>NC_056725.1:1601854634-1601927134 GCF_019279795.1 Protopterus annectens | reverse complement strand
ATTGTGTAGTAAAGTATTCTTTAATGTATTTTTGAAAAGCAGTGTGGAAGAAAGAGATGTGAGTTCTCTTGGAAGCAGGTTCCAGGTTTTTAACACTGTGTTAGTGAATAATGAGTCCCATGCCTGGTTGTTTGATTTACTAGTGAAAACTAGAAGCTTATTAGCTGAGCATAGTGTTGGCAGATTTTTATATGGGGTAATCAGATTCGTGAGGATTGGGGTATTCTTGGGGTGGTAAAGGATCTTTTGGGTGATGGTGTATTGTTGATAAAGTAGGTGGTTCTGCAGTTCTAACCATCCTAGTTGTTTGAGGTTGAGGCAGTGGTGGGTTCTGAAAGGGGTACCAGTGGCAATCTGGCAATGTTGTTATAGCTGGTTGCAAGTTTGCTAAAGTTGCTTTTAGATAGATTGGTATAAATGGCAGAAGCATAGAACAGGGCAGAGATAAGGTGGGTCTGGGCAATAGTAGTTCTAGCTTCTGGTGTAAGAAAGGGTTTGATTCTATAAAAGGAGCCTAGTTTTCTGTTGACATATTTTATAGTAGTATTAATATGATCATCATAGCTAAGGTTGTGGTCTATTGTAATTCCTAGGAGTCAGGTTGTAGTGTCTGGAGCTACGCTAGTTCCATTGTTGGAGGTTACTGTGAAGTGAAATTGTGGAGATTTTTGAGTAGGAGCAAAAAGCAATAATTTTGTTTTTTTTGGGTTAAGAAGGAGGCAGTGTTGCATGAACCAGTTTTCAACAAGATTAAGTACTGTTTGGGTGAGAGTTTGGAAAGAGGTTAGAGACTTAGCTGAACATATTAAAGTAGAATCATCTGCATATTGTATACAGGTGGCTTGTGGAATTTTGGCATTTAAATCATTAATAGAAACTGAGAAGAGGGCCTAAAATTGAGCCCTGAGGTACTCCAGTGTTAACAGGGAGGCGCATAGATAGATTATTATCCCAGAGTACTGCTTGCTGTCTGTTTTCTAAATAGGATTTAAACCAAAGTAATGCCTGTGGGTCAAGGGATAGGGTTTTTAATATGTCCATAAGTAGGTGATGGTTAAACATGTTAAAAGCTTTTGAAAGGTCAATAAATAGAGCAGAAGAGCTAAGTAGATTTGCGCACTGGTAAGCGAAGCTGAAATGGTGTAAGTGCCTATACATATATGTATGTATATAATATATGTATTATATATATATATATATATATATATATATATATATATATATATATATATATATTTATATATATATAAATATATAGAGATATATATATATATGTGTGTGTATATTATATATATATATATATCTGTATATATGTATGCATATATATATATATCTGTATATATGTATGCATATATATATATCTGTATATATGTATGCATATATATATATATCTGTATATATGTATATATATATATATATATATATATTTATATGTGTGTGTGTCCATGTATATGTATATACATGTATGTGTATATATATATATATATATATATATATATATATATATATATATAGTATATGTATGTATATATATATATATATATATATATATATATATATATATATATATATATATATATATATATATATATGTATAATATATGTATATATATATATATATCTATATATATGTATATATATTTATATATATATATATATATATATATATATATATATATATGTGTGTGTGTGTGTGTGTGTGTGTGTGTGTGTGTGTGTGTGTCTGTGTGTGTGTGTATATACCTGTATATATCTATATGGGTCCCCTACAAAATACCGAATGCTCAAAATCCAGACGCCCAAATTACCGAGACCAGAAGCCCGATACCCCACATTACCGAAAGACCAGAAGCGTGAAATTCAAAATCTCGATGTTAAGGGATATTGAGTTAGCGCTTCTGGTGTTGCGGTTCAGGTAAGTATCTGTGTGTAAGTGTGTCTGTGAGGGGCTTTAGTGTGTATTAGTGTGTGTTATGACTGTGGTGTGTGTGTGTGTGTGTGTGTGTGTGTGTGTGTGTGTGTGTGTGTGTGTGAGGGACCGTAATGTGTGGGTGTGAGTTTACCTTGTGTGTGTGTGTGTCTGTGCGATCTTGGAGTTAGAATATTAAATTAGGGGGGTATGGGGGTGCAGCTTAACTGTAGTGTAGGATTATTTGTTTGGGTTTGGGAGGACACTGTGTGTATGTGTATGTGTGCACTGTATGTGTGTTGATCGTTCCCGATTTTGAATTTCACGCTTGTGGTCCATCGGTTTTCTGGTATTTTGGGTATTTGGTCTTGGGATTACGGGCACCGATTTTGTGGGTTTTCGGTCTTTCATAGTGAACCCATATATATATATATATATATATATATATATATATATATATATATATATATATATATATGTATGTATGTATATATATGTATATGTGTATACATCTATATATATGTATATATCTATATATATCTATCTCTCTCTCTCTCTCCCTATATATATATATATATATATATATATATATATATATATCTATATATATATATATATATATATATATATATATATATATATATATATATATATATATATGCATATGTGTGTATTTATATATGCATATATGCATAACATATGTCCATAACATGTAGTGGAGTCATACCTCAACACCAATAGTCACAACCTCTTAGTGGAAGGGGATGTCATGTAAGTATTGCAGGTATAAATGCAGACTGTTGCTACTGTAACAATGTTGCCTTAACAGAAATTTTGTGTGGGAAGTTACATCTGATATTGACATGTACGCCATTAGTTACTGACAGACATCATAAGATTATCATAGTACAGTTCTACACAAATCACAGTAATGATCCTGTGGAATACAGCAGAGATATGACCAATAAATGTGGACCAACACGCTCTGGTCAGTTCAGAGGTATACACAGAACCCCTTAGTGCAAGATGTGTGGACCAAACCTGACAATGTGGATGTTTACAGACATCTAAATGGGGATATCATGAAAATACTGGAATAGATAAGCTCACATACTTTATGCATTCACACACTCCTGTCTGTCCTGACACATAATAACTGGAGAAGCAGAGGTCACAAGCCCACATACTACCCAGTAGTTAGTGAAATACATCTGTACAGCATCCCACTGCTTTGTCAGAAATACACAACAGTTATGGTGGCAACAGTACATCTGACAAATATCTTGACATAAAATCGTACTGGATAAATGCACTGAGCTGCTAGGCATGTCACAAAGCACTGTGTAAACTACAGGCAGACTGCCACAACACTGGCCTACATTTCTTATGGGGGAATACACATGTACCTGCAAATATAGCAGACTCTACAGGCATGTAACAGCATGGAATAACAGACACCTGTGGGAAAGTGCATACCCACAACCAATATGAACACAGCCACAGTCATATATGGTAAGCGTACTTAATATTACAGTATAATGACTGTGTTAACAACACTGTCTTCATATGTGTCACTCACACACTAAGCCTACATATACTGGGCCAATACACAGTGCATTCCAATGCCTGACTATGGTATGGGACATGTATTGGTCTGGCCCTGCAAAAATGTACTTTGATAGGGTACCATACACTGGAGCAGCATGCAACATCACATAGAACAGGACGAAGAACATTGACATCTAACACAGTCTGTACACAGGCCAAGGTACATATTCACAATACACACTCTGGCGACAGTCACCATAAGTCCACAGACCTCACTACTGTACACACTACAACAAAATATCCAGGTTTTGTCCTCAAATATAAGGCCTACTATACATAACATGTTTAGCAGTCTGATATCTCACTGCCTTGTTATCAGGTATGATGTCAGTAAATAATGATGTACTGAACATACGCACCTCTTACTGCATGACATATGTACAAAGGTTGACAGAGTTGTGGCTGGAGGCACAAACACAGGGCCAATATTGACATGTTGCTGTGGTAAACCCATACATTTACTGGTGTAACAGGGTTTGTTGATACATATGTCTTCTGAGGGGATATGAAGTCAGTAATTCACATGGCTGTCACCATGTACTGACTGCAATCCTCAGAGTATGCTACTGCATTTCTAAAGATAGGAAGTGTGTGAGTAACACAACACATGTAAGACTCCAAAGACGGGCCAGTCTGCAGATAGCCCTACATGTGAGACTTTCGTCAAAAACATAACACTGTCATGACAGATATTAAATCATGTAGAACAGCCATAGCCACACAAACCCTATTAAACCAACATTACCTTAAATGTAGAAGAGCAATACTTGCATTTTGTCCTCATGCTGGGAAAATCCCCCTCCTGTTTGTTGGCCTATCTCCATAGTGTATGTTGTAAGAGGTATATCCAACTATCCTCTGTGATGCTGTTTGTCAAACACCGACATGACGACCAGCTCACAGTGAAGGAAAAGGGCAACAACCACATGAAGTGCTTAGTTATAGGAGTATGTTTCCATGCAATTGGCTATAGGAATAATATCACAGCTGTTCCACATGCAATTAGCTAGTGGGGGACTGCAATTCATGCACAGGCCAATAGCTGATCATAAGCATCACTTACAAAGCTCAAGCTGCTGCCTAAGCAAAGCAGGTGTATTTTTCCACATCCACCAGAGAGGGAGTGAGAGAGCAGACAGAGACAAAGTAAGAAAGGAAGGGAGTAGGAGATTAAGAGCCAAGCATGTTTCTGTATGATCCATGGGTGGAGAGTGGTATCTGGCCATTATGATGCTTGCCTATATTGTGTACCAATCCATACTGTCACATGGTAATTGCACATGGCTGTACACATTTATGGCTGAGGATTGTTGACAAGAATCTCTACAATGTTTGGAAAATGTTGGCCTTGTAATGTTGACAATGGGACATGTAGCTCCTCAGTATAATGAAGTGGCATAAACCACACTGTAATGGACCCTGTCAATACACAATCACCTTAGCATCCACACAGGATGCTGATAACATACACACACACTTTCCAGTGCTGAGTTTCAAACCCATACCTGGGTATGTATTGCTATTACATTGTTATTCAGTTATTGCACATGCCACAGAGCTTACATGATGGAGAGATGTCCAAATGTATCTTTGAAGGTGAGTGACATCAGCAACAGTAATAAAGGAGGGATAAGGGAAGTGTAGTACATGTGACTGTCCACAAAAGTAGGTGCCAAGGAAGACATAACCCCACTCTCGCACACATTTTCATAGTTGGCAGGGTCAGGATTAGAACTGCTACCTAACTAGGTTGCTACACTACAGTGTTGCACAGTTATCACACATGCCACAGACATTATCATGTTGATATATGGCCAAAGGGTTATTTCAAGGTGACTGACATCAGAAGGCATGCTACAGTGGGGCAATGAGAGGTGTAGTAAAGTGTGAATGGCTTCAAAATCATTAATCTCCACATACACACACACACACACACACACACACACACACACACACACACACACACACACACACACACACACACACACACACACATTTTGCCAGTATTGACATGCATGGGTTCATTGCTTCACAGGCGTGTAGTAGTTGACTGTGTCAGAAGGCTGTGCAAGGCTAGGCAAGGGGAATACCTTGGCATCAGGCCACATGACAATGGCCTCCAGTGTGGCTCATGGGTGTAGTCCCTGGTTTGGCCCTCACAGGTGGGTATTGGATTCACCATCCATTCATCTGGGTTACTATTGTGGGTGGCCAGTGCTGTGCAATGCTTGCCATGCATGTGATCTATATTCCATAACATGGACAGTGTCTGGGTTCTGCACATGTCCCACATGCATGTTCTGTGACATGTGGAAGTGTAGTTGGGGTCTCTGGGGCATGTTGTGTGGACAGATTGTTATCATCTGATGTGGCATTCCTTACCTCGTGTGGTGAGACCTGGCTATGGAACTGAGGTTGTGCCTGCACCTACATTGAGAGCATGATACAGGTATTTAGTGGAGTTAGTGATATCTGTCCATACAGGGCATGTGTATAAGGCATAGTATTTCCTTTGTGGGTTACATTTGCAGACTCTACGGTTGTTGCAGGCATCCAGTGGGGACATAGCAAAGGACCACTGTAAGCAATTATTTGCGTATTGTAGTGATGGAACAGGGTGCCAAGTCCTTTTACTTGCTGGATAACACACACTCAGTCAGGAGATGTTACACATCACAGTACACTCTGATGTCAGTGGCAGTGTTGTGGTCAACAGGCATGTAGTCTACTGCAATCACACCATGGTTACTATCTGTGGGCAATATGCAGGGAACTACCAATATAGTGGTTCTTGTCTAGTCATGCATATTTGTGTATGAGACATGGGTCAAGAGTGTTCTCTGAGTAATAGAAGGGTTGCCTATATTGTTCACCAATCCGTAATGTCACATGTAGGGCAATGTATTGTCTACACCAACCTCTCTGCTGTTTGACATGTGTTGTCCCTGTAAGGTGGACATTATGACATATAGGAGGTCCTCAATATAATAATTTAGCAAAACCCACCCTGCAATGCATCCTCTCATTACACAATCACAGCAACCTCCACACAGGATGCTGATGACAAACACACACACTTGCCAGTACTGAGATTCAAATCCTTATCTAGATATGTATTGCTATTACAGTGTACCACATTAATCACATATGCCATGGAGCTTATTGGATGGAGGTTGTCCCAAGGTACTTCTAAGGTGAGGAACATCACCAGCCCTTGTAAATACTGACATTGGTTGATGATGGGTGAGAGATCCCAAAAATAATTTTTCCCTAATCTCACATTTACATTTGCCTTGGGTGAGGTTCAAAACTCTAACAACCTTTATGAACCATTATGCTAAACATTTACCACTGACCTGACATGGTATAGGTTTCGCAACAGATGCTTGTAAGGTGAATGATATCTACAGGACTGCTAAAGTCTGGCTCTGAGATGTATACTGGCTGTAAATACGGACAAAATCTTTGAAGTACATACACAAACACTTGCCACAGATGAGATTCAAACCCATAGTTGTGTAGTTATTGCTGCTACATTGTTCCACATTTATGGCATGCACCACAGAGCTTATAGGGCTAGCCCTTCTCCAAAGGTATATTTCAAGGTAGATGACATCAGCAGGCTTGCTAAAGTAGAACAATGGGAGGTGTAATGACTGTGAATGGCCTCAAAAACATTACTCTCTACACACACACACACACACACACACACACACGCACACACACACACACACACACACACACACACACACACACACACACACACACACACACACACACACACACACACACACATTTTGCCAGTATTGACATGCATGGGTTCATTGCTTCACAGGTGTGTAGTAGTTGACTGTCAGAAGGCTGGTCTCCAGTGTGGCTCATGGGTGTAGTCCCTGGTTTGGCCCTCACAGGTGGGTATTGGATTCACCATCCATTCATCTGGGTTACTATTGTGGGTGGCCAGTGCTGTGCAATGCTGGCCATGCATGTGATCTATATTCCATAACATGGACAGTGTCTGGGTTCTGCACATGTCCCACATGCATGTTCTGTGACATGTGGAAGTGTAGTTGAGGTCTCTGGGGCATGTTGTGTGGACAGATTGTTATAATCTGATGTGGCATTCCTTACCTCATGTGGTGAGACCTGGCTATGGAACTGAGGTTGTGCCTGCAACTACATGGAGAACATGATACAGGTATTCAGTGGAGTTAGTGGTATCTGTCCATACAGGGCATGTGTATAAGGCCTAGTATTTCCTTTTTGGGTTACATTTGCAGACTCTACGGTTGTTGCAGGCATCCAGTGGGAACATAGCAAAGGACCGCTGTAAGCAATTATTTGCCTATTGTAGTGATGGAACAGGGTGCCAAGTCCTTTTACTTGCCGGATAACACACACTCAGTCAGGAGATGTTAAACATCACAGTACACTCTGATGTCAGTGGCAGTGTTGTGGTCAACAGGCATGTAGCCCACTGCAATCACACCATGGTTACTATCTGTGGGCAATATGCAGGGAACTACCAATATAGTGGTTCTTGGCTAGCCATGTGTATTTGTGTATGAGACATGGGTCAAGAGTGTTCTCTGAGTAATAGAAGGGTTGCCTATATTGTTCACCAATCCGTAATGTCACATGTAGGGCTATGGATTGTCTACACCGGCCTCTCTGCTGTTTGACATCTGTTGTCCCTGTAAGGTGGGCATTATGACATATAGGAGGTCCTCAATATAATAATTTAGCAAATCCCACCCTACAATGCATCCTCTCATTATGCAATCACAGCAACCTCCACACAGGATACTGATGACAAACACACACACTTGCCAGTACTGAGATTCAAATTCTTATCTAGCTATGTATTGCTAGTACAGTGTACTGCATTTATCACATATGCCATGGAGCTTATTGGCTGGAGATTGTCCCAAGGGACTTCTAAGGTGAGGAACATCACCAGCCCTTGTAAATACTGACATTGGGTGATGATGGGTGAGAGATCCCAAAAATAATTTTTCCCTAATCACACATTTACATTTGCCTTGGGTGAGGTTCAGAACTCTAACAACCTTTACCTGCCATTATGCTAAACATTTACCACATGCACCACTGACCTGACATGGTATAGGTTTTGCAGCAGATGCTTGTAAGGTGAATGATATCTACAGGACTGCTAAAGTCAGGCTCTGAGATGTGTACTGGCTGTAAATAGGGACAAAATCTTTGAAGTACATACACAAACACTTGCCACAGATGAGATACAAGCCCACAGTTGTGCAGTTATTGCTGCTACATTGTTCCGCATTTATGGCACGCACCACGGAGCTTATAGGGCTAGCCCTTCTCCAAAGGTATATTTCAAGGTAGATGACATCAGCAGGCTTGCTAAAGTTGAACAATGGGAGGTGTAGTGACTGTGAATGGCCTCAAAAACATTACTATCTACACACAGACACACAGACACACACACACACACACACACACACACACACACACACACACACACACACACACACACACACACACACACACACACACACACAGAGATGCACACAGAGTTCCACAGTTGCCATGTCTGAGATTAGAACTCCTACCTAATTAGTACATCACATTATAGCATTATGCACTTATTGCATGTGCCACAGAGCTTTTAGGGCTGAATCTTGCTCAAGGAGGTATTTCAAGGTGACTAATATCATCAGGCTTACTGAAGTAGGGCAATGGGAGGTGTAGTGTCTATGAATGGCCTCAAAATTATTGATCCCTACACACACAGTCACACAGAGTTTCACAGTTACCATGTCTGGGATTAGAACTCCTACATAACTAGTACATCACACTATAGAATTATACCGTTATCGCACATGCCACAGAGCTTATAAGGCTAGCCATTATCCAAATGTGTATTTGAAGGTGGATGACATCAGCAGCCTTGCTAAAGTAGGGCAATGGGAGGTGTAGTGTCTATGAATGGCCTCAAAATCATTAATCTTTACACACACACAGAGTTCCACAGTTGCCATGTCTGGGGTTAGAACTCCTACCTAATTAGTACATCACACTACAGCATTATGCAGTTATCACATGTGACACAGAGCTTATAAGGTTATCCCTTATCCTTAGGTGTATTTCAAGGTGAATGACATCAGCAGCCTTGCTAAAGTAGGGCAATGGGAGGTGTAGTATCTATGAATGGCCTCAGAATCATTGATTCCTATACATACAAACACACACACACACACACACACACACACACACACACACACACACACACACACACACACGCGCACACACAGAGTTTCACAGTTGCCATGTCTGAGATAAGAACTCTTACCTGATTAGTACATCACACTACAGCATTATGCAGTTATCACATGCGACACAGAGCTTATAGGGTTATCCCTTATCCAAAGGTGTATTTTAAGGTGAATGATATCAGCAGCCTTACTAAAGTAGGGCAATGGGAGGTGTAGTGTCTATGAATGGCCTCAAAATCATTGATTCCTACAAGCACACACAGAGTTTCACAGCTGACATGTCTGGGATTAGAACTACTACCTAACTAGTACATCACACTACAGCATTACGCAGTTATCACATGCACCACAGAGCTTCTAGGGCTATCCCTTATCTAAAGGTGTATTTCAAGGTGAATGACATCAGCAGCCTTACTAAAGTAGAGGAATGGGAGGTGTAGTCTCTATGAATGGCCTCAAAATCATTGATCCCTACACACACAGACACACAGTTTCACAGTTGCCAAGTTTAGAATTAGAATTTCTACCTAACTAGTACATCACACTATAGCAATACGCCATTATTGCAAGCGCCACAGAGCTTATCGGGATGATCCTTGTCCAAAGGGGTATTTCAAGGTTACTGACATCAGCAGGCTAGCTAAACTAGGGCAATGGGGAGTGCAGTGTGTGTGAATGGGCCATAAACCATTCCTCTGGAAACACACGCACAACACTCAGTCACACACAACTTTACATTTGACAGGACTGTGTATATGACTGCTAGATGAATAATGACTTGTACTGTCATGTTACACAGTTATCACAAGCACCACAGACACTATAATTCTGAGGGTTAGCAGAAGCAAATGTCTACAGTGACAGGCACTGGCACATCATGTGAGATTTGCCAATTGGATGTCTGGTGGTTGGGACAGGCCTCATGATGGTAAGCTCTTTGTCACTGTCTGTCTCTCTCTTTCCCACATCTCTGTTTGTGTATGTTTGACCTATTATAGTGTGTTGCCCTTGGATATATATGTGTGTATTCCTATACGATGTGTATACAAAGCATGACTGATATGCAATGTGGTGTGTATGCACAGACATCTGCAACTGACAGATATGTATAGTCCACTGGTGTTGCCAGACATGGGCTTCATTTCTGTAAGTGTGGGAGCATGCCCAGTATGACTCTTCTGTATTTTGTTGTCAGAAATGGGCTTCATTACTCTAAGTGTGGGAGCATGCACATTATGACCTTCTGTATTGAATGTGTGAACCCATTCCAGGTAGGTTGCACTCCAGTGCAGGCATTTGTGTTCTACACCTACAGCTAGCAACTTGTTTCTGCAGGATATCAGTAGATACGTTGACAATGAATGAATGGTTAGAAATTAGATTTAAAGGGAAACAGATATGTACAGGAGTTATAAATGTTATATTTAAAAAAGGTAATAAAGAAATAAACAACTGGAGGCATATCATTGAATAACATGGATTATAAATGTTTGCATGAGAATAATAACAAAAAGGTTACAAAAACAGATAAATTATATGACCAAAATGTATTCAGAAGAAAAGGAAAAGGAAGTCAAGAGTTATTATGGATGATAAGATAAATAATTGATGATATCCTAAATAAAAATGTAGAAGTGTAGGTTATGATAGGGGATATAAGTAAAGACTATGATAATATTCAGTATAAATCATTATGGGGAATGTTGCAGCCATATAATGTAAAAAAAATATATTACAAGTAATAAAATTTGTTTATGAAAGGAAATATGTGAAACTAAATGTAAATGGCTGGAATGGGGAAGAAATAAAAATAGAATGTGGAATAAAGCAGGAGTGTCCAGCTGGTAGTGTAATGTTCTCATTAGTTATGAATGTATTAGTGAAAGAAATTAATAAAATGTCAATTAGTGGTGGATACAAAATGATGAAGGAAGTACAGTTGCCAGTAATGTATAATTATGTGGATGGTATTGTATTAATTGTTAAAAATAAAGTATGGATGGAAAAAGTAAATGAAAAATTAAGTATAAATTAAAAAAAAAGATTTAAGTATAACTAAAGAGAAAAGTAAACATTTGGTTTTGAAGGTGCGATAGGAAGTATTGACTTCAATGAAAAATATATAGATATATTAGGAATAACATTTGGGAGGAATGAATATAGACAACAACAGTGGGATAATGAACTCAGTTTTTGGAAAACAAAGATTTTTCATATAGAAAAAAAGCACACTTGAACACCAAGGTAATATGAAAAATTGCTTATGTTGCTAACACCTATATGATTCCTATTAAGTATGAGAAGGAACTAATGATGATTATATTTTCTTTTATATGGGGCTGTAAACTGAATCCAGTGAAGAGAGGGATTATATATAAGTAAGAAGAGCAAGGAGGTGTGGGTTTAATAAACCAATAGTACATGCAGCATCTTTAATTTTATATAAGGTATTTAAAGGAATTATAAAGGAAAATAAAAACTTTATAGAGATGATACTATATTATAAATACAAAGAACTGTGGGAAGAAATGGAAGTTAAAAAAAAAGAAGTAAAAGCATTGTGAATGAAGAAATGAAAGAGTATCAAAACAAAATTGTGTTATGGAAACTAAAAAAAGAATATATGTGAGAAAACTAGAAAGGGATGGTACCATACCTCTCAATCGCTTAGAGCAAGATATCTGGACAAATCCATAACTAAAAGTGGGACAAAGGCCCAAAAATAGGAACAATTTTTAAATATTGCTCTTACAAACTTAGAAAGTTGATAGAATAACATGTTTTGCATTAGCATGAATTTTCTGAAGGCTATAAAGTTTGAAACTCAAATATCTGTCATTATTTTCTAACTTCAGTCTTTAATTATTTGCCACTAATTTGCCAGAAAACTACACTTTTATGAAAAATGGACAAAAATATGATGCAAAAATCTGGTCATTCTTTGAAAATCTGTACAGTTGATAAGTATGAATTGTAACCAAAGAGATGTTAGTGAAATAAAACCAAAAAAACAAATAATTCACTGAGAGCAGCCAAATGGAGCACGAGCCAAAGTAAAGTTTATTCAAACCAGAAACAGAGGTACGTGCTGTGATGAACGCTTCACACTAAAATTGGCATTTTCATAAAAATCTTCATCAGATACAAAATCAAGAATGCCTTATCCTTGCTTAAATAATGAACCAATTATGATGTAACCAGGTATAATTGGACAACCAATTAATTAATTGACTCCAATAGGAAAAGACAATACTTTAAAGAGCACATAGAGTTAAAACCTTTCTAAACATAAATTAAACATATTTAACAATTTAAGAAACTATAATTATTCTTTAAATAAATAAAAACAGTCATGTAAAACCTATGCGTGTATAATAATCTAACATATAATAATAAATGTTCAAATGCATTCCAAGGCTGCCTAAAATATATAAACAAAAGTAAAAAAAATTAGTTACAATTTGGCAGCTCTTAATTTTAAAACGGGCGCAATGGAAAGCATATCATTGAGCCCTGGCTGTTTAGAAGCATCTAACACAATCTGCCAATAGAGCTCACGATATTCTAATCTGGCTTCCCACATACCCCCTCTTATTTCTTTGGGCACAACTTCCAAAACAAAAAATGTGAATGTAGCCTTATTACAAACTGTCTTATGATGAAAGAGAGCATTGTTTGCATTAGCCTTACTCATTTCGTATAAATGTTCGTAGATGTGTGTTTTGAGTTTTCTTTCTGTCTTGCCTATGTAGAAGGATTTACATTCCTTACACAAGGCAAGATAGACCAACCCACTAGTATGACAGTTAGAGAAACAATTGCTCCTTACTATTCTGTTTCTACTAGTTATTTCTATGTTGGAAGCATTAAAATATAACTACACTGTGCACAAGCACCACATTTAAAAGTCCTCAATCTAGTGCCATAATGTGGGGTTCGTGAGCCATGCCTGAACTCAAAAAATGTTTAAAATTCAAATCTCTCCTATAGGTAAATTTAAGCTGGCTATTACGTAATAAATCAATATCTTTAATTTCTTTAAATTTATCCCATTCCTTACCAACAATATTTTTATCACCCCTGAATCTCCATTGAAATCCAAAATACAAGCATCTCCCATAGCATTATTCATGTTAATATGTTGGGGTACTGGTAGTTCAGAATCCTGTCCCAAAATAGGTGCAAACCTATTAGATCTACCTTCTAAAACTTCTGACTTTACCTGTTGAATTAAATTGATTGGATAACCTCTATCCTTAAACACTTCACTCACTGTATTACTTTCAATAATAAAATCCTCATCTTCAGAAGTCATACGACTTATTCTGACCATTTGACCTTTTATAAGATTTTTCTTTTGAAAAAAAGGATGGCCACTACTGAAGTAAAGATAGGAATTTGAAAAGGTATTTTTTCTAAACACCTTGGATGTGAATTTACCATACTGTTTGGTAATACTCACATTCAAATAATTTATAGGTAAAATCCAAAAAATTAGTAGTGCCTTTCAGGTAAGTCAAAAATTAAAAAAAAACTTTCCTTGCTAGCCATCCATAAAATAACAATGTCATCTAGAAAACGTTTATATAGGGACCATCAGTCTCTCAAAGTACTATTAAGAACATAGGTATGTTCCCACCAGGACAACACTATACTGTCAAAAATGGGGGCACAGCTGGCCCCCATTGCCACACCGTTTGTCTGTTTGTAAAATTCCCCCTCATAATACATATAGTTGTTGGTGAGAATAATTTCCATAAACAGAAGAATATTAGTAAAATCATTGTTGGAAAGTTTACCAAACGTACTCATATAGTCCTCTAACCATTGTAGGCCAGTGTCATGAGGTATGCTACCAAACCGGTCAACTATATCCAATGTGATGAAAAACAAATTGTCGTTGTAAAGTTCTGGTTTTAATTATCTGAGAAAATCCCAGGAGTCCCTTAGAACAGTTGGACTGGTCCAAGACAAATCTTTTAGTTTGGTGTCAACAAATTTTGAAAGGGAAGATATAACAGAACCCTCAGAGGAAACAATCAATCTGAGGGGTGGGTCCACTATATTCTTGTGGACCTTTGGAATACCAAACACAGAAGGGACCATAGGGTGTTTGTTGTATAGAAAATTAAATGTATCCACATTAATGGAACCTTCTAAAAGAAGGTCTTCAAGCATAAGATGAATTCTAGAATTCGCTATGTTGACCTCATTAATAGAAACTTGGGCATATTTAGACAAGTTGTTAAGCTCCTTCTTCATTTTGGATTCATATAGTATACTGTCCATCAACACATTCCCCTACCCTTATCTGGTTGCATAATTCTAATAGAACGATTAGTTTTAAGAAGTTCCAATAATTCACTTTCTTCCCTGGAAAGGTTGGGATATACCCTATGTTTGGTTATTACATTCCTGATTTCCCTTTCCATAATACTTTCTAAATTCTTTAGTTGTGGGTGAAGGGGCAGGGAGTTAAATATACCTTTACGCCTCAAAGGAGTCGATAATTTGTTAAAATTGTTGGGATGATTCTGATTATTAAAAATATAGCTAAATTCTTCTTCCTAATAAAAAGTTTTAAATCTACTATAGCTCTAGCTGTGTTAACTTTTCTTAAAGGAATAAATTTTAAACCTTTTGAGAATAAATTAAAATGATGAACACTAACTGTGAGTGCATTGTAGTTGAAAATGTTATAGCCTCTGTAGGAACAAACATAGTCAGTTACCAATATACTATCAGAAAAATCTTCTCTTAATACCAAGTTTTCTTTCCCCCTTTGCCCCGTAATGGTTGTAGTTGTAGTATACTCGTGGCCTGTTCCTTATCCTGTTGGATCACCTGGGGGGTGGGGGGTAAGAATGTTCTAAAGGGGCTTCCCCTTGAAAAGAAGAATGGTGGATGTCAGGTTCATCAAACTGATGATATTCGTCAGGGGAACGTCTGTTATTGACTTCACTTCTTTCATGTTCTCTGGATTTGTAAAAAGATTTCGGTTTTGGATAAGTAGTACCCTCTTTATATTCTTTAAAATCCCTATCAAGTTTACCCTGCTTCCTTAAAACATTGGTATTACAATTCTTATCTACTTGTACAAAAATATCTTGGTATTTTGCCCTTTCACTCTCTACTGTAAACAACAAATCATTGAGAATAACCTGGTTAACATTTTCCATTTCTTTCATTAAAAACAATTTCTCTCTTTCATTTTCATCCCTAATAGCCTTAACAATTTCTAAACCATACTGGTCAAAAATAGCTATTAAACTGGAATGAAATTCAGAGCCGTCCTGTACCCTGTTGGGATATTTACAAATTCTTAGTCCTTTCGGAACAACTTTGTGTTTAAGGCATTCATTCATTCAAATACATATTATCACACTCAAAAGATTTATATTTGTCCATCAAAAAATATAACTTGTCCAAGTTTTCCTTATAGGTGGGAGTCCTGGTATCCATATTGGATTGATTCGGCTGCCTGCCGAAATCATAATTCTTATGAATAATATCATTAAAAGTACAAACGGGTTTAAAATTAGAAAGCAAGTTAGTATTGGAAAGATGAGAGTCACCTTGATTAGTATTAGCATTCAATCTGGTCACTACCCTGGCCTGGGAATCTGCACCTTCATCATTGGCAAGAAAGATAGCAGGTAAACCCAGTAGTTCATTTGCCCTGGAAATATTTTTAAAAGGAGAGGAGCGTTGTGGAGCGACTGAACCTGTTGACGCCAACTTCTGTTGGCTTCTCAGTACTTCCTGGTTACATGGAATGTCAGACATCAATGTGACTATAGATTGGCAAGCTGGAGTTAACAATTCAACTAATAGTGAAAGTTGGCCAATCATTTTCCGAAGTTCACCTCTTTCACCTCCCCTGAATTCCTCTTCGGACTCCACTCCAGGATGCTCAGCCATCAGAAACAAGACCAATAACCAAAGAGATGTCAGTGAAATAAAACCAAAAAAACAAATAATTCACTGAAAGCAGCCAAATGGAGCACGAGCTGAAGTAAAGTTTATTCAAACCAAAAACAGAGGTACGTGCTGTGATGAACGCTACACAGTAAAATTGGCATTTTCGTAAAAACCTTCATCAGATACAAAAATAAGAATGCCTTATCCTTGCTTAAATAATGAACCAATTATGATGTAACCAGGTATAATTGGACAACCAATTAATTAATTGACTCCAATAGGAAAAGACAATACTTTAAAGAGCACATCCAGTTAAAACCTTTCAAAACATAAATTAAACATATTTAACAATTTATGAAACTGTAATTAATAAAAACAGTCATGTAAAATCTATGCATGTATAATAATCTAACATATAATAATAAATGTTCAAATGCATTCCAAGGCTATATATCTATATATATATATATATATATATATATATATATATACAAATGTATAAAAACATTAGTTACAATTTGGCAGCTCTTAATTTTAAAATGGGTGCAATGGAAAGCATATCATTGAGCCCTGGCTGTTTAGAAGCATCTAACACAATCTGCCAATAGAGCTCACAATATTCTAATCTGGCTTCCCACATACCCCCTCTTATTTCTTTGGGCACAACTTCCAAAACAAAAAATGTGTATGCAGCCTTATTACAGACTGACTTATGATGAAAGAGTGCATTGTTTGTATTAGCCTTACTCATTTCATATAAATGTTCATAGATGCGTGTTTTGAGTTTTCTTTCTATCTTGCCTATGTAGAAGGATTTACATTCCTTACACAAGGCAAGATAGACCAACCCACTAGTATGACAGTTAGAGAAACAATTGCACCTTACTA
This sequence comes from Protopterus annectens, assembly GCF_019279795.1. NCBI lineage: Eukaryota > Metazoa > Chordata > Ceratodontiformes > Protopteridae > Protopterus > Protopterus annectens. Next base: position 1,601,909,551 of record NC_056725.1, on the reverse strand, counting down.
TTCTGTTTCTACTAGTTATTTCTATGTTGGAAGCATTAAAAATATAACTACACTGTGCACAAACACCACATTTAAAAGTACCCAATCTAGTGCCATAATGTGGGGTTCGTGAGTCATGCCCGAACTCAAAACAATTTTTAAAATTCAAATCCCTCCTATAGGTAAATTTAAGCTGGCTATTACGTAATAAATCAATATCTGTAATTTCTTTAAATTTATCCCATTCCTTACCAACAATATTTTTTACCACCCCTGAATCTCCATTGAAATCCAAAATATAAGCCTCTTCCATAGCATTATTCATGTTAATATGTTGGGGTACTGGTAGTTCAGAATCCTGTCCCAAAATAGGTGCAAACCTATTAGATCTACTTTCTAAAACTTCTGATTTTACCTGTTGAATTAAATTGATTGGATAACCTCTATTCTTAAACATTTCAACCACTGTATTACTTTCAATAATAAAATCCTCATCTTCAGAAGTCATACGACTTATTTTGACCATTTGACCTTTTATAAGATTTTTCTTTCAAAAAAAAGGATGGCCGCTACTGAAGTGAAGATAGGAATTTGAAAAGGTATTTTTTCTAAACACCTTGGATGTGAATTTATTATAATTATAGTTTTATAAATTGTTAAATATGTTTAATTTATGTTTTGAAAGGTTTTAACTCTATGTGCTCTTTAAAGTATTGTCTTTTCCTAGTGGAGTCAATTAATTAATTGGTTGTCCAATTACACTTGGTTACATCATGATTGGTTCATTATTTAAGCAAGGATAAGGCATTTTTGTTTTTGTATCTGATGAAGGTTTTTACGAAAACGCCAAGTTTACTGTGTAGCGTTCATCACAGCACGTACCTCTGTTTTTGGTTTGAATAAACTTTACTTCGGCTCGTGCTCCATTTGACTGCTCTCAGTGAAGTATGAATTGTACTTAAGTATTATGAAAGCATTTTATTGCATTGATCCATGGGAAGATTTAGAAATAGTTAAGAAAAAAGCCATAATGATGAGTTATAATAGCTATAAAAAGATTAGAGAATGTCATGATTTTTTATTGCGATAGTCTATTAGAAAATTACCAGTTAAGGCAAATATGCCATACAAAAAAAGCAATATAGAATATGTAATAAAGAGGAGAGCTTTATTACATATTCTATATTGCTTTTTTTTGTATGGCATATTTGCCTTAACTGTAATAAAGAGGAGAGCTTAGGGCGGCCACGGTGGTGGAGGGCGGCCACGGTGGTGCAGTGGTTAGCATTGCCGCCTCACAGCAAGAGGTTCTCCGGTTCGATCCTCGGCTGGGGTGCCTTCTGTGCGGAGTCTGCATGTCCTCCCTGTGGTCGCGTGGGTTTCCTCCGGGTGCTCCGGTTTCCTCCCACATCCCAAAGACATGCTGCAGGTGGATTGGACACTCTAAATTGGCCCTAGGTGTGCGTGTGAGTGTGCCTTCTGTGGAAGGTTGGGCGCCGGGCTGGCAACTCGACACCGTAAAACTCCACTGCCATTCAATGTGCGGACAAGGTGATCCGCTGTGGCGACCCCTAACCGGGAAAAAGCCGAAAGAAGAAGAAGAATAAAGAGGAGAGCTTGAGACTATTGAGCATGTGTTTTTGAAATGTGAAAGAGTTAATGATTTGTAGAAAGAAATATGTAAACATAATAAGATGAAAAGTTTGTTAAAATTTGAGCAAATAAATGTGGACATAATAGAATTTGGTTATTATGGTGCACAAAAACAGGAAAAAGTGAAGAAAATGGACAGAATAATATTTTATGTTTTATGGACTATATGGAATGAGAGACTAAATGAAATTAAATACAATCGAAAATGGACTTTGATAAAGATTTTTGAAGAAAATAATGTTTTGGTTGTGGATAAAAGAGTGGGGAAGAAATGCTTAAATTGAAGTTTCTAATGTATGGAGATTTGTAAATAAATGTAAATAATGTAAAAATGTAAATGTGTAAATAATATGTAATGTATATATTAATAAAAACATACTAAGGAGAAGATGGAGTAGTGAAAGAGATGAAGAGCAAAGCAAATATTAAGACCAGAGAATGTGTGCAAGATTCTGAGTAAATATTTTAAATAAACCTATTTGATGGATATGAGCCATCAAATTATGGCTGTATGATTACAATGCTCCATTCAGGAGGGTTGTGGGATGATACATTTAAAAAAATAATTATGCAAAATGAACCAGAAAATGAAGATGTTTTCTGGATTCACATTATGGACAAAATATAAAAGGAGGATGAAGAGACAATCTTAAAGAATAGTAGTGAGATGGAATATAAAGCATATGCAGAGAAAGTGAAAGAAGGCAAAAGTGGAGTAGCAGAAAAAAAGGCAGAAGAAAATGAAAAATGTAAGTACTTGGTAAGGATTCAAAGTACAGAAGAAAAATTAATGGACAGGTATGAAGTGTGGGACAATTCAATAACTCCTTTGGGTATAAAAATGCATGAGGTCAGAGCACTTATCAACAAAAATACATTTTGTGACATTTTATTTGAGACTTTTTTCCCAAGTGGAAATATTTCTTGGAGAATATGTAAAAAAGAAAGACTATAACCCATCAATTTTTTATGTGATAAAGCATTTAACAGGGGAACAGAAAATATGAAAAGTTTCAAACAGAAGTAGAAAGAGACACTTTAAAAGTACATTTGAAATGTTTATGCACAGAAGTACTGGGCATTGTAAAAGTTTATTACAAAAGGGGTTAATAGATTTGTGGCTGGGATTGTAATATTGTTTTAAAAATAGAAAGAGGAAAAAATTATACATACAAGCATGATAAATGTGGAGGGGGATAGGTGTGTAGTAAAATACTGGGGACACCTAAAACATGTTTTTTTTATGTTTTTATTTTTTCTATTTTTTGTGGAGAAGAAGGACAGTTAATAAGTAATGGAGACAAACAAAAATGTTATATTTGTGGGGAAATGGCACATAAGGAAAAAATGTGAATTGAAATGTCATAAATGTAAAAAAAAATAGACACTTACGGATGGATTGCAAAAATGAAAATAAGGGTAATAAAAAATAAAAAAGAGAAGAAAATTAACAAAGGGAAGAAGTTTTAGAAGTAGTAGAAATAGAAGAAAAATTAGGTGAGAAAAAATAATAAAAAGGACATAGAAGAAGTTTCTGAAATAAGTGATGAAGATATAAACTGGAAGCAGTAAGAGGGAAAATAAGAATTCTATTGGTAAAATGGTAAAAGACAGAAAAATAACATTTAATGGGACAAGTACAAAAGAACAAAGAAAGGAAATAAAAAGAATATATACAGCTGATGACTGGGGCTTGATATAATGTTTAAGGTATTTGACTCAAAGATACAAGGTACAGTGCGTGATTATCACCTTTGGAATGGAAATTGGCTAGGCTTAGAATGCTCTAATAAAAAAGCTGGCCCAGCAATTAGCTATAAACATTTGAAACTATGAATCTAAGGAAAGGGGAAAATGAAAATTTTAGAGTGTGTTCTGTAAGAGTGAATAGTATTAAGAATATAGTAAGAAGAATAGGAATCTTGGAGTGGTGTAATACACGTGATGTAGATGTAATTATATTAGAATACACAAGGTTTCTAACAAATGAAAAAAGATTACAAACAGAGAAACTATGAAGATAAAAGATAGCTTAGAATTTTGGAGATGAGAGATGTTCTGAATATCCATGTTGTGTCTTTCGGCTTTTCCCGGTTAGGGGTCGTCACAGCGGAACTCCGGTCTGCTAATGATTGGTAGTTGATTTTTACATGCCGAGTTACCAGCCCTGACACACAACCTTCAACAAAGGTATGCCCATTCATGCATGTCTCCACGCAGAAGACGCTCTAGCTGAGAATCTAACCGAACAGCATCTTACTGTGAGGCGACAACACTACCGCAGCATCACTGAATATCCATATTCTGTAGAAATACAATAAAGATATTAGATGTAACTTTAGTGAAAATGGGAAGTTTAACCATTGTAGATGTAAAATGTACAGAACAAGTATACAGAACTGTAACATTATATGCTTAAACTAATTGTAAAGAAAGGAAAAGCTTATTTCATTAGATTTTTAGACTGTGTAGTGACAAATATGAATATTATAGTAACAGGATACTTTATCTGTGATTTAAAAGGCAAATGTAAAAAGAAAGGAAATGATATAAGAAAAATGTTAGCAGTTATAGGATGAGGTAAGTTAAAATTTTCAGGCAAAAATTCATGCATTTGCAAAAGGGGTATGTATAGAACTGAAATAAATAATTTCATGGCATCAGAAGGTTTAGTTATAGGAAAAGTGAAGGTAGATGAAAGAGGATTTTTTGATCATTTTTCAATATGGCTAAAGATAAAGGGAAACAAGGAATATATAAAAATAGGCAAATGAATAAAAGGATAAATGAGAAAGCATGGAATGAAGAAGGAAAGAGATTAGTAATACAGTTATGGAAAGATCATATTACTATGATAACATTTTATAAAAATTGGTCTGAATAGTGGATGATATTTAAGGAAAAATATAAAAAATATTCTTTATAGTGGCAATATGATAAAAGAAAATAAGAGAAAGAAAAATATAAAAGAACATATAAAGATGCATTGGAAGATTTAGAACCTAATGACAGAAAGTTATTTGACAAAGAAAAGGAATTATATGGAAGCAATCAAGAAAAATACAAAAATTGTTATATAAGTAAAGATAATTTTAGAGGAAAATGAGAAGAAGTATACAGTCACTTAAATAAATTAGTTATGGAAGATAGTAGTATAATGAGAGAAATAAAAAAAAAAAAGAAATAAGAGAAATAGAAAGAACTCAGGAAAAGATTATGAATAGTGTAGTACAATATGTCCAAGAAATGTTTAAAGAAAATAGAAGTAGTGAAAATACATTGAAGTAAAACAAAGTTAACAGAAAAAGAGAATAAAGAGTTTGAAAAGGAGGTTTCTTTAAATGAGCTAGACAAAGGATTAGGACATGCAAATACTGATTTGACTGCAGGACCAGATGTAATATGATATGAAGCATATAATTATTTAAGGGACTGGCAAAAGATATATATATATATATATATATATATATATATATATATATATATATATATTTTTTTTTTAAGATTTTGAATGAATGGTTAAATTAATGTTTTATGTATAAAGCATTATGTAGTTGAAACATTAAATGTATATGGTAGAAGGAATATAGAAGACAATTAAAATAATATTGGACAATAAATTATAAGATCTTTATGAAAATAATATAAAAGACATTTGAAACTGAAATGGAAAATATTATGGAAGATAGCATATATAGTACAAAATGGAAGAGTTGTTAAGAATTATTAATGATAGAGAAACTGTGGATGATATTATGAACAGAAAAGAAAAATCATGATAGCAGACTGTAAAAAGGCATTTGACAAAATAATACAGCTAATAATTAGACAATGAATAATACAATACAAATGAGAAAGTTAGGACATTATGTATGTCAGTGTATAGCAATAGTAATGTAAAGACACTTGTAAATGGCTGGTTAAGTCAAAAGGTATATATGAAAAGTGGTGTAAGACAGGGATGCCTAATGAGTTGTATCATCTTAACATTAGTTATGAATGTCATAGTATGTGAAATAAATTACAAAATGAAGGTTGTGGGATATATAACACCTGAAAGCTTAAGAGTTCCTGTTCTGTTAACATGTGCAAATGACATAATAATTGCAAAAACAAATTTGAGAAAGGTAATAAGTTGCACAAACGAGTGTCTAGAGATGAATAAATAAATAAAGACAAAAGTAAAGGTTTGGTGATGTAGTAAAGATCAGGGGTATATATTTTACAATTAATGGCATTTCTGTGTTAGGTATAACATTTGGGAATAATGACATAAGTAGAATTCAGTGAAACAAAACAATAGAAGACATAAAACAAACCTCTTTTTTCTGGAGAATATATAAATAATTCAGAAAAAAACCTTATTTGAGAAATTCAGTACTGATGGGGAAAAAGTAGCATATTTAACAAGTATATTTATGTTGCTAACAGTATTTGAAAAGGAATTACTATAGATATTTTTTCATTTATATGGGGTTCTAGATTAAACCCAGTAAAAAGAGGAGTTTTGTATGTAAATAAATAAGAAGGAGGTTTAGGGTTAATTAGTCCAATTAAACCAATGGTATATGTTGCTTCATTAAACTTGTACAAATTATTACATTGGTAAATGAAAAAGATGAGAGATTAGTAGTAAAATTGTATAAATATAAGCATGATAAATTCTGGGTATAGAAAAAAGAGTAAAAGAGAAAAATAATGTACAATTGGGGAAATAAAAATATTACCAAGAAAAGATATTTTTGTGAAAAATAAAAATTGGTAATATACTAAAAAAATAGAAAAGTATGGTATAAGAATGTAATGATAAAACACTACTATGTAAAACTATGGGAAACTCTAACAGATGAAAAAAAAATTAAAGCTATGAAAAATAAGAACCAAATGGTTTAGTCAGAAAGTGGAATGTCAAGATTTTTTTTTTTTTTTTGTTTAGACTGGTAATAGATAAATTGCCAGTGAAAGGAAATACACCATATAAGAAGAAAAGTGGTAGAATATGTTTAATGTGTGTACCTGAAATGAAAAAGAGTAAAAAATGTTTTGCGGAAAACTGTGGAAAGAAGATTCTTTGAATATATAAAAGAAGTGGATACAATAAACATGGATATGATTAAATGCAGATATTAGAAAAATAGAAATAAAGAATATGTTTAAAGAATAAAGAAGAGTAAACACTTGCCCATTGTGGGGAAATATGCCCGTTTCCCCACTGTAGTGTGATCCCAGAGTTGGTATATATAGTTGCGGGGATGAGGGGGCATAGCCCCCACCTAGGTGGGTTTCAGATGGTAAGGTGTGTATTGTGTAGTTTTGGGCAAGTGTTTATTTGCCCTGGGAAAAAGTACGTGGCTCAGGATTTTAAGTTTTGTTATTTTCATCTTGCGAAAATGACATTTGGGATTGTAGCCCTTCGATATACCAAAGTAGATCGAGTTGTTCAAAGTACCAAACTTCAAAATTGAAATACGGAGATCACAATACAGTGCAGAATGGGAATATTCCCTTTTTCATGCTGTAGTGTGATCTCAAAATTGCTGTGCCCCACACACCCCGCTACTTTTATATGCTAACTCCGAGATCACACCAAACAGAAAAAAATAGTAAACTCACAACTAGACATTATACACTCCCCTCACACACAGATATCACACATATGTACAAACACCACCACTTTCAAAACTTAAACACTCTTACTTTTGCCTGCCTACCCTAACCCACACGTAGAAATTCCAAACACACTCACATACACTCAAACACCTACCCAATACCTTTACAAAATAGTCACTTACCTTAAATTCCTCCTAAATCCACACACTAAACTGTACACCATCCACACAGTACATTCCACATCAAATACCGGAAAGCCATAACAGCAAATTCGACATTTCCGGATTCACGGTTATGCAGTTTTGCCATTATAAAAATTTGACTTAATGGTCTCGAAATACTGAAATTTGATATTTCAGTATTTCAAGAATATAAAGTGAATATATATATATATATATATATATATATATATATATATATATATATATATATACATATACGTATGTGTGTGTGTGTGTGCGTGTGTGTGTGCGTGTGTGTGTGTGTGTGTGTGTGTGTGTATATATATATATATATATGTGTGTGTGTGTGTGTGTGTGTGTGTGTGTGTGTGTGTGTGTGTGTGTGTGTGTGTGTGTATGTGTGCGTGCCTGTATATCTATCTATATATATATATATATATATATATATATATATATATATATATATATATATATCCAAAAACTTTGCACAATGCCTCAAATCCCTGCAAAGAACCACACAATCATTCTAATGCCTTCATTCCTCTTTAATAAAGTGGAACTTATTCAGAAAAAAATCAAACATGAAAACCTGAGTTCAGACTTTGCAGTAGAACAGTTGGTACTTTTGCATGTACCAACTGTAAGCAATGTCAGTTTATAAGCAATGTTAGCAATGTTAGTTCCATCACTTTTGAACATATTTGGTTGTTTTTTATGGCCAAAAAACATTTAATTGCCACAGTAGTGGTATTGTTTATGTGGCTAGGTATTGTTTATGTGGCTAGATGTGACACATGTTCCCATTTCTATGTAGGCAAAACTGTTAGGGAGTTGCAGTATAGAATAAGGGAACATGTTAAAGCCATTAATAATAAAGAATTTCCAATGCCCTGGCCAAGCACAGTGAAGAATGTCCAGGATTTAAAAAGTTTCATTTCACTGTGCTTGAACAAATGATGATGGAGAAGTCTGTATATAGCTTGCACTAGAAGTAAGAGAATACAAATGGCAAGTGTTTTTAAGGGCTGACATCTGAAATGTTTGTTAAACTTAAAGTTACACGATTGCTTAAATATGATAATACATTATTGGCAAATGTTTTTATTATTATCATTTTTCTATTTAATTGTTTGACACATTTTGTTATTGTTATTTTTGCATGTTCAAAGTTTTTCATTATGGGAGGTATGGTATGTGACTTTAAAGACTTTTAACATGCTTAGCATGTTTATTTAAAAGGAATTGACGTTCACAAAAGGAAGTGATGTTTTAAAAGGAAGTCATGTTGCAAAAGTTAACTTTTGATGTAAGTGATGTAACATTTTGGAGGGTTATTTAAATGTGAGGGTTTTCATGTTTGTTTTTTTCTAAAGAAGTTCCAGTTTATTAAAAAGGAATGAAAGTGCTAAAATGATTTTGTGGTTGTTTGGTTGTTTACTGGGGATTTGAGTACAGTGCATTCGCTGATATAAACTTTCGAACACGGAGATGTTCAGCAAGATGGACATTCAAACATCCTATTTTCAAATTGTCCATCTATGGAGTATCTCCTTTTGAAAATTGATAGTAAACCTATACACACACACACACACACACACACACACACATGTATATATATATATATATATATATATATATATATATATATATATATATATATACATATATATATATATATATATATTTAGTGACCCCTACCTTTTGGAGGACTTTAGGTGGTGACAGTAGGTTGTTACTAGTTATCAGTGAATCTAAGACAGAGGCTGTGAGAAGAGGTAAGATGGAGAAGCAGAGAATGGAAAGTGTATTTCAGAAGGAAAATGATGAATTGGAGGTAAATATCATGGCATCAGCATGTCTGGATGACTGGGTCTCACAAAAATTATGGCTAAAGCAGAACCATTTGAATCAGATGCCGTGTAGTGAAGCGTGGTGATAGAGAAAATAATTGGCAATGGGGATACAACAGAAAGGAAGGAGGATCCAGTGAACAATGATATGGATAGTGAGGGGGCACTTTTGGCTAGAAAACTAACTGGACTTAATGGTGTCCTCTGTGTTGATTTGCTAGGTGATGGAGTAGAGAATGGTAAACAGTGAAAGAATGAAGGTAATGTTATCAGAGGAAAAAACTTTTGCCGCAAGAGTAGCAGGTTTCACTAAAAGATTACAGAAAGAAAACTATCTGTAGGTGCAACAGACACAGTCTGGAGCTATTGAGAACTGGCAGAAAAGGCCTGAGTTAAGTGTGAAAACAAAGGCAGAACAGCAAATAAACAAGTACTGTCTTTTAGACAATATTGTTATGCCATTAAGTTTTAATTTGTTTGATATTAGGGCTTTAATACATATATAGAAACTGAACCTTTCTGTGAAATAACATTTGAATCTTTTGCAGTAACATAAATATGTGTTAAACATGTGGCTGGAGAAGTAATACATCTTCTTGGAATGATTATTTTTAATAACACTCAAATGTGCAGTTAAAACAAATTGCTGTTGCAATTTAGAACAGTTAAAATGCTTTTTCTTCTAAGTTTATGTCATGATGTGTATTATATTAAATTCTTTTATTGATTTACATTTGTTTACCAGGATGTTCTGACTATGCAAAGCCCCTTTTTAGTGGATGCCTAAACAGAAAAGCTCCAGATGAATTTACACAAGTCAATAAATATATGTTTACAGTACAATTTTGATACAGTTGTACATCTTAAAAATAAGCAGAAAATTCAGCAATTTATAAATGTATATCAGCAGCATAGAGTCATGAAAATAATTGCAACTTACATAGTGAATAGAGAAAGATTATAGACCATAAGCAGACTAAGACAGATAGGAGCATGGATATAAAATAACCAAAGGAGATGTACTAATGAGAGAGAAATTATAGAACAGCAGCCTGATTTAAAGGAAAAGAAAAGGAAGAGGAGTTAATATAGGACTAAGTGAGAAGAAATAGTATTTTATCCAGAGGTAGGGCAAGAGTGAGTCCATTTATACATGAGATGTATTTAAAAGACTTTTTAAAAGGATATGTGGGAAGAATCCGCTCTTATAGGGAATATAATGGCATTCCACATTTTTGACACATGACATGAGAAGAGAGAGTCTCCTGCTGAGTTAGTTGATTTGATCACACTTAGTAAAATCCTTATCATTTGATCTTAGAGTTTTATTTGTAATATACCAAGTAAGAATATTGGCTAAGCTTGGGCATTTTTCAGGGTTGTGGATCAGAGTAGGTGTCATGAGAGTAAGACAAGCAGTGACAGAGTTCTAACCAGTGCAGCTTTTTTCGGGCCATGCAATGATGTCAACTGTATGGTAGGTTTGCTGTGAATTTTGTAATTTTGTTATAGCACTGTTCTAGTAGGTTCATTTGGGCAGTTTGTAGATTGATAAGTATAGGGACTGAGTACAGAAGGGTTGAAAGTAGGTATGCTGTGGCTATATGTATTTTTGCTTCTTTAGTTAAAAATAGGTTAATTCTATAGGGGAAACCAAGTTTTTGATGCATTTTTTACTGTATCTTTTATATGGAGGTCAAATGTCATATTTTTCATATTTTCATCAATTGCTACTCCTCATAGCTTGGAGTGTGAAACAGTTTCAGTTGTGGGGTTATTGGAACAAGTTATGGTGAAGCTGAGTTTGCTCTTTTGTAATGTTTTAGGAGTAAAGAGAAGTTTTTTTTTTTTGGGGGGGGGGTCAATAGAAGCAGGGAGTTATAGAACCATGCTTCTAAAGAGAGGAGGGATTCCTATGTTATTTGCTGTAACATTTCAATAGTTTTAGCTGAACAAATGAGTGTTGAATCATCTGCACACTGTACTACAGAGGCACTTTTCATTGATTTGTTAGTCATTAATGAAAATATTAAATAAGAGTTGTCTAGGATGGAGCCTTGTAGAGCCACTACAGATATAGGAAGGAAGAAATAGATGTCAGTAGTCCATTTGACTGTCTGGTGTCTTTCAGATAGGTAACTAGAGAACAATAACAGGGATAGACTATGCAGTCTGAGAGAGAAGAGTCTGTTAAGAAGTTTCAGATGGGGCACCATATCAAAGGCTTTGGACAGGTCAAGAAATACTGCTGATATCAGTTGGTCATGTTATGGTGATGGTTAATGTGATTACAGAACTTGACTAGTGCAGTGTTGGTACTGTGATCTGGGTAGATGCTGTGTTGCTTAGGACAATAAATTATTTTCTAGTATAGATTTCAGTAGTTGGTGATAGCAACATTTTAGCTAGGGGAGAGAGTATAGCAATGGAATAATAGTTGGTAAAGTCTGCAGACTTTGTGAAGCAGCAAAATATAGAATTTGTTTCCAGAGCAGACGGACATCACTCTCTTTGATGGAGCAATTGATTAGACCGATTACTAGGTAAGCTACATCTGGTGCTAGTTTAGTATATTAATGAGGAAGGATATTCAAGGCAAGATTGGTAGGTTTAAGATTGTGGAGAAGTTTTTTGATGGAGGAGGTTTGTATAGGTTTGAAAAATGATGTATTGGTTGCTGAACAGACTCTATAGGTATTGAGGCAGTTGTGTCTTTTCAGAGTGAGGCAACTGTTTGAATAAAGAAAATGTTGAATTGGCAAGCTAAACTTTCTGTGAAGTTGATTGTGGAAACTGGCTGGGTTGTACATTCAGGTGGATGAGTTTGTTTATTGATGACCAGAATATTTTAAGGTTAGTATCATCTGTATTTTGTTGGCTGGAGTAGTAAGATATTTCATCTGATTTGATATTATTTTTGGCTTGAGTCCTAATCTGTCTGAATCTGGAGATTGGAGTAATTTTTGTTTTGTTCCCAGTCACGCTGCACTTTGTTTCTATTTATCATTAGTAGTTTGTTTGTTTTGTTAACCAAGGAGCTGGGTTAAATTTAACTTTTCTACTTTTAACAGGGGCATGGTTGTTGAGTATAATTAGGAAAGTGCTATTGAAGAAGGATACAGCTTCATTTTGTAGAAGTTGTTTTAATAGTTGCCATTTGATTGATTTTAAGGTACTGGTAAAGGTATCTTTATCAAAATTAGTTGCATTGTGATATTGATTGATGAGGTATGTGTTTTGGGTAGATGGACACTCCCTTACAATAAAGGTGGGTAGGTGGTCACTTAGATTGCCTGATAATAAGGCAGTGAAACTATTTTTTTCTGGAAAAAAATTGTCAGGAACCATTACAGGATGTTTTATGTGTTGCTGTTATTGTTGTATCTTGTTGGGGTAGCTAGAAATTGAGTAAATTCATAGAGGTTACCATTTATTGTTGGAGAATATATTTTCTTCTGTTAGCCTATCAATAATAAAATCTCCCATTATGACAATTTCTTGACAGGTAGATGAAGAAATCTATGACAGGGGTTCCTTGACTGTGACAATGTCCCCCCCCCCCAGGGGATATATATTCCTGCAATAGTTATGCTTTTATAATTGTTTATTTTCAGAGTAGCCATCAGGATTTCAGCTATTCCTAGAGTTGTAGGGGGTGACGTGAGAGGTTGAGAGTTTGTTTATACATGTTGGCAACTCCAAATGCTTTTTTAATTCTATTAAGTCTAAGGATGTTATAGCCTGGGGGAACCACTTCTGCATCATGAATTTCCTATTTAGCCATGGTTCTGTGGCTATAATTATCTCAGTTAGGTGCTGGAAAATCCAGGCTTGCACCTCTGAAAGTTTGTTGAAGATACTACTGAGGTTGATGTTAAAAAGGAGAAGCCTTTTTGAATATGATTGGTGAGGGAAAGATTGTGAAAGGGAGGGGATTTGTGAATGGGGTCCTGGGTTGGAATGGATATCACCTGAGAGTTGAAGTTTTAAAAGCTGAGGTTGCTGTGTGTGTAGCCACTTATATTTGGGTCTTGACAGGATGACTGGCTTGTAGTTAGAATTATGACTGGGGTAGACATGTTTGTTTTTGAACAGGTGGATGTATGAAGGAGTAAAAAGGGTGCGGTTATGAAGATATTGCTATGTTTGAAAGTGGTTTGGTAGTTAATTGAGGCAGATGAAAGTAGCTCAGTAGTTTCAGATAGGTACTGTGGTGAGGACAAGTGTGTAACAGCATCAGGAAAAATAACAGAAAAATGTTTAGGATTAGCATATTTAAATTAGCATTTAGGAAAGAAGGAGATACCAGGTTATTTTAAGGTTAAGGCTTATTGCTGGATGAATAGAATGCTCAGTAAAGGGATGGGGATAGTTTAGGAAATAGATGCTATTGGTTATTGAAAAGTCATCAATAACAGAAAAGTATGGGCTGGGGAATAGGAAGTTTTTATAACTTCATAAACAGAAAATATCAAGTTGCAGCATGTGCCTTGTGTGATAATAATAAATGGGAAAAAAGGATTGTTAAGCAAATAAAAGCATGCTTCTTTTTCATGTGGAGATGAATCACATTTAATCCAGTATTGTGCAAAAAGAAAGTATGACAGTGACTTGACCCTTGACCATCATGTCCCTACTGTACTAAGGAAGTCTTTTTGTCTTGCACTCCTTATAAGAAAAGGTATGCCATCTAGGTCTGAGGATGTCATTGTTATCTTGTACTCACCCGTTATTAGACCAATCATAAAATACAGTCCCGTCTTTGATATATACCTGACCAGGCAGATGCAACAGCTGGAGCATCCCCAATGGTTCCTCACAAAAACAATTCACAGTGTAGGCAACATATCCTAGACAGAATGTCTCAAAGCCTAATCTTTGTACTTAGTATCCCACAGGATGCTCAGTGGCGATCTGTGTTTGGCCTACAAAGCATTCTCTGATCCAAACTTAATGGGCATGTTGCACATCCTCAGAATAAATGGTATCAGAAATACCTGATCCAGGGACCTAATCCTTATATGCTGGAGGGACAGGTATGTGTCTCAGAGACTGGCCCCTTCTGTGGAACATAAAGCAGAGTTCTTCCCTGTACCTATTCAAGTACAACTTGGATCGGTGGATGGGAAAACATATATTTACTTATGGTCTGGAACCTCTGTCTGCATTAGTGAAAGGTACCTTGTAAATGCTTGACCACCCATGACTGAGTTATATATACCCCTCAAAAAATCTCTGTGACCAAAACCTGGTTAATATTTTTGGAAGGCACAGCTAGGCTTAAAGAGGATGTGGAAGTAAGGAGCATTTTGGGTTGCTTGTCCACTAACTAATGAAGAAAGACCAAGCAAGGCCAATGGAGAGGGAACAAGTTCTTATGCAAGGAAGGGTAGAAAAGAATGATGAAAGGGTAGGTGTGAGGGGTGAGGAACTACAAGGTGAAATACAGAAAAAGATGCACTAGATGCAAAGACGGATCCAGCATACGATGACCTAGGCAGTTGCCTAGGGCACGCTGGCTGGGGGACTGCTACAACATTTAATTTTTAATTAAACAATTAAAAATATATATTTCTTCTTTAAGCATTCACTCTGCATGCATCATTAGTACTATACAGGCACAGCTACACAAAACTTCCTGCTGTTTTTGTATGGGACTTGGAACTGCTATCCTGCTACCAAAGAACTTGGCTGCCATGAAAGAAGATTGGTTGGGCTGCTCTGTCTGTGTGTGAAATGCCCTAGTTAGAGATGCCAGGTTAGTTAATTAATTTATTCAGGCTTGAACCATGTACTTTGGTTACAAGAGACAAGAACCTGAGTCCTCTACACTAACTACCAGACTGGTCACTTAGTCATCAAGTGTACATTTACAAGGAATGTGAGCTTCAGTGGAAGAGAAGTTTACTGTTGTTCATGCTTACTCTGTTTTCAATGTGTAACTGTTTTGTTTAACAAATGGCCATCAGTGTTTGTGCTATAGAGCATGAAAGCAGTGTTAGTAGCACAACAGGTAACATACTTGATTCTAGTATAGAAGGTTGTGGCTTCTATTCCCACACCATCTGGATAAATTGCTGATACTGTGGTGCACTTTAAGAGGGGATGGATGTGGTGTACTCACCTTTGGAAGAGATGCCTACAAAGAATGAACCTGTTATCAGTTTGCCAGCCATTTCCTATTGCAACATTTCTAGCTTACCATTTGTTTAAATTAACATAGCCAATGTTTTCTTCAAGGGTATCAGGCACTGAATTTGTGGATGAAGCACTAAAATTTAAAGTTGTTTGCCAGCAGCAACCTCTTGATTAGTTACAGATCTCTTTAACGTGGAATTATTCAGATTACTTTTAATTGTGCATGTTGACTGATATTGGTGGATTGTAGTGACAGAAACTGGACTGGACTTTTATGACTGAAATGTTCTGAAATGTGTAGTTTTGTCATTATTAGTTTATATGCTTTGTTTAGGGTGGCCGTGGTGGTGCAGTGGTTAGCGTTGCCATCTCACAGCAAGAGGTTCTCCAGTTCAATCCGTGGTTGGGGTGCCTTCTGTGCGGAGTCTGCATGTCCTCCCTGTGGTCGTGTGGGTTTCCTCCAGGTGCTCTGGTTTCCTTGCAAAGACATGCTGCAGGTTTGGACACTCTAAATTGGCCCTAGGTGCCTTCTGTGGAAGGTTGGGTGCCGGGCTGGCAACTTGACACTGTAAAACTCCACTGCCAATCATGAGTGGACAGGTGATCTGCTGTGGTGACCCCTAACCGGGAAAAGCCAAAAGAAGAAGTGTATATGCTTTGTTTCACTGCTTACTGGAAAATGTTCAGAACTACAAATTTAAAACACACTTTAATAAGTGGTGCTGTATTATACAAGGAATATAATTTTATACATTGAGGAAGGTGAAGCAAAGAACACATGCATGTATACATGGTCCTAAAAATGTGTTCAAGGGGCCTAGAGTTTGAAAATAGCCCAATGGTAAACTTAATCTACCAGTGGCCAGATTTATTTCCTTTGAATGTGGGTTTCAATGCACTTTCAATGAATGTGAGTTTCAAGGACATAAACATTTACTGTTGTTCATGCCAAGTGTATTTTGATTGCGAGACTGTATTGTTTTATTTAGCAAATAGTGTTTGTGCTGTAAAATTTGAAATAAAAGTTTTAAACTAACTCCAAATATCTGTAATCATTGTCGAAGCAATGAATAAAATAGCATGCACACTGACAGGATTGAACAGAGTGTATGGTAACTCTGGAGAAATAGCCAAGTCATGGGACACTTGAATGGCTGTGGGGGGGGGGGGCTGCTGGGGTTGTGGTGCTGCTATATGAGGGGAAGGCCTGATCTATTACCCTACCTAGGGCTCCATTTGGATATGATTCAGCTGTGACTAGATGAAGTCCAGAAACTAATACATGAAAAAAAAACACATATAGAAATAGAAAACAGATTTGGAGCTTTAGAAACAGAGGAAGAAGAGGTAGATGTGAGCTCAGAGCCAGAAAATAGGTTGAAGGTTATATTTGGGGAGAGGTAAGGAGAAGAAAAAGGAGGCCTGAAGATGAACTGAAACATGCATAAAAGGGAAAAATTGCTAAAAGTATATCATTGCTGAAGTGAATAGCCTGAAAAATGATGGTGTTTGAATGGTATGAAAAAAATAAATGAAGCAATACACACACACACACGCACGCACACACACACACACACACACACACACACACACACACACACACACACACACACACACACACACACACACACACAGATATACAAGTTGGGGTTACTTAAAACAGAGATTAAATATGTAATATTTTCAGACAACATGAGAGAAGAAAAAGATGGAATTACTTTTCAGATCACAGGGCTATATGGGTAATACTATGACAGAATGAAAATATAATAAAAGAAGGAAAACGGTTAAAAAGATGACAGGAACATTATAGAAGTGGAATGTCCTAAAAAAACATGAAGGCAATTGTGGGAAGATCACATGATACTGAAGCCATTTTATGGAAGTTTGACAAAATGGTGTATAAAAGAAAGTTTGATAAATGTTTTAGAAGTAGAGGGAGAGGATACTGACAAAATGAAATGACACATAATAAATAAGCAAATAGAAATGTGTGAAAGAATGGTAGAGAAAGAGGGAGGGGAAGTCTTGAAGATGAACTAAATAAGTTAACTAAATATGATAAAGAAAAAATGTAAAGAATGATATTTAGACAACACTATTATCTGAAAGGGAGAAATGAAGGATCCCCATTTAGGTAAGAAAAACGAGATATAATGAGAGAAAAATAAATACAATAAAGGATGAAAAGGACAGTTAAAATATAAACAAGAGGAAGCTACGGATATAGTTGAAAGATATGTACAGAATATGCATGAGAGCAGAATGTAAGAATGTAAGAGGGGATGTACAGAAAAAATATGAAGATGAAAAAGGAGGTAGTGAAAGAAATTGAAAAAAAAAAGAATCAACAAGTCAGAAAAACAGGATGCCACAAAGGAATGTAAAGAACAATCCATGTCAGATCCAGATGGGCTCTGGTATAGTTTTATAAAGAAATGTCAGATAATGAGAAGGATACTTTTCTGGAGGAGTGGGTAGGGGAAGATATAAACGAAGAAGATATATCTATGGGGTTGCAACATTTTTATGGAAAAACAGGGGATTGGAAGAAATGAAAAAATGGAAACCAATTACATTGGCAAATACTGAATATAAAATATTTATGGAAACTATTTAGAAAAGAATAACGGATGTCAGAAAAGAAGAATTGAGCAAAGGAATATATGGGGTTAAAGGGAAAAGAGTAAATGAAATGCTCATGATGGTTAAAACATGTCTGAGTATAAATAAGGGGAGGGAGAAGGAGAAGGAAAAGTAACAATATGAGATATGGCTAAGGCATGTGACAGTATTAGTCTTTTTGATCTTGGGGAAATGTTGAACATTTTAAAGAATGTGCAGTTGAAGAATATAAGAAGAATATTGTGGACAATTTATAAAAAAGAAAAGGAAGAATTCTTCAGAGTTGAGTGCCATAAAAAGGCTTTATTTAAAATAATAGATGTTGAGTGCTTTTGTCCACAGGTACTAGGACTTCTTCAGAAGGTTTTGAAGAAGTCCTATTACCTGTGGACAAAAGCGCTCAACATGTGTCATTGTAAATAAAGCCTTTTTGCTGCACTCGACTCTGACTTCTTCCTTTTCTTTTTTTATTAATGGTTGGTGCTTGTGGTTTTACAATTTATATAAACTCTTGTGTCTCTATGATGGTAAATGGATGAGTAGTAAAAAAAGACAAGCATAGAAGAGGAGTAAAGCAGGGTTGTTCATTGATTGGGTTGTTTGTTGTTGTAATGAATGCAGTCCAGAAAACATGTAGAGCAAGGTTAGAAGATGGTGGATAGAAAGTTGTGGGGGGGGGGGGGTAAAGGAACAATTAATGTTAACCTATGCTTATGACTTGCTGTTAGTAGTCAAGAACAAACATTGAATGAAAGAAATAATTTTCTGAACATAATACATTTTGGGTGCAGTAGGGTTATAGTTAAATCAGTCAAAAAGTAAGGGGTCCAGAGAGGTGGTAAGAATGGAAGGGATTTATTTTGCCATAAGTGAAATTGATATTATAAGAATTAAATTGGGAAGGAAGACATTTTTAATACAACAATGGAGGAAAGATCTAAAAATATGAGAGATTGCTGGATGGTGTTTCAGTTGCCCTTAAGAAAAAATGGTATATATGTCAAAGGCATATACTTTAGGAAATCCAACATAAGTAACTGGGGTGTATATGTCTCCAAGATGCATGGAATGTGAATTGTTCGGCATTTTTTGGGGATGGGCCAAAATTGAATCCAAAAAGATAGTTTAAAATGTGAAAGGAAAATGGGCTAGAATTAAATAAATTTGTTTTTTTTTTCTTTCTAAACATCAATATATTTGTTTTGGGTCTTAAAAGTGAGTGAAAAAAGGCAGTACTATGAGATTTGTTATCTAAAAATATAAAGATATGTGGATGGGTGGGGGGTATAAAAAGAAAAGAGAAACAGATGGCTTGGAAGAGAAGGAATATAAAAGTAAAATATATAGATGGTAAACTGATGTAAAATAAATAGAAATGGAAAGGAAAATGCTATGAAAACAATGAATGCAAACCACTATACTGGGAAAAATGTAGGGTGTATATAATTACACAATAAGGAGAGGCAGTAAAGATTTGAATCCTTTTTTGAAGCCAGTGATTTTCTGTGGCATTTATTATTGGACACATTGCCAGTGAAAAGTAATATGAAATATAACATGGTAGAAGAAAGACTGTATAATAGCTCTAATATTGAGGAGACATCACATCATTGTTTTGGACTGAAAGAAAAATGAAGGTTTTTGGACATTATTAAAAGATGTTTATGACTGTAAAGTATTTAAAACATTGGACATGGTGGCGTATAGGAAATACAATGCTGGGATTAAAAAAAATTGAAAAAACAGGATTACATTTTATTCATTGCTTTTGGTGTTTCTGGAAAAGAAGATCGGAATAATTGATGTATAACAAAAGAAAAGATGATATGGAAGTACTATGTGATATAAAAATGCTTATGCTGTAAAGAGTGGGAAATAAAAATGGACATCAATGTATTTTGGAACATGAGTATGTAAAGTGTTTTATTAAGATGTATAAAGTGTGATGTAAATTGTAAATATAATGAATGTGTAAATAATAAAAAAAAAGATTGAAAGGTGTTAAAATAATAAAGCAACCCCCATTCTTTGTCGATCCCCCTGAGTTACCATTAACTCGGACCGATAAATCCTTGATTTAACATCTGAACCCTTTTACAGCACTACATTGTCAGTATTGGAAGCAGTTCTGTAAGTACTTGGAGTGGGAAAAAGAACCTGCAGCCTTCTAGCTTTCCAGCAAAAAGGCAAGTGTGCAACCTGTTGAATTAATGACATTGACTAAATGTTTCTCTTGTACAATTAGAATTTTGCTAGAAGAAGCTTTCCAATAACAGTCATATTCTGTAAGTTTTTACAAGGAACACCAAAATACCATTCAACTTCTTTGTTCAAGAATTTTGAACAATGTCAGAAATAATAGGGAACAAAAGGGCCTAAAAGGGGCAAAGCTTAGATATTTTATTTTATCTATTTGTTAGCCAGGTAAACCCACTAGAGAAAGTGTCCCTTTTTAGGGCAACCCAGGAGCACAGTCTGAGTGACTTGCTTAAAGTCTTACAGTAGATACAATGAGATTGAATTCATTGACCCCTTTATATTTGACTACAGAAAGCAGTTTGTTTGCAGCTCATAGACAGATGATGACTACTCCAGGAGAGCTATTATAATTAAAAAATTACACACACTTCAACTTTACCTTGCTTAAAAGGTTAACAGAACAGTTGCTGCATGGATATGCATCTTCTGAACAAAAGATAATTATGAAATGCTAGTGGCATTACTGACTGATGGTACTCCTCAATGATTTAACACAAAAAATAATTTAATGAGAGACTGGGTATAAATATGTATACTCATCAGCCATGTTCTACAAAATCTGAGACAAACAAGAGCCATATTACTCAAATACATTTTTCTAAACAAGAACAATGAAAGTCTAATGACTAGCATTCTTGACTGACAGACTAATCCTCAGTGATTTTATCAGAGAATAAAGAAGTTAATGAAGGCATGATAGTTGATGCAGATGAGCAAGGCTCTAAGCTCTCAGTGAGGTGATTCCTGTAGGAAATGGTACAGGGTTTGAGTCTTGCTATGTCTATATGCCTACTGTATGGCTCTTAGCAACTGATTAAACCAGACAGTGTTCCTGGAATGACTCTGAGAAGGCTAGGGCATAAATATAAGGCAAACATCAGAGAAGTTTATATATGTATATATATATATATATATATATATATATATATATATACACACACACACACACACACACACACACATATATATATATATATATATATATATATATATATAAATATATATGTGTGTGTGTGTGTGTGTGTGTGTGTGTGTGTGTGTGTGTGTGTGTGGGTGCCTCAAACAAGTACTATGAAACTAATTCTCAATAATTCACAGAAGAAGCTGCTATGAAATTTTGGCATTACTGACGGAACTCAAGCATTACTGATTAAAACAAACACACAATTAAACAAACTAACCAACAAACAAATGCACACATACCCTTGTAAAATCTATGAGTCTTGTAAAAAACATCCTCAAACCAATCATCCTGAAAATGTACAGAAGCAGAACTTCTGAACAGCTTTTCCAAAGATTATGTACTGGCCGTGCAACCACTCTCATTGGCTCAGACGTAAAGTATTTGAAACAAGAAAGTGGAAATGACAGCAGTAAAGCTAAGTGTACCTGGGTAATCAATCAGCTGAGTGGAGAAGTGTGGATGGAAAAGAGGTCATTTTTTTCATGTATAACCAAAACCACGTAACTAGGATTAAACTGACTCCTCGCAAAATAACAAGTATAAATCCAAATCCAGGAGACGATAAACACTCCAAGGTATGGATAAAACAATTTAATTCATATAAACACTTTTGTGTTGTATACACAACTCTTCCTCAGATACAAAAACACTTTTTTAAAACCACTTCATACTTTAAATGTTATATCGATTAAATCATTGTATCCATACCTTGGTGTGTTTACTGTCTCCTCGATTTGGATTTATATATTTTTTCATGTTTGCCCTAGATTTGCCAAACAACTTGATGGGCTCCTGTAAAGCTGGACCCCATGCAGCTGTCTGAAATGCCACTTTTATAATTTGCTACTGATTATGGGAACTGCCTTGGTGGTGCAAGGAGACATTATAAATAATGCCCTATACTTTACAAATCACCTGGCAGTTAACGGAGTGGAAACCCTTCCTTGTGACATATCACAGTCCAACTGAATGAGGTAGGGCTTTGAAGGTGTGCATGTGTGAGTGTGTGTGTGTGTGTGTGTGTGTGTGTGTGTGTGTGTGTGTGTGTGTGTGTGTGTGTGTGTGTATGTGTGTGTGTATGTTTAATATGTGTGCATTTGTTTGTTGGTTAGTTTGTTTAATTGTGTATTTGTTTTAGTCAGTAATGCTTCAGTTCTGTCAGTAATGCCAAAATTTCATAGCAGCTTCTTCTGTGAATTATTGAGAATTAGTTTCATATGACCTCCAGAAATTGGCAGTGCAATAAAATGCCTTTATGGGTCTTGTTCTCCTCTTCTGTTATGGAGAACAAGATATGCTCCTCCACATGACACCTGCAAATCTCTCTTCTGCCTCCCCCAGGTTGCTGAAAGGTCTCTGAAGGTTAAAGCTACACGTCTTGGTATCCACAGGAACTGCATAACATACATCCCCTTCCATTCTTTTGCTAATGACACAGTTCTAAAAGTTCCCTTACAGTGTCTCCATCTGCATAGAAACTGTTGACAGTCTGCTGGTCTGTGTGTTGGTGGTATGCCAGGTGCTGTTTGTTCTCACAGAGGCTGATAATACATGCTGCTGAGTTATTGCTGCTGCTAATGCAAGCATCATTTCTGTCATGTGCACCAGTATTCTCATTATCAAAAATGGATAGGCACGAAAGCTTAGCATGCCCATTTTATACATGTGCTGTCCTCCATTTTAGGTGTCATCATTTGGCTAGGCCATGGAACTTATTTGCTTTGAGTTCCTGATTTGCATGGCATTATCCACTTATTAGTATTTGTTGTGTACAGTGCCATCTTACGTCTTGTGTGACTACACTATTTCTGGTAGAACCTCCTACATCCTGTGCATTGCCACTAACCATGTTATCTTGCACTGTGTGAATCCCAGCCACTATTGTAACATTTCTCGTTAGACTTCACTGCTATGAACCTTTCCTCTTCATTGTACCCATTGGAAGAGCAAGTCCCCTCTACCTTGCCATATTTCATAATTTAAACAGATGGATGGGGCTCCCTTTAGTGATCAATATTTAATATTGCTGCTGACAAATCATAAAATATCATGGCTGCTAATTTCCTCACTAAACTCCTTTAATCCATTCTCATAATTTGCAGCCATTCATAGCTACTGTCAGTATAATTATCTATTAAAGAAAGCTATGCACGTCACTCCTGGTTTTGTTCTTATATCATGAAATATTTTGCAGATGGGGAGCTGTGGGTCAGACTTCTGCAATGTGTATGACAGAAGAAGGGATCAAGACTGCTGCAATTCCACAGAACTAAACCGTGAGCTTTCCTTTGCTGCAGGAGAGCTATTATAATTAAAAAATGACACGCACTTCATTTCATGGTAGGTAAGAATTCAATTTATTTTTAAAAGATCAGGAGCACTGGCCCTGAATATTAGTCTTTAACAGGCTATAGGTGTGCCTGATATGAATCACAAACCTAAATAGTCTGTAAGCATTCAGTTCCCATTTTATTATAATTTTCATCAGCGAAGTTGAACATGATCAAAGTAGTTTTACGTTGTTGCTGCATCATATATTTAATGATTATATTCACTGACTTCTGCATACTAGTTCCAGAGTTAAATAAGTATTTGTCATCACTGAAGACTTTAGTTTGTGAATGTCATCATTTGCCTAGATTCAGTTTTAGAAATAGGAAACTTACTATCTGAGTCCAGAGTTAAAACAAACTCCATTTCTTTTGGGCTTTGAGAGATGGTAGCTTGTACGTTGAATAACAGGAACAATTAAATATGAATATTGAATTTATGGTAGTTGAACAATGGAATGAGGAAAGTTACTGCATTCGGTACATTAAACATCTGAGTCTGCTCATAAATATGTGTTTAGTAATACTCTATAATACTTAGAATTTAATATTTCATTAAAGATGATGACTACTTATGATCCAGTCTCATGAGTAACATAATAATTTACATGACTTTATCGAAAGATAATGGTTGCACAGTAAGCATTAAATTGTTTATTTATAGGAGACAAGCTCTTGTAAAAGAAAGTCATAACAGCTCTCTTGCTGATTACACACACACAAACCAACCTACACGCCCACAACCAGACCCACAAATACACCTCCACCTCCACCCCCACCCACACATACACACACAGATGCATACACATACACACACACACACACACACACACACACACACACACACACACACACACACACACACACACACACACACACACACACACACAAACACTTACCACAGATGCATGCACATATGCATGAACATCTGCACACACATACACACACACACACAAACACACACACACACACACACACCCAGACACACACACACACACACACACACA
The DNA here is from genome assembly GCF_019279795.1 of Protopterus annectens. NCBI lineage: Eukaryota > Metazoa > Chordata > Ceratodontiformes > Protopteridae > Protopterus > Protopterus annectens. Next base: position 1,601,884,954 of record NC_056725.1, on the reverse strand, counting down.
CACACACACACACACACACACACACACACACACACACACACACACATACCCCAGATGCATGCACATGCACACACATACACACACACACACACACACACACACACACAGACACATGCACAAATGCACACAAAGACATGAATTAGTTAATCAAAGGTATACACTGTAAAATGTTAAATGTTCATCAGGAAGCTCACAAATAATACAGACAGTTCATCAGGAGTGTGTTCTTATCTGGCATGAAATATTTACTATGACTGCTAAATGATAAAGTAGAAACCTCATGGCATACATTTATTTTATTTATTTATTTATTTTATTTTATTTATTTCCAGTTTGATTACCGGGGAAGTCCACTGGGCCAGAACGTACCAATTTTCAGTGGAGGCCCGGGGAGAAAAGCTCCAAAAGCAAAGCAAATACAATCTTAGTTACATGGTGTAAAAGGTAGTAATAAAATATATACATTTGAAATTACATTACATTGATACAGATTAGTAAAAAAAAAAGCAAAAAACACACAGTATACTTCAAAAATCATCACATACATGCTACTAGCTTAATCTCCATTGGCTTAAAAAGATGCTACCATGTGGAATACCTCCATTTTACTGAAAGATAATCGTATCTATGAGGATGTTATGCAGTACTATGCATTAATTACATGTATAATTAACAGCAGTTATATCATATAATTAGATTAGTGTTTGCAAAGCAATTAGAATATTGCCAAGCACATTTGCAACTGTTCTGCCTTGACTGGACTCTACTCAAACCGTATGAAGTATGCATAGATGTAGCTGGCTGCCACATAGCTCTTCTGTGTCTTGATACTTCAATTGGGCTATTTGACTTGATCCAATTTCATCTTTAATCTGTCTGGAAGCTTTTAATTTGAGCTTCTCACTGTTAACTTTCTTCTTTGGATCCCACTGCACAAGGACAGGCCATCCATGGACCTGGAAATTATTGATTCATAAGCCTTACTAGCCTGATATGCAAAGTTATTCAGAGAATAATCATGGATGTCCTAAATGACAGCATAGGTAAGCTACAAACATCAGACCTGAATCAGTTCAGGTTTGTCAAGGGCAGGTCTTGTCCACTCAGATCAATAGGTTTCTTTGAGAAGATCCCTAAAGTAATGTTCTAGGGCAAAATGGTGCATACTACCTACCTTGGACTTGCCAAGGCATTTGACACAATACCCCAATTGAGCATTGTAGAAACGCTCACTAAACTAGATATAAAGCCCTACATCACCCACTGGATAGCCAGCTGACTATAAACAGGTTTCTAGAAGGTAGAATTGGAGAGTCTACCTCCACAAAATGGCTGGTTACTAGTGGAGTGCCGCAGGGCTAACTGCTGGGGATAGTACTATTCAATATCTACTTCTTGAGGTCAAAGCTAACATCAAAGCCTTCCAGTTGGCCAAGTTTCCAGGTGCTTAAGAATTGGGCCCATAACTGAATTTCCCAAAAACACAAATATCCTCTAACAAGGTATGATACAGACTAATAACCAGTGTCAGAGTTATAGTGTAAAACTCAATGCTGAAAAGTGCATCATAGTATCTTCTGGAAATATGGTCACCTCAGCAAACTACTGCATTGACAATACACCCCTGAGATTAGACTCTGTAGTCAAGAATTTGAGAATGCATGTAGACAGTGACTTGGCATTTCACTATAATGTGTTTACTGTAGTGAATAAATCATTCTATGTTCCACAACTTATAAGCGGAGTACGGCATCTATTTCCAAACATATCATTGTTCTTTTGTACTTCTCTCTCATACTTTTTCTTTACTAGAAAGGTTCACTCAGACTCTGCTACACTTTGCTGTGAGGGAAATGTTAGTTTGCTTTTTATTGTATTTTGTATTACTTTATTGCATTTTTATATTTTGAATACTGTGATTTGTTTTCTTTACCTTGTGTTTACTTGTATTCTGCTCTTAACTGCATATTAAAACTTGATAAGAGACCACAGCTCTCTCTCTCTTGCGAGTCAGGCAGAGATAATTTTACCCACCCAGTTACTGTAGTGTTACTTAAACACCACTGTCTTTCTAGCTGCCTGACTCTTTTGTTAATTTGACCATATATCTCATTTCATCTCTGCTTTCACTGGCTTGTGTGAGTAAGCACAAAATTATCATTTTGTGAAATCACTCCCCCTTCAACTATTTAAATTTATTGGCCATCCTACTGTATTCCATAGTACCAGAATACAAAAGTGACTACCCCCTTTTAATCTATCTTGCTGTTTTTAAAATAGTGACTCTCCACTAAAACTTAACTTTTTAGACAGGTAAAACTTAGGTTACCTACTTTCACATCTAATTCCTCTAGTGCACACTGCAGTGTTTAGGATAAACCATTTTTTCAACTTACCTTTAAGCATCAATTGCAAAACCACCAGTTATTTTGAGAGCCCACATTCTGCCTGTCAGTAGTCATCTTGGGATTAGTGCTTATGTTTTCTCCTGGTGAGAGAAGGAGTGCAGTTACATTATTTCCTGGAGACTCCTGATCACCAGAAAGCTTAATACCTGCTTTATAGGTGACAGCTTGGAATCTGTGTTTATATTCTGATCCTGGTGAGAGTAGCAGCAGAGTGCATAGATTCCTGACTCTTTCTGGTTGGAGACCCTGTGACTAGCACTCGCTCTAAAACCTGCTGGAAAGCACTAAGAAGCCTTAAACTGATACAAGCACTCAACTCTCCTTGTTAATAAGGATAAATTAATTGCAGGGACTAAACAGCCTATAATTGCAAAGTACCTTGCCAAGGTAAGGGAAAGAAAAAACACCTAACCAGGCAAGTTCAAGGGTCAGCTTCTGGTGATTTCTCCTGTCCACCTGGTGAATCTGGGCATACTGGGGCAATGCAGCAATTTCTTCATGTACACAGACAACCCACTCCTCCTACCACCCAACACTACAACCTTTGAGAGATGCACTTACATAGACAAACTGGAAGCAAAGCTCACTCCAGCCAAGATTGTGCTAGACAATCAAGAGGAGAAGGTTAACACCTGCACTACACCTCAAGCAACACATAGCCCTTCAAAACCCTCACCACCAACACTCACACATAGCAACACTAAACACACATATGTGAAGGCCCTTAACATTAACCTGCCCAAGCAACAAGAACCTCCAAAGCTGAAATGCAAACAAACACCAGTCACAACCAAAGTATCACATAGCTCACAACACCAGTGTGCCACCCAACAACAGCCCCTAAGGCAAGACAATTTACCCAACACTTAAGTCATAGGTGGCCCTATACTCAGGCACACTGATGTCCCACTCACCAGGCTGAACAAGGAGAAAATTTCACTCAGCTGCCTGTCAGGTGCCAGGATCCACCACATAACGCATGCACTCATCGCTCCACAACAAGTACAAATATGACTCTGCTTGTGTCCATGTTGGAGTGAATGACTTGAGATGTACCTCCCTGGATTACATGAAAAGAGACATGGAAGAGCTCTCAGATCATGTGACCCAGGCAGGAATGACCCTAGACCCAAGTAGCATCCTGCCTTTGCCCAGAATGATACCACAGTATAAGGACAAAATGATTGACTTCAACACTTGACTAAGCTTCTGGTGTCATTCAAAGGGGATCCAGTATCTGTCTGCCTGGGATGACATGATTGACAAACCACGATGCTTTGCCAGAGATGGTCTGCACCTGTTGTCCCTGGGATTCAGGTTACTGGCTAAGGCTCTTGCCATCCCTATAGTGCCTTTTTTTAGGGAAGGCTCAAAGGACAAAAACCACCACCATAACAGGTACAAGTATGCAAAATCTGAAGGTAATGCTACTCATTGCTAAAAGTCTAAACCTCAAAATGCACTCTCTTGAGACACTCCTAAAAATGGAGAATATCGATATCTGTGCAGTAACTGAGACCTAGTTCAAGGCTCCAGAGAGCACCCCTGCAATACCAGGCTACAACTTTTACCACACTTTTCGGCCACCAAACCAGGACCAAAACACTAAAGGTGGAGGAGTGTCCATATTCACCAAGGATATTCACACCTCCAGGCTAGTTGCTCAACACAATGCATCCAAAATTCACCAGGTGCAACTAATACTAGGTAAGACTGCAATCCAAATTGTAATTTGCTACAGATCCCCCACCATGCCCCAAAATTCTCACTACACCTTTCTAAACATACTGGAAAATATTAAGATACAACCAAACACCCTAATACTGGGTGATTTCAACTACTCTGCCATTAGCTGGGAAAACTACTCATGTACCAACACCTATGCCCAACGGTTCTTGGAATTCATAAATTCCAATGCCCTGGATCAACTAAGCCACCAGGGGCTCCAATATCCTGGACCTGGTCATTACCAACATGGGAAATCGATGCTCCACACCAGTGGTCACCCCCTCGTTGGTTAGGTCTGACCATAAGCTAATCACCTTTGACATCCAAATCCCACGCCTACTCCCCAGTAAGGAAACATCCATAAAAAACTTCTCCAAGGCCAACTTCATGCTAGTCAAGTCAGAAGTGACAAACTTCACGACACCCATGCAGATGAGAACCGAAAGTTTGACTGCCAAATTCTACACTAATGCATTGTACGAGCACATCCAGTTGTGCATGAATCGTGCCATCCCAAATAGAACCAAGATGCTCTTCTCCGAAAAAGGAAGCCAATTTGGTGGTCCCCTGTCATAAACAAACTATACAAAAAAAGGAAGTAACTGTTGCAGAAAAGACGAAAATCCAAGGATGCAAAACCTCCCTTACCAGCCTCAGTAAAAAGCTGAAATCCCTCATAAAATCATCCAAAGCTAGTACGAAAATAAAAGTGCAAAAGATTCCAAAGACAACCACAAGGCATTCTATAGTGATATCAAGAATCTAAATGGCAATGCTCAGATCTGCTCTGAGCTACAACAAAATGGCAATAAATATACTGATCACAAGGACATTGTCAATATCCTGGCAGATCAATTCAGTGCCAACTTCACCCCCTTCTCACCCCCTAAAGGGCCCATCTCAATACCGAAAGATTGCTAAATTTCCATTAATCATGGCCACACAGGTAAAAACCACACTCTCCAAAGCTAAGAATACAGCATCCGTGGGACCAGAAGACATCCCGGGCAGTGTACTACATTAGCTACAAAATGAACTAGCACCTCACCTAAGTGTCATGTTTAATAAAACCTCACCTCAGGCTTCATGCCCACTGAGTGATGCAGAGCTACAGATATCCCACTTCACAAGGGGGGATTCACCTTGCATCCTGGGAACTACAGTCCCATCAGTCTGACAAGCCTGATCTGCAAGGCCATGGAATGTATTATCATGGAACTTATAAACAAAGACATTGGCAACCTTCAAACACTCAACTCCACCCAGTTTGGGTTGATGAAGGGCTGATCGTGTCTCCTGAACCTAATTGACTTCTTTGAATCAGGGTCCAGAGCATGGAAGAGTGTAAGGTGGTCCACACAGCCTATCTGGACCTTGTCAAGGCCTTTGACACCATACCCCACTCTGGAATCATAGATAAACTTACTAAGCTTGCCATAAATCCCTATGTCACTCGATGGGTTGCCAACTGGCTTACTGACAGAACCCACACTGTAAAAGTAGCCAACTCCAAATCCAGCTCCAGACAAGTGACAAGTGGAGTACCTCAGGGTTCAGTCCTGGGACTGCTCTTGTTTGGCAACTACTTCTCTGAAGTACAGGCCAACACTAAGGGACTCTGGCTAACAAAGTTCACAGATGACTGCAAACTGGGAGCCATTATTGAATCCCTAAATTAAGTGGATATTCTGCAAAAGGGCCTTACAGAAACAGATGCTTAATGCCAGAGCCATGGGCTCAAGCTCAATGCCAAGAAGTGTGTAGTTATCCCCTTTGGGAAAAACCCTGTACCCATGAAATACCACATAGGTGGCAGTACACTAAACACCAAAAGTGTGATAAGAGACTTAGGAACACAGGTGGACAGTGGTCGCATCTTCGATAACCACATCACCCCAACAGTCAAGAAATCATTCTATGTGGCACACCTCGTCACTAAGGGCTTTTCATTCAGAAAAAACGAGGTCATTGTCCCCATTGTCCCACTGTATTCATCCCTCATTGGACCCATCATAGAGTATAATGACCCATTTGGTATGTACCTCACAAGACATCTGAAACAACTGGAAAGGCCACAGAAACACCTCACTAAAAGAATCACATGCCTAAAGCAGATGCCCTATGCTGACCAACTAATAAAATTCCAGCTATGCTCTGTCGCATATCGTCTACTCAGAGGCAATCTCTGCTTAACATAAAAGGCCATGTCAAACCCAGAGCTGTTGGACATGATATACTTAAAGAAATCCCAATCCATCAGAGCCACATGTTCCATGGACCTAAACTTTGTCATCACAATGAACAAAACATGCTGGAGGGGAAAGGTTCCTGACCCAGACCCTCCCCATACTTTAGAAGAGACTGTCACCTGTGTTCTATTAGAGAATATATATATATATATATATATATATATATATATATATATATATGAGAAAACAACAAAAAGAAAAATGGCTAAATTCCAAGAGGTAAAAGTTGTGCTCCCAAAATGAACAAAAATCACCAAAGCGAAAAATCTGGCAACAGCTACCATGCAGAGTTCAAAATAATTTGCGACTTTAACGTAACAGCAACTTTGCTTACTCAAATTTAAATAAAAAACACAGCTTTATTAGTGCACTCAGTCGGTTAGCACTTTCACATTACAGCTTCATCAGACCATCTAATAAACTGAGTACCAATACTTCATTTAAAATCATTCAACCACCAATCACGTCATGACACATCATAACCACTTCCAAGGCCATCCTTTTAAAGTTACATGTTAAAATTCAATATTTAAAAAACTCATCACAGTGATTCAACACTTCAAATACAGATAATATTCATTTCACAAAAAACTTTAACATTTAGCTAAATAATTCAAACATCTCTGCAATCAACTTGAAGTCAGAAATTATACTACAAACAACATTACTGACTTCTGTAAATCACTTGTAGAAACGTCTGACCAGAAGTCAGAACTGTAAACTTTAAAATAATTTTAACTAAGACATATAAAATATAATAAATATAGCAAGGGCAGCCTACATATACCTCATGTATACTAATATCTATCTAACTTTAAGACACTTAGTTCGAAGAAAGGGCTTTAAAGAAACCCTTTCATTCAGTCTTCTACCTGCATCAGCATGTAACCGCATAATCCACTTAGCTTCTCTTTCTTCTGTTACATAACTAATATTCCCCCCTCGCAAACCTACTTGAATCATTTCTATGACCATGAACTCAAACAAATGCTGTTGCTCTGTGGTCATAACATGTTTAGCTAAAGCGTTGGTGATTACACCTGTCCTGATGTTATAAAGATGTTCCCTAATCCTATGCCTGAACTGTCTATCAGTCTTTCCAACATAGAAAGACTGACATGTGACACAGACTGCCAAATAAACCACATGTTTGGTCCCACACATCGCTGTACAATCAAACTTAAATTCTCTTCCTGTATCAGGGTGCAAAAACATACCTGTGTATTTAATGTATGAACAATAATTACACTCTCCACATGGTGGTGTGCCTATCCTACCTACTATCTCTTTTCTATCATGTGAGTAACAACATTCTCCTAATATTCCTTTTATTTTTATACCTAAATCTTGGTTTATCTCCAATAAGCTCTGCAATTTGTGGATTTGTCAGCAAAATATCCCAATGTTTCTTAAAAATTTGGAAAATGTTATTCTTATCCCTAGTATAAAACATAGAGATCCTAATCTTATCACATACAACAACTTTATTGCGTTTGCCATTACAAGACTGATCAGAAAAATATGGTTTAGCTCTATTTTCCCTCATGGAATTAATCTCATATAACCCTTCATTAAGGTCATACGACTTATAACCACGTTGCATAACCCTATCTCTCAAATCTGTCATCTCTTCAGAGAAGCCTATCTCAGTGTTGTTCAACCTGGAAACATGCATCCCTTGTCCCTTGACAACATTTTGAAATACATGATTAGGATGCACGCTGCTCCTATGTAGTAATGTATTTTTATGGCACTCCTTCCTAAAAACACCAGTATTGAAGGAACCATCACTCAGTCTCTCTACAAAGGCATCTAGAAAAGAAATTTTCCTCAGGGAAGCATTCATAGAAAACTTTAAATAACTAGTTGCTTGATTGATTTCTTCAACAAACCTTTCCAACATGGCCATGCTACCAGTCCAAACGAAAAAAGCGTCATCAACAAAACGTTTATAAAAAGACATATTCTTCCTATAATATTCCATTGAAAATAACACCTCCTCTTCCCACCAATCTAAAACATATTGGCGTAGCTATTTGCACAAGATGTGCCCATAGCTACGCCATCAAGCTGTAGGAAGGGAGTATCACCAAACAAAAATATGTTACTTTCAAGGATGGTTTCCAAAAGTAAGCTCAAAAGATCAATCAACCTATCATCATGTTTACTATGTCGAGTTAAATAACATCTCACAGATTCAATACCTTCAATATTGGGGATGACAGTAAACAGTGACTGCACATCCAAACTTACGGGCAACAGTTCACTGTCAACTCCACGTACACTCTGACTAAATACATATAACTCATTCAGAAACCTGCTGGATATCTTTCAAAATGAAATAATTTTCATCAGTTAAAGGTCACAGATGCTTTTCTACATATACTGATAGGGGTTCTGTGCACCATCCCCTCCCAGAGACAGTAGGTCTCATAGGAGGGTCTGTGCCATTCTTATGGACCTTAGGCAACCCATGTATTATGTGTATAATAGGACTTTCAGTGTATAAATATTTAAACAAATCTTTAGTTATAATACTGGATTTAACGAATTCATCCAGCATAGTCCTAACATTATGTACCTTCAGAGCAATAATTTCATGATCTATCTTATTATAGAACCCACTTTCACTTAACATTTTTAACATTGAGCTCTTATATTTAACCGTGTCCATTAGAACCACTGGTCCTCCCTTATCTGCTGGCCGTATAGTTATACTGGAATCATCCTGCAACCTCTTAAGTGCTTCTCGTTCATTAAAATTTTAATTATTCTTTAAACCTTGCAGGTGAGCAGCATGATTACCATTGAAATACTTATATAAATCATCCTCTACTAGTTTATCAAACGCATAAACCAGAGGGTGATAACTGGGTACATAGGTACTAGACCTCTTAAACAAATTCAATTGCACATTACCTTGATTACCCATTTCCAGCTTTAACATAACATTTCTGATAAAAGTTTTTAAATCAACAATAACTTCAGTTAGTTGACTTCCACAAGTTGGTATAAAGCTCAGCCCTTTATTAAGGACTGAACATTCATATACATCTAAGACTCTGTCAGAAATGTTCCAAATCAAGTTGTCCCTACATGGCTCCACATTTTCTTGAGTGTACATCCATGCATTCTCTCTGAGGAAATCTTTCGTTTTTGCCTCCATCGGCTGACTGAGCGTCCTCTTTTCAGACCTCTCTCATCTGTGGATATAGATAAAGGGAACTGGTGAAAATTCCCATTCTTATTTAGGTCTTTGATGCCCCCCATTACAGTTCTAGCTGCCTCTTTGGGACGAGAGTCTAACAAAACAGTCTTATCAGTTCTGGGAGAAATTATAGATTGTATGTCATCATTACAAACTACTGAACAGTTACTTTTAACAATGCGAGAATCAGGCAGATTAACATTTGGAATAGCCTGTCCAGTCTCTGTAACAATGCAATGCTCATCAGCTATTCCATTAGATTCTGGCATTATACTTCAACTACCATTAACATTTATGTTATTTGTTCTAACTACTTTCACAGCTTCGTTGTGTGTTTCAACATTTTCACTATGTCCATTATTATTAATGGCCACTCTAGGCCAAGTAAAAACATGGCCTAGTTGAAAATCTCTCATATCTCTATTTAGTTTGCCTTTTTTCTGTAATAATGTCCTTCTTTCATAAATGGAAACGCTGTCCATCAATGTCTCCATAGAAGCATCAACATTACATCTATTGAACAGCATATATAAATTTGCTTGCTGTGTTCAGATGGATTCCCTGAGGTTTTCCTCCTCAGGTTTAAAAAACTCTATAAGTAATGTCATATATTTGGCACTCACCTCTAAATTCAAGAGTTGCCATTTAGCCAACAAGTCCGGATATTGTGTTCCATAAGTGGGCATCTTTAGTACACGCAAGCCCCTCGGGACAATTTGCTTCGAAAGGCAAGCTTCAAAATGCTGTCTCTGTAATTGCAAATGTTTCAACGTAATGAAGTCAGATTCCAGCTTGTCTATCGCCCTCTTCAGGTCATCACATTCAGCAGCAGTAAATTAATCCACAGAGTCTGCAGTGTTAGCTTCATACTCTAACGACGGATTAACTCCCCCAGTCACTAAATGTTTAAACCTTTCATAAGGGTTAGTACCTCCAGGGTTTAACCCAACATCTTGCCTTTGTTGACCAAGTTCAATTCTGCTATTCAGCTCGGAATTCAATTGGCCGACCTCCGGCCTAAAGTTTAACTCCACTACCATTGTAACTCTTTCTGCCATGTCCTCGTGGAGTAAATTAGCCAAACAAATGTATGAGACAACAACAAAAAGAATCACCAACGCTTTAGCTAAACATGTTATGACCACAGGGCAACAGCATTTGTTTGAGTTCATGGTCATAGAAGTGATTCAAGTAGGTTTGCGAGGGGGGAATATTAGTTATGTAACAGAAGAAAGAGAAGCTAAGTGAATTATTCGGTTACGTGCTGATGCAGGGAGAAGACTGAATGAAAGGGTTTCTTTAAAGCCCTTTCTTTGAACTGAGAGTCTTAAAGTTAGATGGGTATTAGTATACATGAGGTATATGTAGGCTGTCCTTGCTATATTTATTATATTTTATATGTCTTAGTTAAAATTATTTTAAAGTTTATAGTTCTGACTTCTGGTCAGACGTTTCTACAAGTGATTTACAGAAGTCAGTAATGTTGTTTGTAGTATAATTTCTGACTTCATGTTGATCACAGAGATGTTTGAATTATTTAGCTAAATGTTAAAGTTTTTTGTGAAATGAATATTATCTGTATTTGAAGTGTTGAATCACTGTGATGAGTTTTTTAAATATTGAATTTTAACATGTAACTTTAAAAGGATGGCCTTGGAAGTGGTTATGATGTGTCATGACATGATTGGTGGTTGAATGATTTTAAATGAAGTATTGGTACTCAGTTTATTAGATGGTCTGATGAAGCTACAATGTGAAAGCGCTAACCGACTGAGTGCACTAATAAAGCTGTGTTTTTTACTTAAACTTGAGTAAGCAAAGTTGCTGTTACGTTAAAGTCGCAAATTATTTTGAACTCTGCATGGTAGCTGTTGCCAGAGTTTTCGCTTTGGTGATATAGATATATATATAAATTTACCACTCTCATTATCATCTTCATCATCAAACCCCTTTTTCCCATTTTTCTACAAAGAGTCAGGGTTTTATGACAACTGTTACCATCTCTGCTAATTCAATGCCGCTCTCCTATCTTGTTCTACAGTCATGCCTCACTGTCACATATCTTCTCTTGCACAATCCATCCATCTCTTTGCTGATCACCCTTGTTTCCAATTGCCTTCTTCTTATTTGTCCCAAATCCTTTTTACTAGATTATTTTCTGCTTTTCTACACATGGCCAAAACTATGTAATCTGTAATCCTTCACATTTTTTGTAATTCGAGCTACTTTGTCTTCTGCTCTTATGTTCTCATTTCTTTATCTGTTCCACAGAGTGCATCCCAGCACTCATCTCAGGCACTTCATATCCATCCCCACTATTTTCCTCATTTGCTCTGCCTTTGCTGCCAAGGCTTCCAACCATACAGTACTACTGGTCACACCACAGTTTCTACAGCTTACTTTTTAGCTTCTTTGGTGTTCTTCTGTCATAGTCTGCCCCTGACATTTTGTGCCAGTTTGCTGCAGCCCCTCTGATTCAAGCCCTGATTTCCTCATTCAGACTTCTCTTCTCCTCAAGCAACCCTCCCAGATACTTGAAGCCATTAACCTGTTCCACTATTTTCCTTTCTGTCAGAGTTCTCAGCCTCTTCTGATTTCCCCTAATTGCTGCCATTACCACTGTCTTATCTGTGCTCACTTTCATCCCATGTGTCTTCAGTTTTGACTTTCATTTCTCTATCGTTCATTGAAGTTCTTCTTCAGAGTCTGCCTGTAATGCCACATCATATGCATGCAGCAGCTTTGTTGAGCTGCTCTGACCAACCTGTGTGCTAATGTAGGCCATGGGCTCAGAGATGAACTCTGATGCACACCAACACTCACTGAGAACTCCTCTATGAGTCCAAACACTGACCATACTTGAGTCATTGTGTCCTTGTACACAGCCTGCACTAATTCTGCCAATGTTTCTGGGACTTCAAACCACTGAAGGACTACCAAAATCAGCTTTCTTGGTACCTTGTCATATGCTTTCTCCAAGTCTAGGAATGCCCAATTGGACTCTTTCTTCATTACTTGCTTCTTCTTAACTGTCTCACTGCAAGCATCTGTCTGTTTTTGCTGCATCCTGATAAGAATCTGCACTGTGCATCTCCCATCATGCTGTCTACCACTCTGCATATTAGTTTATCAGTCACCCTCTGTAGACTTTTCATGCATTGAGACATGAGTTTGATACCTCTGTACTGCCCACCGTTGTGCATATCCCCTTTGTTTTTGTACACTGGCATTAGTATGCTTATTCTCCAGTCTTCTAGGATATACCTTTTTCTCTCTACTACTATGAGTACCCTCAGGAGTCATTTCTCCCTGTCTTATCCAACATCTTGATTATACCTGGTGTAATTTTATGTGGGCCTTGTTGCTTTTTCCCAAATTAATTTATCATAGTGCTATTCTTACTTCTTCTAGGGTGGACTACTCCCCTTCTTTAATTATGGTCTGTGTTAGGGGCAGTACAGTTTCTGTGTTTTTCTTTTTTCATTCAGAAAATGCTGGAAGTACTCCTTCCATCTGCCTTTGATTTCCTGTGGACTAGTGAGCACGTTGTTGCTGATATCCCTCATGAAGGGAGTCTGACTATCTTCTTTATCTTTCTGTCTTTTCCTTGCAACCTGATAGAATTTCTTTATGTCATTTGCAGAACCACTTTCTAGAAGCTGGTAGAGTGCCTCTGATGCCTTTTTTTTTTTTGCTATTGCAACATTGGATTCACCTCTTCGGTAGTCAGCCAGTATTTCTTCTTATCCTAGTCCACTTTTTACTGCACTCCTTCTTTCTTTGATAACTTTGTTGATTTCTGCATTCCATCACCATCTTTCCTTATGCACCTTGATTCCATATCTGATTTGGCTGAATATACATTCCATAGTCCTCATATTGGCTGTTTTGAGATGCTGCCATTAATTTAAAAATTCCACCTAATTCCCCTTCTTTCTGAGATGCTAGAGACCTGAGTAATTCCTTGAAATCTTGTGCTTTCTCTCCAGTCAATTTCCAGATCTTCATCCTGTTCTTTGCTGATCTTAAAGCCTTCTCTGATAAATGCTTGCAGCTAATTGTGGCATCCAGTGGTTTATGCTGTGTGCTGATTGTTTCACTGTGGATGACTTTGCTGTCATGGATTTTACCTCGATATCATTTCTTTACTAGGAGGATGTCTGCCTGAGTTACGTTTGCCACTCTTGTATGTGAACTTGTGACTGTCTCTCCTGCTGAACAATCCATTGACTAGCATCATGCCTTTTGTCAGACAGAAGTCTAGAATAGTCTTTCTTTCTTTTTTCCTGTTGCCCCACTCATGTGGACCCAAGTAGTGTTCATATCCTAGTCTGTCTGTCCTGGTATGTGCATTCAAGTCACCCATTATCAACACCAATTCATGTTGTCCTGCTTCATCTAGTATGTCCAAAAACTGCAGTCTGAATGCACTCTATTCCTCACTATCACAACTCTGCTGTGAAGCATAGGCTGAGATTATGAACAGTGCCCTCTCCTTACATTGGAGTCTGATTGCCATGAGACTGTCACTAATTCTGATAACATCCCTCACTGCTTTATGAAGCCTGTCCCTCAACACAATTTCCGCACCATTTCTAGTCTGTTCTCCTTCTGAGTAGTAGGCTCTGGATCCCAAGGCAAATGGCTTTGCTGCACTGCCCATCCATCTTGTCTCCTATATACATAAGATGTCCAGCCTCCTCATTACCATCATCGACTTTCAAGCTGTGTTTTGTTAGTGAACCAACACTGAGTACAGCAATCATTAGCTCTGTTTGGCAGGTTGATTGCTTTTACGAAAAGCTTTTGCTCATCAGCCCTATCCCAGGTGACCAAAGCTGGGTAAATGGATACTGAGTGACCAGTAATGTATTTACCCAAGGCTGCTGGGCTTTATGGTGAGCAGTTATTGGCCAACAGGGGACATATACCACTACCACTGTTAGTATGAGTCCCTGGCATAGGTTGGAGTAGGCCAAGTACTCCACCTATTTATCATTGGCAAATACTCATGCCCATTTTTGCGAACATTAGTCAATAATACCAAATCACCTAGAGCCAATTTTTACACCAATGAGTAGCTAACACTGATGCAATCTGTGATCCATGTTCTCCTATCAAGCGGATACTGTGCACCAGAGTTGTTTGCCGAAAGTGGTTGGTCTATATAACCCTTCCTGCACAGAGTCTGTGCTGCTGCACACAACCCTATTCTTGAGTGAGTTTGACATGGAAACACTCAGCATGCTTTTGGGAGGTGTGAGGAATCACACAGGGTCACAGGGAGAGCATGCACTGACTAAGGCCAGGAGTGAATCTTGTACCTTGTGATTGAGAGTTGAAGACCTTAAAAATTATATACCCCCACAAAACCCTTATGATCCAATACCTATAGGCACTTTTGGTGACTGCCTTGTGGTATTGCTTTGGTGGTTGCCATGGAGGTCATCCTTACAGTGCCGTTCCAGTCTGGTTATCAGTTTTGATTCCTACACATTGGTCATGGCGTTTATTTGGATTACATATATAAATGTGTGTACATTTTGCTATGTCTATATATCGTGTATATCTATTTATCTTTCTATCTATATATGTACAAGTTTATGACAGGTACTTTATGTATCAAAACTTTGAGTGCTAAGTCACACACCTGAACAATTCGAATCACAAAGATTCAAATACACAGCACTTCAAATTCCAAAGAGTCAAAACAACACATCATCAACTATGTTGCAGGGTGGCAAACCACACTGCTTCTCTCACACTCCATAAAAATGATATATACCAACCATGATATCACAATACAGTGGAGAAAGGGTAAATTCCACATTGTACCAGGATCTCACACATCAGAAAAGCCAGCATGTTAAATCAGCTGTACTGGCTTTTTTGCAGTTCAGCAAGTCAACTTGTTGATGGTTTATATATATATATATATATATATATATATATATATAGAGAGAGAGAGAGAGAGATACACACATACATAGAAAGGGAGATTTCTACTTGTCATAGTTTAGTTATTCCAGTATGAATGCAATGTTTCCAGGACTGTTGTACAAAAGCTATTGTTGCTTTGGTGTTAAAAATGAAGAACTTTGAAATGTTCATTTGCTGTATTTCTAAAACATTGCAGTTACATTATATATGATTATTTTCTCTATAATAATAGTTTCATAAAGTCTGATACCAAGTCTTTGTTAGGTGTGAAGTTGTATTATAATTACTAACATTATGCAATACACATAAACTGATTAGGGTACTGTTTACTAGGACTTCCTGATCATTCTTACATTTTTAACAATGGCTGCCTTTTCTGGAGGAATAGTGGAGGTTAAAGTATATAATTTATTATAACTATAGTCATGAAAAATCCAATGAGATAATAATGAATTACCACACCATTAAATAATGCCAATGGTATACTCACATAGGCAGAGATAAATATTGATGTGAATAATTCATTCCCTTTTAGACTGGTCACCTTGAAAATATTTGCAAGGTTAGCAGAAGAAAGTGGCCTTCCTGATACTCACCGTCTGCTGAGGTTATCATGGCAATATTAGTTTCAGAAAGAGATCAATAGATCAAAGGACAACTTCCCCTTCAAAAACACTCTTGTTCTTCTGAACATATCTACTAAGAAAATTTCTGCACTTAGTGTGACATCTTCTTAAAGTTAAACACAACAGACTTCCTGAATCAAACAGAATAGATTCAACTAAACTTCTCAAATTAGTATACTTTTCCTTTCTGAAGGATACGTTATTCATTGGTAAAATAACAGGCTGCATATCCTCTGAACAAAAAAGCGCACTGCTTCATATAATGAAGCTTGGAAGGGGACAGAGGTATTGACATCAGTTATAACATTTGGAATAAATAGTAGATAATTTGAATTGCTTCCAGACACAATACATACACAAATTGGCTGAGTAAATAACATTTTTTTTTCTTTTCTGTATAGTACCAGAGGAGGTTTTCTATAATAGGTCCCAGCACCAGTAGCAATTAGCCAAGCTGTTGCAGTATGCTCATAAATATAATAAATAATGAATCATATTCAGTACTATATAAAAATTGGCACCTTTACTTTGATCGTGGTACACATTGATTGCTTGTAGACATATTTAGTAGCTCAGGTCACTGGACCATAAGTACCAGTATGACTCAGTCATAGTCTGTGTGGGTGTAAATGACCTGGACATACCTCTGTAGACTACATGAAGAGAAACAACATAGATTTCTTGGAATACATGTTCCAGGCTGGTATGAGCCTGGCATTGAGCAGCATTCTACCTCCTCCAAGGATGATGTCACAATATGAACAGTAGATGACTGAGGTTCATAACTGGCTTAGTCGCTGGTGTCATTCTAAGGGGGCGCAATAATTGTCAGCATGGAAGGAGATGGTCAAAGATCACACTGCTTTGCCAGGGATGGTCTGCACCTCTCCCAAATAGGCTTTTGAATATTAGCTAAAACATTTTCCTCCCATAGTGCCTTTTTAGGCAATGCAAACAAAGCAAATCAAATCCAAGAAACTATGAAGATGTTGCATCTCAACATCTAAAAAAGCAACTCCACTCCCTATAAACTCTTTTCACCATACAGACTGCTGACAAGTGTGTAGTCATTGACACATGGTTTAAAGCCACAGAGAGCAGTTCAGCAGTGCAAGTCTGCAATGCCTTAAACACATTTAGACCATCTACTATGCAGACAGAGACTAAAGGTGGAGGTGTCTTGATTTACATCAAAAATAAATATGCCTCAAGGCTGGTCAAGCAGGATGATGCACTTTAGCTTCTCCAAGTTCAAATCACCATAGGCAAAATGCCATGCCACTTCCTTGCAAGCTATTGATTCCCCTCTGTGTACCAGGAAACACTTAGCATATAATCACGCTTACAGGAAAACCTCACCATCCAACTTAATATCATATTCACTGGTGACTTTAATTACCCCACTATTAACTGAGAATCATATAGGACACCAAATGTGCAGGCAAAGAGATTTCTGGATTTTGTAGACATAAACTCCTTTGATCAGATTGTCAATACACCAACCAGCGATGCAAACATACTGGATCTGGTTTTCACTAACATGTTAGAGGGCTGCACATCCTCTAGTGTAATGGCCTCTCCACTAAGGTCAGACCACAAAACAGTCTCTCTTGAAGTAAAAATAAAACCTGAAAGCATAGCTAACACTGCAATGTTCAACCACTCTAAGGCTAACTTCCTACTATTAAGTGATAACCTGGCAAAATTTCAAGCCCCTAAACCCTGAAACCAGTGATGTCCACAGGGAATGATTCAAAAGGACCTATACAAGCATGTTAATAACTGCATAGAGGCAGCTGTCCCTATCCCCCAGGAATAAGTACAGAATTAACTCAAAAACAAGCAACCCTAGTGGAATCACAACATCAACAGGCTGCATAAGAGAAGGAAGAAAATCATGGCAGAAATTAGAAGGTGTAGCACCCAGCAGGACAGAAGCATTCAAATCAATGTAAACAAACAACCCAATAGACAAATAAATTCCTTGACAGCCACGTTTGAGATAAATTTGGCCTCCCAGGCCAATGACAACAATATGACATTCTTTAGCTATGTCCACAACCTCAAAGGCAATACATAATCTGTGCAGCGCTTACTAATGGGACCACCTATATTGAGCCAGACAATATAGAAAACCAATTGGCAGAAAAATACAGCTCTAAGTTTACCCCTCTTTCCTCTTCCCAGCCTCTCCTCAAGAAATACCATCTAATATAACTGCTGTGACATCTGGATAATACCCCATCAAACTGCCAACAATAATGTGACGTCCCTTACTATACTATCTTCAGTCCTCACTACTGACTCCAGTGTGAGACTGTGACTTAAACAGGAGTAAAATTTCAAAATTTTCCTAAGAGCACAACAGGAACATGCTCTATAACCTGGGACTGGACTGTATACTTCTGTCCGCCCCAAATATAACTCCTTATTACACACTTCAGAGCAATGTGCCCCAGTTTAAGATCTCTGATACACTCACACATAAATAAATTAAATCTCACACATCCAAATACTTCTGGGAAAGTCTGACGGAGTTTCCAGTTGTGCCTCTTCCCCAAAAATAATACGGTAACATGCTGCCACCAATCAGAGAGCCTACATGCCCTTTTAAAGGGGGTGTCCAATTATGAAAATTAGATGTTAAAACAAATTATAGCAAATAACCTAAAGCAACCAAGCTTTCAGAGTGGCCTGGGGAGATATCAAAACAGGTATAAGACCTCTCACAACACTACTAAAAAGAACACTGTTTGACCAGCCACAATGTAATTTAATAAAAATATTTAATAATGAGCAAAATGATTAAAAACATAAAACAGTAATTTCCAATAAACAAACAGAACTTAATCAGCAGGAAAATGAAATCAATATCTATGATAGAACTCCAACATTTAGAAAAACTGTGATTAGCTATAGATTCCTATCTGACTAAAAACACTCCCCTGTATTCACGAAGCTCCATGCAAGAATAAGGCTATTCTTGCACGGAGTGGTTCGTGTCCATTTAGGATAGCAGCACGTCTTGCATATGCATGAAGGCGCGCTGCTATCTAATCTAAATGGGTACAAACCAAGAGCAAGCAGAGGGGGCGTGTGCCAGCAGTGCCTGCACCTGAAACACACCCCCTTCACTCCTAAAGTGTTGTATGGCACTTTCTGACACAGATGAGTGTCAATCTATATAATATTAGAGCCTGGCTCTAATATTATATAGTAAATGAGTGTCCGCAGACACTGAAATGTAAATAGCAACATTTCAGTGTCCACGGACACTGAAAAATAAAAATAAAAACATAAACACCAAGAAGGCGGCAGCCTTCAAGTGCACACCCCCAAATGTATGCACACTTTCCCTAAATGCACAGAAGCAGTAGGGCAAGAGAAAAGGAATAGAAATTAAAAATATGTAACAATTTCTTTTTTTATCAAATAAATCTGAAGTTTATGTGGTGTGCAGCTTGTTTGCGTGGAGCGCCGCTATGCTTAGCCTGGCTGAAATCCTGAAAATGATAAACAAGTGCTACTGTAATAGAAAACATTATCAAACTGGTGTAGCATAGTGGTACTGCCATGGTATAGCATGTAGAACATGCTCGGTTCAAATCCCCCCTCTACAAAGTTATTTAATAAACTTTTAAGAAATTTGAATGATAGATGTCAATCATATGGCTCATGTATAGCACAGTAGGAGTGGAAATATGTAAACTATAAAAGTAAAAAATAATTTATAAATTTAATGAAAAAAAATAGATTTAAGCAATGCTTTGCTAGTATAAGCATTGCTGACCTGCTTTCAGCTCTGCTTAGCTGGTGTAAGCATTGCTATGTAGACTTGCACAAAGCTAAACATAGTGCAACATATTAAAATTGGCCAGTCAGGAAAAAGTGCAGGAAAACTGCCCTATTTAAACCACACAGGTGGGAATACAGTCATAACCATTTAGGATTGCACACAGCAGAACCAAAATGTCTGACGTTGGTGAAGGTGTGCACTTCTGAGCACAACGTTGGGGCATCCAGGATTCCAGGGTCCTGGTTGGACTCCTAGTTAAAAACCATGACGGCAGGCTGCTGCAGGGGCAGTACCAGGGCTTGCAGTACAAAGCAGAGGCCTGGGACCAACTTGCATGTGATCTCACCAGTGCCACTGGCATACCCCGGACTGGTGAGCAGGTACTTCATCACCATAATGACCTGAAGCAGAGGACGGGTGCACTCTTGAACCAGTGGCTCCAAGAAGCCCGAGCGCAGGATGTCCCACCTGTCTGTAAGTATGCAGTCTTATGTATCTTTAAGTATGAAAAAAGTTCAACTTGTGACTGTATAGGTGTGATTAATGTGCGATGTCTCCCCATACAGCTGCTGTGGAGAGGTCCCAGATAGCTTCCCCAGTTGCCAAGAAACCTGCACACAGAGAATGTCACAGTAGATGTATATGAAAGGCACAACACACACTCCTGGGCCTGCAACTAATATGTGAATTTAAAATATGTGTAGAAACAGCAATTTAATGTGCACACAGTTCATCTGCACAGGCCCACAGGTAAAGAAATTGGTATAGAAACAGGTCTGATGTGTATAACTAAAATAAGGGTACAATTGCTCTGTTGATATTTACAGCTGTTGGTGTGCTGTGGCCCAGGTAGAGTGTAAGTGTAGTCAGAATGTAGAGTAGCGAATAGTAGTGTACTGACAAATATACTTGATAGCAGTTGTCAATTGAATCTGTTACCTTCCCCCACCTCTCAGCTGACCCAACCATCACACTGAAACCAACATGGGTATGATCCTAAACAAACTTCTACTATTGGGACCATTGTTCCATTTGTTTTATCATTGTTTAAAGTGTGTGCATACTAATATTCCCTGTTGAATAATCATGTTATTGCCTGCCTGACATACCACTAACTGGCATGCTGTTGCAACCCTGAATGTCATTCCATATATGCATGGGTTCTGTTTGCTATGGCACTGTTATAATTGCACTATTTTGGGTAAATGGGAATATCCATGCATGCTATTTTGACTAATGCTGCAATGTGTTGTGCATGACTAACCAATATTCATTGTTAAGTTCCACACCACAGCACATATGGGAAGGCAGATCCCAGTGGATCCGCCTCTCCCACCCCACCTGCTGAGGCACCAGGTCCCAGCACATCAGGGACCCAACCCAGACCATCCTCATCTGCTGGTCCTGCACAACCCTCATATGGTACCGCTGCAGGGGACAGGGCGCAGCGAGACCATCACCCGGGACGAGGTCTGTGGCATGGTGCGCAGTGTCCTCCAGATGGAGCTGGATGACCGCCTGCACCAGGGGGAGGGCAGGTCACAGCTAGAAGGGCAGGTGGCCCCTCCAGCCTGGTCCCCAGCACAGCCACCTTCGGGGCTATGAAGGAGTAGTGGTGACTACCATCGAGTGAGGACATTAGTGCCACTACTACCATCTGGGGGGCTTATGAGCCTCAGATTCCCAACCCCCCCTCCCCGTCAAGGTGTTTACCCCCCATGTGTCATACACCACCCCTGTTTGCTGTCTTGTCTATCTTGTCTCTCTGCAAATGCAACCTCTCCTACCAAACATCCCTCATCACATTTACCAATAATCCTTCCTTAACATTGCACTCTCACCTTAAAAAAAAAGGGCATCTGTCCCACAAAAAAAATCAAGTCCCATACACAGATCTGCATTTTGCCCAGAGACATGTACCTAGCACACAATCTAACCCTACCAATCATCCATATTTTATGATGTCCACACACCTCCCTGTAGGGTGTGAGGCTCCAAATTCTAAATTACCCACATTGAAAGCAGCTGTTGCTGTCAAAGAAATGCAAAACTACGGTCCATTCCTACACCCGTCTTGCACATACCTACTTTTTTCTCCTCTTGTTTGTCCCACTGCTTGCTCCAATTCCATCACTTTCCTATCTCCTTTTTTTCTTTTCTTTATTTGAAATTAGCACAGGTTTAAGTAGCTGTAAGCAGCTGTAAGCGGGCGTAAGTGAAGCTAAGCTCACGTCAGCGTTGCTTAGCTCCAAGCAAACCCATGCAAATCCGCTTACAACTGCTTTAAAGTGCCTTAATCACTCTGTCTCCAACAGCCCCTGTTCTGCCCAGCAAAAAAATAAGCATCCCTTGCAAGTCTCCAACTTAGGACACCGCACACTATAGCAAAAGTGATTTACTGCAAAGCCATTTCAGATGTAAATACATCTGATGTTTTCTCAAACATATCATCCAGCACAGTCATTCAACAGCAGGGAAAATATATTTCTGTATGTAGATGTATGTATGTATGTGTATATATATATATATATATATATATATATATATATATATATATATATATATATACACGTGTGTGTGTGTGTGTGTGTGTGTGTGTGTGTGTGTGCATATATATGGATTCACTTTAGAAGCCTGAAATATTTAAATATCGAAATTGAGCATTTTGAGCCCATAAAGTGGAATCCTGAAAACAAGAAAACCTCAGAAGCGCGAAATTCAAAACCTCGCACATCGGAGATTTTGAATTAGCGCTTCCAATGTTTTGCTGTGGTTGTGGATTCAGGTAAGTGTTTATTTGTTAAAGGTTTTGAGTAGGGACTGTGGTGTGTGTTAGTGTGTTTTGTTGCTGTGATGAGTGTGTGCGAGGGGAATGTAGCTTGTATGTGGTGTTTTGTGTGTTTGTATGTAGTGCAACCTCGGAGTTAGAATATTTAAGTAGGGAGGATGTATGGAGGTGAAGGGGGACTTACCCCCCTGCTTTTATGCAATAGAGAGCTTGTGTTTGCATGTGGGGAGGAAGGTATGTGTGTGTATGTGTGTGTGTGTGTGTGTGTGTGTGTGTCTGTGTGTGTGTGTGTGTGTGTGTGTGTGTGTGTGTGTGTGTGTGTGTGTGTGTGTGTGTGTGTGTGTGTGTGTGTGTGTGTGTGTGTGTGTGTGTGTGTGTGGAGTAGAAGCGCTAATTCAAAATCTCCGGTGTGCAAGATTTTGAATTTCCTGCTTCTGAGTTTTCGTTGTTATTAGGTTTCGCATTTATTGCCTCAAAATACTGAAATACTGAATTTTGATATTTCAATATTTCGAGGATATAAAGTGAATATATATATATATATATATATATATATATATATATATATATATATATATATATACATCTATAGATATATTTATATATATATATGTGTACATATATATGTATATATATATATATATATATATATATATATATATATATATATATATATATATATCTGCGGTGGTGGTGCTGCGGTAGCGCTGTTGCGTGACAGTAAGATGTTGTCCCATTCGATTCTCAGCTAGATTGTCTTCAGTCTGGAGACATGCGTGAATGGGCATACCTTCGTTGAAGGCTGTGCGTCAGGGCTGGCAACTCGGTACGTAAACATCTACTGCCAATCATTAGCAGACTGGAGTTCCGCTGTGGCAACCCCTAACCAGGAAAAGCCGAAAGACATAACAACATATATATATATATAAAGATATATATATAAAGATATATATATATATATATATATATATATATATATATATGTATATATATATCAATATATATGTATAAAATATATAAATATACATAATGGGTGTGAAGGGGCCCAAACTAAGTACCTCTTGTAATTACTGATATCATCCCCTCCTCCACAGCTGAACAGATCTGCCTTGCAATACCACCAGACCCAGGACCCTAAACAGCATACCCACAACAAGTTAACAGTAATCCATCTCAGCTGTACGATGTCAGGATATCAATAACATATCATGCAGAACAGTCTGTGAACCATAGGGAATGTACAATGTGGAAGCAGTAATCATTCCAATGATACATACACACACACACACACACACACACACACACACACACACACACACACACACACAAACATTTTTTCACACTGAGCTGATAGAAGGAAAGACACTGAGGAAACTCGGAGCTATAATATATAACATTAAGTATCCTGTTTTTTGTTTATTTTGTTCTTTATTTCTTTGTTATTTATAGCACTTTGTGTACTGTGTATATTTCTAGCTAGTTTCACTGTGTGTGAGGTATTAACTGGAAATTGTCCACTTTTATTAAGCATCTGTTGGGTTGTTTGTTTCTGATAACTTGTTGCAGTTAAACTCTTTTTTCTAGAGGCTCCTTTAGCTGTTTAAAACTTTCATTTAAAGGCTCACTGCTGCTTTTTAGCTGTGAGAAACATTTCTGCAGTTTGTTCTAAGTAGTGGGGATATTTGTAGCATTTCCATATTCAGGCTTGTATTTGGGCCTATGTGGAGGCTGTGTGTCTGAGCACATATTCAGGGACATCTTGGTTTAGCCAAAGCCATCAGGCATTTCAGTGAGAGAGAATTGTTTGAGGTCATTGGCTGACTTAGGTCTCCTGGACTACAGCTTAGACTAAGCACCTCATTGGTTCTTTTGAGATTTCTTTCTTAAAAGCTGTCTCAGGTTTCAACTTTCTGTTACCTAAGAAGTTCAGTTGTGAGTGTTCTGCCATTTCACACTGAGCTGATAGAAGGAAAGACACTGAGGAAACTCGGAGCTATAATATATAACATTAAGTATCCTGTTTTTTCTTTATTTTGTTCTTTATATATGTATAAAATATATAAATATACATAATGGGTGTGAAGGGGCCCAAACTAAGTACCTCTTGTAATTACTGATATCATCCCCTCCTCCACAGCTGAACAGATCTGCCTTGCAATACCACCAGACCCAGGACCCTAAACAGCATACCCACAACAAGTTAACAGTAATCCATCTCAGCTGTACGATGTCAGGATATCAATAACATATCATGCAGAACAGTCTGTGAACCATAGGGAATGTACAATGTGGAAGCAGTAATCATTCCAATGATACATACACACACACACACACACACACACACACACACACACACACACACACACACACAAACATTTTTTCACACTGAGCTGATAGAAGGAAAGACACTGAGGAAACTCGGAGCTATAATATATAACATTAAGTATCCTGTTTTTTGTTTATTTTGTTCTTTATTTCTTTGTTATTTATAGCACTTTGTGTACTGTGTATATTTCTAGCTAGTTTCACTGTGTGTGAGGTATTAACTGGAAATTGTCCACTTTTATTAAGCATCTGTTGGGTTGTTTGTTTCTGATAACTTGTTGCAGTTAAACTCTTTTTTCTAGAGGCTCCTTTAGCTGTTTAAAACTTTCATTTAAAGGCTCACTGCTGCTTTTTAGCTGTGAGAAACATTTCTGCAGTTTGTTCTAAGTAGTGGGGATATTTGTAGCATTTCCATATTCAGGCTTGTATTTGGGCCTATGTGGAGGCTGTGTGTCTGAGCACATATTCAGGGACATCTTGGTTTAGCCAAAGCCATCAGGCATTTCAGTGAGAGAGAATTGTTTGAGGTCATTGGCTGACTTAGGTCTCCTGGACTACAGCTTAGACTAAGCACCTCATTGGTTCTTTTGAGATTTCTTTCTTAAAAGCTGTCTCAGGTTTCAACTTTCTGTTACCTAAGAAGTTCAGTTGTGAGTGTTCTGCCATTTCACACTGAGCTGATAGAAGGAAAGACACTGAGGAAACTCGGAGCTATAATATATAACATTAAGTATCCTGTTTTTTCTTTATTTTGTTCTTTATTTCTTTGTTATTTATAGCACTTTGTGTACTGTGTATTTTTCTAGCTAGTTTCACTGTGAGTGAGGTATTAACTGGAAATTGTCCACTTTTATTAAGCATCTTTTGGGTTGTTTGTTTCTGATAACTTGTTGCAGTTAAACTCTTTTTGCTAGAGGCTCCTTTAGCTGTTTAAAACTTTCATTTAAAGGCTCACTGCTGCTTTTCAGCTGTGAGAAACATTTCTGCAGTTTGTTTCCCACCCTCCCTCCTTGTTGGTATAGTGTTTTTATAGTTGGTGGCTTTGCAGTTGCCCACCCCTAGTGGAAATTTGATCTGGGGCCATCCTCCCAGTCTAGTGTCATTACCTCATTCCACCCAGTACAGGGAGAACATTTGAGAAAGCCAATCAGCTTAGTTTCTGCTACTACTTTCTCTCTTTCCTTTCTCTCTTTCCACTTAAAATAAATGTCTGCTTTAACTGTATTTGTGTTTCTTCCTACTTTATTTTGCTTTTGCGTCATCTTAAAAGTACTCAATTGTATTTATTACTGCTTGGTTTAACTCATTCTAAGCCTTTTAGTTTAAGCACTTGGGCTTCAGACCAGTTGTTTCACATTAATAAGGTTTGTGGTCTGCACTGTAGTGGCAGAACAGGTAGCTTACATCCTTCTAAGTTGGGAACTGCTGATTGAGAGCACAGTGTCTGTTATTCTAAAAGTGTATTAATTCTGGTTTAAGCACTTGGGCTTCAGGCCAGTTATTTTACATTAAGAGGGTTCATGGTCTGCACTCTTGTGGGAGGAGAGGCTGGACTATGCCCTTCTGAGCTGGGAATTTCTGGTTAAAGGCTTATAGTGCCTGCATATTGGAACTGCTTCTTACTGAAATTGGTACACCTTGTTTGCTGTAGCATAGACTAGATCCAGGCCGGCTGAATCTAGCTTTGGTTGTATAACTTGAGCACTAATCCAGGTATTCTATAAAGTATTCAATTGTATTTATTACTGCTTGGTAGTAACTTGATTAAAGTGTAGCTATCATTCTAAGTCTTTTGGATTAAGCAATTGGGCTTCAGACCAGTTGTTTTACATTAGGAAGGTTTGTGGCCTGCACTATTGGTGGCAGGGCAGGTAGCTTACATCCTTCTAAGTTGGGAACTGCTGATTGAGAGCTCAGTGTCTGTTATTCTAAAAGTGTATTAGTTCTGGTTTAAGCACTTGGGCTTCAGGCCAGTTATTTTACATTAAGAAAGTTTGTGGTCTGCACTCTTGTGGGAGGAGAGGCTGGACTCTGCCCTTCTGAGCTGGGAATTTCTGGTTAAAGGCTTATAGTGCCTGCATATTTTAACTGTTTCTTACTGAAATTGGTACTCCTTGTTTGCTGTAGCATAGACTAGATCCAGGCCTGCTGAATCTAGCTTTGTTTGTATGCTTGTTGTTTGTTTGCTTGTTATTTCCATGAAATGCTAATTCCACCTAAAATGCAGCTTTTCAGCACTTCTGTGGATCCCTAGTGATATCTGCATTGCTTACTGTACTTATTTTCTTGTTTCACTTGAAAGAAACTTACTGTTTGTTGTTTTTTGCATTTAAGTTACCTGTAACACATTGCATTTAAGTTTCCTGGCACTTGCTCACTAAGTCAGCACTAATATATTAAAAGTACTACACCCTCACAAACTCCCCTTGAGTACCTTGTTCCCCATTGGCCCTTTTTTAAATTATAAAGGAATTCCCAATACTATTCTAGCATGTCCAAAGGTCAGTTGTCAATCTCCTCTCTGGTCCAGCTGGTGAATCTGGGAATCTTGAGGCAATGTTACAACTGCCTCATGTACACAGACAACCCTCTCCTCCTCCCAACAAATTCCAATACATGTGAGAGATACAACCATATAGACAAACTGGAGGCTAAGCTCTCTCAACTCAGTACTGGCGTAACCAGTTAGGAGGAGAAGGAAACCACACTCACTACAATTCCAGTCTCACATAGACCTACCACGACAACAAACCAAACAGATAAACACACAAAAACATACTCGGAGGCTCTAAATAAAAATCTGCCTAAGCAGCAGAGACCTCCAAAGCAGACACCGAAGCAACCGCTACCCCAAAACAAAACACGTGCAACACATAGCTCACAAAGCCAGTGTGCCGAACAGTCACAGCCCTCAAGGCTAAACAACACACCTGATACACTTGTAATAGGTGACTCTATTGTCAGGCACACTGATGTCCCGCTCACCAGGCTGAACAAGGAGAAGGTCATGGTGAGCTGCCTGACGGGTGCTAGGATCCACCACATAACACAACCACTCAGGTCACTCCAAGGCAAGTACAAATATGACTCAGTCATTGTCCATGCTGGTGTGAATGACCTGAGACGTACCTCCCTGGACTACATGAAAAGAGACATAGAGGAGCTCTCTGAGCATGTAGCCCAGGCCGGTATGACCCTGACCTTGAGTAGCATCTTACACTCACCAAGAATGATGCCACAATGTGAAGACAAGATGATCAATTTCAACAATTGGCTTAAGTATTGGTGTCATTCAAAGGGGATCCAATGCCTGTCAGCCTGGGATGACGTGCTCGACAAGCCATGATGCTTCGCTAGGGACGGCTTGCACCTGTCACTCCTGGGCTTTCAGATATTGGCAAAGGCTCTTGCTACCCCCATAGTGCCTTTTTTAGGCAAGGCTCAAAAGACAAACCCACCTCCATAGGTATCACACGGGATAAGAAACTAAGAGTAATGCTACTCAACGCCAGAAGTCTAAACCTCAAGATGTATGCACTCGAAACTCTCCTTAGCATGGAGAACATCGATATCTGTGCAGTATCAGAAACCTGGTTCAAGGCTCCCGAGAGCACCCCAGCACTACCAGGTTATACCTCATACCATGCTTTTCGGACCCAAAACTTGGACCGAACCACAAAAGGAGGGGGAGTATCAATATTCGTCAAAGATACCCACACCTCCAGGTTGGTGGCACAGCACGAAGCATCAGAGACTATCCATGTGCAACTAACAGCGGGTAAAACTGCCTTCCAGTTTATAGCCTGCTACAGACCACCCTACCAAACCCAGGAACCCCACTCGGCCTTCCTGAGAACAATGGAAAATATGAAGGTCTATCCAAACGCCATTATATTGGGCAACTTCAACTACCCAAACATAGACTGGGAGCATTACTCTTGCTCCAATACCCTAGCCCAAAGGTACCTAGAATTTATAAACTCAAATGCTATGGAACAACATGTTACGACCCCCACAAGAGGGGAAAACATACTGGACCTGATCATCACCAACATGGGGACTCTATGCTCCAGACCAGAAGTGTATCCCTCACTGGTAAGATCAGACCATAAACTAATCTCACTGGATATTCACATCCCAACCCCACCCCCTGCCCAGAAAACCACAGTGAAAAACATCTCTAAAGCAAATTTCACACTCCTCAAAACCGAGGTGGAATCCTTCAAAGCCCCCGGGCCTGTGGAAAATATGGCCCAGACTGCAGAATCCTTTATAAATGCATTCTATGAACACCTTCAGGAATGCATGTATCATGCAATCCCAAATAAAAACCAAGACCCAATCCTCCAAAGGCAGACGTCCTGTCTGGTGGACCCCAGCTATAAACAAACTGTACAATACATGATAGAGCAAAATCCCAATAAGGGAAGGCATCTCTGATCAGTATTAGCAAAACACTACGGGCACTCATAAAATCGTCTAAGGCCAGCTTCAAGAGAAAAATTGCGCAGGACACAAAGGATAATAACAAGGCTTTCTTTAGTTATGTTAGGAACCTGGGTGGGAATTCCCAGATATGCTCAGAATTAGTCCAAAATGACAAAAAATACACCGAACCCACAGACATTGCCAACATCCTAGCTGACAGGTTCAGCACAAACCCCCCCCCTCCCCACCAAAAGGGCAAATATATATCCCAGCAGAGTGCTGTCCCCCTGACATCTCAGATGCTCAGGTAAGAGCCGCCCTCTCCAAAGCAAAAAACACAGCATCAATGGGACCAGACGGTGCCCCGCGCTGCATCCTACATGAACTCCAAGAAGAGCTAAACCCATACATAAAACTACTGTTCAATCTCAGCCTTACTACAGGATATGTACCCAAAGAGTGGCGTACAGCAACAGTGGTCCCTCTCCACAAAGGTGGTGCCTCAACGGATCCTGGAAACTATCACCCCATAAGCCTGACTAGCTTGGTCTGCAAAGCTATGGAAAGGATCATCATGGACCTCATAAATAAAGATATTGGGGACCTACAGACACTGGATCCTACCTAGTTCGGCTTTGTTAAGGGCAGATCCTGCCTCTTAAACCTGGTTGATTTCTTTGAAACCATCACCAAGGCCATTGACAAGGGGAAGGTGGTTCACATAGCCTACCTGGACCTCGCAAAAGCCTTCGATACAATACCCCACTCAGGCATTATAGCTAAGCTCACCAGCTTAAATATTAACCCCTATGTCACTAGATGGG
>NC_056725.1:1601844634-1601849634 GCF_019279795.1 Protopterus annectens | reverse complement strand
ATCCGATTCTGTACCTTGCTGGTGCCTGTGTACACCTGTATGCTTGCCATTCAATAGCAGGGACTAGGCCAGTACACATGGTGTTCTGAATTTGGGACACTGAAAAATGACAGTCATGTGTAGCCCATAGTTGTCAAGCATCTGCAAAAAGCCTGAGGATGGGGAGGGGTGTCATCTTAAAACACAACAATGAACTGAAGCAGACATCCAAAGCTCAATAAGAAAGGCTATGTCTGCACAGAGTCAAGGTCATGAATTGTGGCAGACATAACCCTGACTCCACAGCAATAGTAAAGGTACTGTGTAACCTCCAAGGGCTGTGCACATGAGCTGACCTTGCAATCTTGCAGAGTTGGGGAACATTTGAAGGGCAGAGTGACCAAATACTGGGAAGTGCAAATGGGCCATGCTAGTATACCCCTTCCAGGAATTGTGATTGCTGTAGCAGACTTAACAGTTGGTGCAACAAACCATCATGTTAAGGGTGTGCACACTTATGCACCCACAGATTGTATGCATCTCAATAAACATCTGCACAACTAACATATTTGTTTGATACTGCATTTCATTGTACAGGTCATATGTCACATATCAGGTTTGTATAATGCTAACATATGCAGTATTGTGGCCCCATCAGGGAAGTGGGTGTCATGACAATAAGGGTGTATACATTCCTCATAGCCACAGTAAGGTTTGAAAGTTGTCAGTGTAGTTGTATTTTATTGGTCATACATGCAACACTGATGATAAGATCTGCAAATCAGACATCAGGCATTCACTATTGACATCTGTCCATATATCATCCCAGGTATGTGTCGGACAAACACATAGGGGCTGTGAGCAGCAGAGCAAACATAACTGACACACATATACACATTCAGCAATGGCATATACACCTGTGAGATATGGTGCACAGTACATGCCAGGGTGCTGAACAGGTGCACATCAATACTGTGTACATGGGTGGAGCGTGTTCCAGGGGAAGGGGCATCACCTACTAACACAACCCATGCATCACAGAGATGTATAATGTTGGTAACAGGGATTGATTATAGCTGCAGTGCACGCTGTTGAGTGCCATATGTCATTCATGTTGACAGATGGGTAATGAGAGGACTGTGTGTAATATCTTTGTGCAACCTCACCTGTAAGTGTGTGTGTGTGTGTGTGTGTGTGTGTGTGTGTGTGTGTGTGTGTGTGTGTGTGTGTGCACAGTTAAGCAATGGTGTGCAGGTCTTAAAGTGCTTTTCTTATTTTCCCCTCACTGGTGGCGAGGTGGGTCAGGGTCCCTCATCAGGCAAACTGATGTTAGTGTCCATAGAGACTCTGACAATGATGATAGGTGTGTTGAGGTACAGGCAAGGTTGTCAGGGGCTGAAACTGTGCCATCTTTTGACATCCCACTGTTATCCACCCCATTCCTGCACACAGTCACATTGCTTATAAATACCCCATCACCGGTGGTCATAGATGAGAGATAGTTGGTGGGTGATGGCATGGGACAGGGCAGTGTGGTGTCTATGGCACATGTGTCTAGACACAGCAGCCATAGCCAGATACCTGGCAAGGTACCACACAGGCAGATGTACAGGGGTGCTCGTAGGAGAGCTGCTGGTCATCATGCCCTGGCAGAAGTGCCACATCTGGTGTCACCAGATGCATGTCTCAGGCCGTCATGGAAGTGCAGGCATGTATGGATTGGTATAACAGACAGGGTCTGAGACTGCAGAGAGCTACTCATTCTAATGTTATTGACAACATCCGTGATCTTGCAGGTGACCACTGTTATTTTGCAGAGGTCCTGGATATACGGTTGGGTGAGATGGTGGGAATCCTCGACCATGGAATGTCTGTGCTTGTGCATATGGTAGAAGTAGTGCGAAGGTTACATGGACGTAGGCCAGCAACACCAAAGGTTGAGGTCGACGTGGACATGCAAGAATTCAGAGCCGCTCCCATAGTGGCAGTACCAGACCCAGCACTGCAGGGGGGGGGCGCTGTCCACACCACAACATAGGACATGTGCATGTGGCCCTGGCTGATCCCAAGAGGGACCCAGATCCAGTGAACATATGTCATCATCAGGGGAGAGTACTATATTGTGGCTTGTACCTGGTGGTGCCTGTGGAACCCTGGCAGGCACAGATCTCGTGTCTATGGCCAGGGACAGTGAACTGCACACCCTGCCTGGAACAGTCTGCAGCTGTCCAACAAACCCCTGTGTAGGGCAGCCACATGACAAAACTGTGTGCATGCATATACACACACACACACACACACACACACACACACACACACATACATACACACACACACACACACACACACACACACACACACACACACACACACACACACACACATCACCAACACAGCTAGTGCAACCCCATACCTACACACACTACATCTGCCCAGCCCAATTAATAATGAAACTCCCTAACACACACACACATGATGTCAAACGAATGGTCCAGCCTAGGTTTCTGGCAAACCCACAATACAGCCTGTGCATTTGATGATACCTGTGCCACATCCCTGTCATCCATAACATCAATGCATGGACAGGCTAATATGGTTCTGATGCACAGGGTGACTGTACTACAGCATACCAATTTAATGCTGTGTAGCATGTTTTCAGCACTAAAGTTTAATGCTTACATGTCAGGATGTGTAGCTGTCCAGCCATGATGCATTATAGCTGTTATTAACACTGAGCAATTGTCATCTCCATAATGTATTCCTTTTGTGTTGTGTAGGTGTCTATGTGTCACCAGGATGTTGGTCTGCACAAAATCACATTGGGAAATAATCAGTCTGCTAGTTTAATGTCATTAATGATGGTACAGGCAGAGTATATGTCCTCTTCCCCAATGTAGTGCAATCCTCAACTTGGTAAACATAGATGTGCCGGTGTGGGTGGCACTGCCCTACCCTTTGAAGGGTGTGGGGTGGTGTAGAACTGCAGATAGTGTGATTTATTCCTACTTAAATTGTTAACATGAACTGTACAGTATTACAGCCAACTAAGTGGGGGAATACACTCAACAATAACCCCAATGATGGTGGCTGCGTCCACAATATCCACACCCAGCTATATATTCCAACCCCAGTATTGCTGTACAGATATACAGTGGGGAAGAGGGCATTTACACATCTACTACTAGTTTTGATTGAATGAATATCCACAAGATGATACCTGTGAAATGTTAGCATTCACCAGTCAGTTCTCAGACAGATGACCTCCTGGGACATGTATAGTTTGCAAACTGAAGTAGATCCCTTCGCATACACACACACTCTTACTTGGCAACACTGGGACTAGAACCCTTACCTAGGTACTTAGTGCTACTAATGTGTGTGGCCTTAATTGCACACACCACACAGCTTTTAGGATGAGGCACATTCCAGGTTACATGTTAAGTGAAGAACATCACCAGGCCTTGCACAGTATGGTAATTTATTTATTTATTTATATTTGTTGACCGGGAGTGTGCGACTGGCCGTAGGTCCATTTTCAGCGGAGGCCCGGGGAGAAAATCTCCACAGTTAAAATAAACAGACAGCAGTTACATTGGATTACATAGCGATTAACAATTTACATAGCAATTACTTACAACATATTTACAGATGAAGAACATAGTAGATTAGTAGACAACTAGAATCTTTACCTGTGAAGTACATAACAGACTTTAACAAATGTTACAAGAAGAAGTTCCTGCTGTATAATAAGTACTGGCTTATGAGCATCTGAGCTTGCTATAATTAAGATAGTTAGTGGAGTGGAAAGAAAGGTAGTGGTTGGATGGGGAGGGTGATATTAGAGTGGGAGTTGCAAGGGCATAGCCAGCATGTTTTTAGGTGCACTTTTAGTAAAGTTTTGAAGTGGGTGCATGATGGTACAGAGGTAATTGTGGGTGGGAGGGAGTTCCATAATTTGGCTATGGTGCAAGAGAATAGTGCTTCACCAGCAGAGTTATTGGCTTTAGTGATCTGCAAGTGATTTTTGTTGCTGCATCTTAGTGGTCTGGTGGTGCGATAGGGTTGGAGTAGATTCTGGAGGGATGGGACATTTAGTGGATGATTTACTAGTTTGTGGGCAAATGAGAGTTGATACCATTGAAGGAGGTAAGGGAGTTCAAGCCAGCCCAGTTCAGCAAGTGAGAGACAGTGGTGACTACGGTAGGATGCCCCTGTGGTGAATTTGGCGATTTTGTTGTAGCAGGTCTCTAGCTTGTTTAGATTGCATTGCCTTAGGTTGGTATATATTGGACAGGCATAAAGTAGGGTGGAGATAAGGTGGGAATTTGCTATTGAAATCTTTGCTGCTTTGGTGAGAAGTTGCTTATTTCTGTATAGTGCTCCTAGTTTTTTGTGGACTTTTTTATGGTCAAGGATATGAGAATGTCAAATTTTAGTTTATTGTCTATTTCCACTCCTAGCAATTTGGTGTGTTCAGTTGGGTATATAGTGGTGTTGTCTTTTGCTGTGATGTTAAAGTGAGAGTTGTTTTGAGTATGTTTGGTGGGTTGGAAAATGAGTAGTTTAGTTTTGTTTGGGTTGAGTATTAATTGGGCATCGGATAGCCACGTTTCAACAGAGGAAAAGGCTTCCTGTGTGACTTTTTGCAGTTTGGGTAGGGACTGGACTGAGCATATGATGGTTGAGTCATCAGCGTACTGTATGAGTGTGCCATGTTTGGTGGCAGA
Organism: Protopterus annectens; assembly: GCF_019279795.1. Taxonomy (NCBI): domain Eukaryota; kingdom Metazoa; phylum Chordata; order Ceratodontiformes; family Protopteridae; genus Protopterus; species Protopterus annectens. Next base: position 1,601,844,928 of record NC_056725.1, on the reverse strand, counting down.
GGATAGATTATTGGTGAAAACAGAGAACAGTAGGGGTCCAAGGATGGATCCTTGGGGAACGCCTATGGAGACAGGTAGTTGGGGAGATATGTCATTCTGCCATACAACGGATTGTTGGCGGTCAGACAGGTAACTCTGAAACCAGTTGGTGACTGATTGTGAGAAGGATAGGTTATTGAGGACAGAGATAAGTTGTTTGTGTGGGACCATGTCAAATGCTTTAGATAGGTCTAGGAAAGTAGCAGATAGCCATTGTTTTTATGCTGAAGGATAGTGTTAGTAAAGGAGAGTAAG
>NC_056725.1:1601807134-1601839634 GCF_019279795.1 Protopterus annectens | reverse complement strand
ATACATTTACTGGTGTAACAGGGTTTGCTGTGACATATGTCTTCTGAGGGATATGAAGTCAGTAACTCACATGGCTGTCACCATGTACTGACTGCAATCCTCAGAGTATGCTACTGCATTTCTAAAGATAGGAAATGTGTGAGTAACACAACACATGTAAAACTCCAAACACTGGCCCATCTGCAGATAGCCCAACAGGTGAGAGTTTCGCCAACCACATAACACTGTCATGACAGATATTAAGTCATGTATAACAGCCATATCCACACAAACCCTGGTAAACCAACATTACTTCAAATGTAGAATAGCAATACTTGCATTTTGTCCTCATGTCTAGAACATCCCCCTCCTGTTTGTTGACCTGTCTCCACAGTGTGTGTTGTAAGAGGTATATCCAAATACCCTCTGTGATGCTATTTGTCAAACACCCACATGAAATCCTGTTCACAGTGAAGGAAAAGGGCCAACACTCACATGAAGTGCTTAGTTATAGGAGTGTGTTTCCATGTAATTGGCTATAGGAATGATACCACAGCTGTTCCACATGCAATCAGCTAGTGGGGGACTCAATTCATACACAGGCCATCAGCTGATCATGAGCATCACTTACAAAATTCAAGCTGCTGCCTAAGCACAGCAGGTGCACTTTTCCACATCCACCAGAGAGGGACTGAGTGAGATAGACAAAGACAAAGTAAGATAGGAAGGGAGTAGGAGAGTAACAGCCAAGTATGTTTGTGTATGATCCATGGGTGGAGAGTGGCATCTGTGCATTATGACGTTGCCTATATTGTATACTCATCCATGCTGTCACATGGTAATTGCACATGTCTGTACACATTTATAGCTGAGGATTGTCGGCTAGAATCTCTACAATGTTTGACAAAATGTTGGCCTTGTAATGTTGACAATGGTACATGTAGCTCCTCAATATAATTATGTGGTAAAACCCACACTGCAATGGACCATGTCATTACACAATCACCCCAACACCCACACAGGGCACTGATAATACACACAAACTTATCAGTACTGAGTTTCAAACTGCTACCTGACTATGTATTGCTATTACATTGTTATGCAGTTATTGCACACTCCATAAAGCTTACATGTTGGAGAGTTGCCCAAAGGTATCTTTGAAGGTGAGTGACATCAGCAACAGTGATAAAGGAGGGATAAGGGAAGTGTATCACATGTGACTGTCCACAAAATCAGGTGTTAAGGAAGACACAACCACAAACTCTGAGGGAATCACACACATTATCACAGTTGGCAGGGTCAAGATTAGAACTTCTCCCTAACTTGTTTGCTACACTACAGTATTACACAGTTGTCAGACACACACACAAACATACACACATACACACACACACACACACACACACACACACACACACACACACACACACACACACACACACACACACACACACATTTGCCAGTACTGACATGCATGTGTCCATTACTTCACAGGTGTGTAGCAGCTGACTGTGCCAGAAGGCTGTACAAGGCTAGGCAAAAGGAATACCTTGACATCAGGCCACATAACAATGGTCTCCAGTGTGGCTCAGGGGTGTAGTCCCTGGATTGGCCCACACAGGTGAGTATTGTATTCACCATCCACTCATTTGGGTTACTATTGTGGGTGGCCAGTGCTGTGCAATGCTTGCCATGTATGTGATCTATATTCCATAACATGGACAGTGTCTGGGTTGTGCACATGTCCCATATGCATGTTCTGTGACATCTGAAAGTGTACTTGGGGTCTCTGGGGCATGTTGTGTGGACAGATTGTTATCATCTGATGTGGCATTCCTCACCTCATGTGGTGAGACCTGGCTATGGAACCAAGGTCGTTCCTGCACCTTCACTGACAGCATGATACAGGTATTCAGTGAAGTTAGTGATATCTGTCCATACAAGGCATGTGTATAAGGCATGGTATTCCCTTTGTGGGTTACATTTACAGACTCTACAGTTGTTGTAGGCGTCCAGTGGGGAACATAGCAAAGGACCACTGTAAGCAATTATTTGCCTATTGCAGGGATGGAACAGGGTGCCATGTCATTTTACTTGCTGGATAACACACACTCAGTCAGGAGATGTTACACAACATAGTACATTCTGATGTCAGTGGCAATGTTGTGGCCAGCATGCATGTAGTCCACTGCAATCACACCATAGTTACTATCTGTGTGCAATATGCAGGGAACTACCAATATATTGGTTCTTGTCTAGCCAGGTGTGCTTGTGTATGAGACATTGGCGGAGAGTGTTCTCTGAGTATTACAAGGGTTGCCTATATTGTTCATTAATCCATAATGTCACATGTAGGGCTAATGATTGTCTACACTAGCCTCTCTGCTGTTTGACATCTTTTGTCCTTATAGGGTGGGCATTGTGACATATAGTAGGTCCTCAATATAATAATTTAGCAAAACCAGCCCCACAGTGCATCCTATCATTAAACAATTACAACAACTTCCACGCAGGAAAATGATGTCAAATACACATTTGCCAGTACTGAGATTCAAACCCTACTTAGCTATGTAATGCTACTACAGTGTACCACATTTATCGTATGCATCACAGAGCTTATTGCATGGATGATGTCCCAAGGTACTTCTAAGATGAGGAATATCACCAGCCCTTGAAAATACTGGCATTGGCTGATGTAGAGGGTGAGAGATTCCCAAAAATAATTTTACCCTAATCATACATTTACCTAGGGTGAGGTTCAAACCTCTAACAACTTTGACAGACCATTATGTTACACATTTACCACATGTGTGACTGACCCAACATGGTATAGGCTTCGCAACAGATACTTTTAAGATGGATGATATATGCAGGACAGCTAAAGTCAGACTCTGAGATGTTTGCTGGCTGTAAATGGGGACAAAACCTTTGAGGTACACACACAAACACTTCCCACAGATGATATTCAAACCCATAGCTATGTAGTTATTGCTACTACATTGTCCCGCATTTATGGCATGCACCACGGAGCTTATAGGGCTAATCCTTCTCCAAAGGTATATTTCAAGGTAGATGACATCAGCAGGCTTGCTAAAGTAGGGCAATGGATTATTCCCCACACACACACACACACACACACACACACACACACACACACACACACACACACACACACACACACACACACACACACACACACACACACACAGTTGCTAAGTCTGAGATTAGAACTCCAACCTAACTAGCACATTACACTATAGTATTCCACAATTATTGCACGTGTCACAGAGCTTACTGGGTTGAATGGTGTCCAAGTAGGTATTAAAAAGTGAAAGACATCAGCAGGCTTGCTAAAGTAGGGGAATGGGAGGTGAAGTGACTGTGAATAGCCTCAAAATCATTACTCTCTACACACACAGAGTTTCACACTTGCCATGTCTGGGACTAGAACTCCCAGCTAACTAATACATCACACTATAGCATTAGGCCAACATAGCACACGCCATGGAGCTAACAGGGCTAGCCCTTATCCAAAGGTGTATTTCAAGGTGAATGACATCAGCAGCCTTGCTAAAGTAGGGCAATGTGAGGTGTAGTGTCTTTGAATGGCCTCAAATCATTGATCCCTACACACACAGAGTTTCACAGTTGCCATGTCTGGGATTAGAACTCCTACCTAACTAGTATATCACACTATAGCATTACACAGTCATCACACACACCATGGAGCTTACAGGGCTAGCCTTTATCCAAAGGGTGTATTTCAAGGTGAATGAAATCAGCAGCCTTGCTAAAGTAGGGCAATGGGATGTGTAGTTTCTATGAATGGCCTCAAAAATCATTGATCACTATACAAACAGAGAGTTTCACAGTTGCAATGTCTGGGATTAGAACTCCTCTCTAACTAGTACATCACACTATAGTATTACAAAGCTATTGCACTCACCACAGAGCTTGCAAGGCTGAATTGTGTCCAAGGGGGTATTTCAAGGTGACTGACATCAGCAGGCTAGCTAAACTAGGGCAATGAGGAGTGCAGTGTGTGTTAATGGGCCTTAAACCATTCCTCTGGAAACACACACAACACTCAGTCACACACAACTTTACATTTGACAGGACTGTGTATATGACTGCTAGATGAATAATGACTTGTACTGTCATGTTACACATTTATCACAAGCACCAGAGACACAACAGTGTTGAGGGCTACCAGCAGCAAATGTCTACAGTGATAGTCATTGGCACATCATGTGATATTGGCCAATTGGTTGTGTGGTGGGTGAGACAGGCCTCATGAAGGGAAGCTTTTTGTCACTGTTTGTCTCTCTCTTCCCCACATCTCTGTTTGTGTATGCTTGACCTATTATAGTGTATAGTTCTTGGATATATGTGTGTATTCCTATCCGATGTGTGTGCAAAGCATGACTGGTGTGCAATGTGGTTTATGTGCGCAGACATCTGCAACTGACAGATATGTATAGTCCACTGTTGTTGTCAGACATGGGCTCGAGCATGCCCAGTATGAACCTTCTGTATTTTGTTGTCAGACATGGGCTTTGTTTCTCTAACTGTGGGAGCATGCCCAGTATGACCTTCTGTATTGAATGTGTGAATCCATTTCAGGTAGGTTGTACTCCAGTGCAGGCATTTGTGTTCCACAACTACAGCTTGCAACCTGTTTCTACAAGATATCTGTAGACAGGTTGACAATATGGAGTCACAATGGGCAAAGGATAGTGGTATACTGTAACTAATTGTGTCTGTCCTGCTTCTGCTACATAGTTTTGGTGTTAGCAAAGATATTCAGACATGTGTACTGTTTTACACTGTGATGTATTATGTCATCAACTACTGACAGATATACATATGTGCTCTCAGTAATTTCCTGGGGAATACAAGATGAATGAAACTTGTGTCCAGAATTGTGGTCTGCAGCCTACAAATTCTTGCACAATCATGGTATTCTGGAGGAGCAGCTGCAGACACTTGCTGATGGGTTTGTGTAAATGGTCCAGCACCTTGGTACTGTGGTGGCTGAGGATCCCATGCTTGTACATCTATCAACGTGACAGAACGGCCATATCCTGCTGTGGCTATACCTCTCAGCTGTACAGATTCACACAGGTTACCCAGAGGCAGGGCTCATATATCTAGTCAGTTCCCCTTCACATTGTGGTTTACAAGCAGGTTTGTAGCCACCCATTCCTGGATTTGCAGGGATAGTATGAGCACACATCAGAGTTTCAGACTTCACACACACCATGGCATCCATGCTTCTACCCCCCCCCCATTATTCTTTCCTCTTCCTAACATTATGCAAGTGATATCTGATAATTATCCCTATAGTATATCACTTCATCCCAGCAGTATTTACGGGTTGGTCCACAGTTTATGCAGTAGGACATGGTGGACATGCTACTGAGATTTGTCAACATGGCCTTCAATTTGTGTTCTGTGGAGCTTATTATGTCGTTATTTGGGACACCCTGAGATAACATACATTGGCAGTACAGGAGAGATACAGGCCTTTGACAGAGGACTGTATGGCATTTGGTAGTGGTGCAGGCCATCTGTAGCAGACCAGTGCATTCTGTCAGTCCTGCAGTCCCAGGCTGTAAGCCACTGGATTACCCTGGGGTGACAGGGTAGGTGTGTAAGGTATTAATAACAATAGTTTCTGTCCTTATTAATCCATTGATGTGGATGCTGGCAGGGTGCTGCTTACAGCTAGGGACAAACCTGCATGGGACACCTCTTCAGCATACTGCATTCTGCGGGTATTTCCATACAGAAGTGGAGGTCATATTGTACTTATTCCCAACAGCAGGGATATGACCTGTGATGAACCTGTGGCTGATGGTGGGGTGAGCTGAGTGCATATTTCCTATGGAAGCTTCTTGCAGCTGACTCACAGATATACATAGGGCATTCCCCTTATGCTGGCTTGTGCGGGGACATCAGCAGTTTCTCAGTACTTCATACCTGTGCCTTTTGTGGTCTGCCAGGATTTGGCCAGACTACATCAGTATTCCATACTGCATAGACAACTAATATGCTCTTAACCTGTATGTACAATTCCAAAGGTGTGTCCATTTGACAGTAACATTTTATACACTCTCTGTCTATTGTACTTTCACCTGTGTACTGTGTGTAAGTCTGGGCCCTCACTCATGCAACGTCCATCTTTCAGATGGTGACAGATATTACATCCAAACAATTAGTATGGATTACTGCTGGATTGGGTCTTGCTGGGATGCATTGTGCTTGGCACTGCAGTTGTTAGAACTTTGCCCTGTTATCAACAGTACTAGCCATAGGCCACTGGGACACAACCCTCCATGCCTACATGCTGACCTCTTTTTCACAATATACAACACACAACAACCTAACACACAGATCCCTGCATACTGTACATGTGCAGCAATCTATCCTGCTAATTTTCCCAGCTGAGGTAATCTGTGCTCCACTGTTATTATACCCACACATACATGTTACTACATTTCTACATAGGATTGTGGGGAGGGCACACCTGACAACTGTAAACATTTGCTATGAGTGTACTGGTATTTCAGGTACTCTGTTGGCATCCATTTCATTTTGTATTCTGAGCTATCATGCAGACTAGAAGCATTTCAGTGTAGTACAGATCTTAGGTTTTATTTACCTACATTTCAGTTTCAGACTTCTTACCCTTTAGAACTAACATCCAACTGCCTGACCTGTTGTAGTTTGTCTGTGTAAGTCTGTAGGGGGGCTGTTCTCTGTTGCCATCAATCAGAGGCCTTAGCACAGCCTTTTGTTGTGGTCTTCTACACCTGTCCTACTGGCTGAGACTATTGTTGTGTATGTGAGCCTCACTGACATGTATGTGTGTATCTTACGGACACACATTTGGCCCACCACATGTCCTGCAGTGGGATTTGTCACCTTGTATAGTACTGCCTACTATGTTGGCACCAGTATATGCTATGGATTTCATGCTGCCTATATAGGTGTCTACTATCTGCAGCCATCCCATTCAGCCACCTGATTCCCATGCATGCTCATATCCATATAGAGCATACTACTTTATTCAGCAACTGATAGTGATAGTGACTTACCTTGTGGCTGTGTCAGTACTGAGGATGGTGCTGGAGGGCTGACTATGTCAGATGCACATAGTACACTCCCTATACAAGGTTAAGCACAGGTAGTGTTATGTTTGGCATCCGTTTTACTGTATGTGTGAGTCAGAGAGAGGTATCATTCGCTGGGTTCCTACCGTGTCAGTGCATGTGCTATGCTTTGCCTCTTTGCCAAGGCCTGGGCATACTGGGCATGCCTCCTTCTGCCTATAGGGGCAGTCTCACATTGTTCCTCCTCTGTGTCAGTCTGTGCCTGTGTTGGCCTTGGCAATGGTGGGCGGCTGTGTTGCCCCGCACCATGCTGTTCCTGCTGCAGCTGTTTCCACAGAATCATATTGTGTAGCATGGCACATACAATGACAATTTGGGTACATGTAGCTAGTGAGTACTGCAAGGCTCCACCCGATATGTCCAGGCACTGGAACCATGACTTGTGCATCCGAAAAACAAGCTGTATTATGATTCTGGTTTGTGCGTGTGCCTCATTATGGAGTTCTTGTTCAGGTGTGTGCATTTCTGATTGGTGTCATCAGCCACGGCTCCAGTGCATAACCAGCATCCCCCACTAGGTGGCCATATGGGATGTCCCTATCTCCTCATTGACAAACCTCTGGTACAGCTGTCATGATAGTTTCCAGGGCTGCCAACACACAGATTCATTATAATGCCCTGGGCATCGCACATGGCCAGGCAGTTGATGGAGGGGAAGCCCTTGCAGTTTATGTAGACCCTACCCCACTCATCGGGTGGTGCTTTGATGTGTATGTGTGTGCAGTCTATAGCACCCACTACTTCTGGGTATTCTGCTATTTCGTGGAAGAGATGCATATTACTGGTCAACGCCTCACAGGTGTTGTGGAAATATATGTGCTCACCGGCATGTGCTGACATGGCATCCAGGAACTGGTGGAATACCCTGGATGCTGATGCCTGTGAGATCCCCATGATATTCCCAGTTGACTTTTGGAGGGTACCTATGGCCAGTATTAAGCCTACACATACTTGGTATCCACTGGGATGGATTCCCCTCTGTTGGTTCTGTGTGTGAGGTGTGAACAGCACAGCTCAACAATTTGCTGTAGTTGGTCCATCTCCACCCTGTAGAGCTCCACTATCTCCAGCTCATGTAGCCCCTGGTAGGTTACCCTGATCTGTACACTCTTCTCCTTCTCTTCACTGTAGGTTGGTCATCAGTATTCTCATCCTCAAAACCCTCAGCCTCTTCCACATATTGATTTATGATAGCAAAAGCAGCCCATATCATTTTGTTGTTTTTGTTAGGTAAAATTTCCCCATTTGTGTACAACAGTGGTGTAGAGTTTGGGCAAAAAACAGAGGAAATGTGCTTGCTTAGTTTATTGTAGTGTGCTGGCCTGGCCTGGGCTGCTGCCTGTGTAATTGGCTGGTTCTGATACATTTCACCTGCCAGCTATGCTAGTTCTCCTTGATTACCTTCCTACTGCTGTTTTCCTTTCCCATTGCCTTCCTTTTTAAGCCCCGAGGTGCGCCATGCAAACCCAGTGCTCAGATGTGAACAGAGGTGCTAGTTCCTGTTTTTTTTTTGTTTTGTTTAAAACCCAGTGTGCGGCACGAACACCTGTTTAGGTAATGTAAATACTGCTAGGCAGCTTCAGACACACACCCTTCCTTAGCTCTGCTTAGCTAAGGGAAAACGCAGGCCACAGAGCTCCAATAAGCTTACAGCATGCATGACACACCCCCTTATGAAGTTATCTAGCTCTTAGGCTTACACCATGGTATTACTGCACCTATATGGTTGGGTGCAAGCTAGCACTGAGGGGAAATCTGTGATTCAGTATCAATGCCCTCATTTGCATAGGATTGACTGCTAATACATGGTTACAAAACCGACACTCATCCTTCCCCCTTAGCAACCACTATTCCATGGTCTTATTGTGTTATGCATGCCATTGACTATTATGGCAAAATTGTGATTTTAGTTTAAAAGCTTATTTCCAGAGTTTTTTATTATTTTCGGGCCGATCCCATTTGCGCACCACTACCCTGCACTTAAATGTCCGAAATCGGCCAACAAAAAAAAGTAAATTTTTATAATTTTGCAACTTATTTTCATGCCTATGGCCATATATTTGGCCTTTGGCATGCCTAACCCTTCTAATACATGCATTTTTATGAGCTGTCATGCCTCCATTTTGTAGTTTTCAGAAATGTATTCAGCTATTGGCTGAATAAATTTCTGCAGTTTACACTATTCCTGCACTGATGCCTGCCTGCTTCCTGGATAACTAATTCACCTCACTTGCATGGTTTTTACCAGCAAATGAGGTAATTAGCATACAGGGCCTGTGTCCATGCAGGAATTGTGCAGGAGTGCCCGTTTCACATCCTAGGAGCTCATTCCTGGATTGCACGTCAGCCATATTGCCTGCAGCAGCTCTTACAATATTCCTGCATGCCATGCAGAGCTTACTGACTCATGGAGACTGTCTCTGATCTAAACTAAATTATTACAAGAGAGTAAGAGCAGGCTTATAGTACTTGGTGAGTCCTTTTTGGGTATCCACTGCACAGTACACATGTGAACAACTGAAAATTGCAAGTAGTAACTATAACTGTCTGTTAAATGACAGCTACTGACAACTGACATCAATTGTTTTCAGTAGGCACTTTTATAAACTATCCTAACTGTCACAACTGTCACAGTTCTAATTTTCATTTCATATTTTGAAAATCAACCAGCAGCTGTTTACTAAAGTTCCTTCTCATCTTTCAGCCTCTGACAGTAACATATAGCAACTGTCAACATTCTGATGACATCATATGCAGATCAGCTGATCCTGCGACAGTCTGCAGTTAGAATACTCTTCATAGATATGCACAGTTAAAAATGTAAAGGAATACTGTTGGAGTCTTTAAAACATTCTGTGCAAACAGATTATAAATGAACAGGTAAGAACATATCTGCAATATCATAGCTAGTCATATTGGCATAATAATACACAGGTTAATCTGACATTAAGTACAAAAGCTTCAACCAGACATGCTAGCACAAATGACATTTCTCCCCTCCATGACTCAAGTATGATTTTCAAGTGACACAAAAAATGCAGCTTGAGAAAAATGGGTCTATGTGGGAATATCAAACCACTTATCTCCTGGGCAATCCATTTGCATTGGCATTATTAATCCCACTGTGGTGTTCTTCTCCTTTTGAGTAAATTTGACTGAGCACAGCTTCCACCCCACAACCCGAAGCATCCACTTGCACAACAGACTCTTCACTATAATCTAGGCACTGAAGGTCCTCCCAAAATCTCTTTAAGTTTTTGGAATGTCTGTTTGCAATCTGTGATCCACAAAACCTTAACCAGTTTATTTTTTCTAGTTAGGTCAGTAAGGGATGCAGCCACTACACCACAACTAGGCACACATTTTTCACAGTACCCAGCTGTCCCTAGAGATGCTCTCACTTGTGTTTTAGCAGCAAGACCTAGCCATGCTTGAATAGCTTTTACTTTGACAGGTTTGGGCTTAATCTTACCACTCTCCACTCTGTGCCTTAAGTAAGTAATCTCTGCCATACCAACCTGACACTTACTGGATTTAATGGTTAACTTTGCCCTTTTAAACTGGCCTGAAAATGCCCGTAAAGTAGTCTTTAATGTAGAGTTTAACTTCTCCACAATACTATTAGTCTGGAGATGATAGGGGGTGGTCTCTAAATGTGTCACCCCACAACAATCCCACAAACAAGTCAGCAGGTCTAACATGAACTTGGCATATTGGTCAGTCAGTATCTCCCTTGGAAAACGTAGCCTGCTGAAAATTTCTAGCAAAGCATTTGCCACATTTTCTACATCCCCATCACCTACAAAAGAAATATTAGGAACTATAGCTAGAAGTGGCAGATGGTAGGCTCTAGGCACTACCAACTGCCATACTACCTCACCTTCCAGCCCTCCCTTAAGAGTCCACTTCCTATACAGCAAACCTTCCTTCTCTGTCTCAGTATCACCTGCACAAGGAATATTAGGGACTATAGCTAGAAGTGGAAGATGATAGGCTCTAGGCTCTACCAACTGCTGTACTACCTCACCTTCCAGCCCTCCTTTAGGAGTCCACTCTTTATACAACAAACCTTTGTTCACATATACAGACTCCCCCTCTTCCTTGAGCTTCAGGTTCTTCCTTAGCCATCTGCCTCGAGCTTTGTAATGTAAGGTCCTTAAGTTGAGCCTGGCTCAACTCTACATTTGTGGTCCTCCAAAGTTTCCCTCCCACAGGAAACCTTGTAGCTTCTGATAGCTGTAGCTCACTGTCAATCTGGGTACTATCACTCCCCTCCATCCCTACAATCACCATGTCCAAGGGAACATCAATACCTCCCAGCAGCCGTGGCTCACTTTCATACTTACTGCTACATGATTGCTCCTTCTTTGAAACAGCCATCACACCAGTCTTAGCTTCAGGTATGAGATCTATCTGGGTCTCACCCAAGCTATTGGACCTATATGCCTGTCTCCAAGCCTGACTACATGTCACAGCATACACACTAGGTACTGCATCATCAAAGGCATTCCCTATCCGGACATCTGCAGGAATATTCTAAAACACAACTCCCCTTCCACAGGAAGCTTAATAACTTCTGACAGCTGTGCCTCACTGTCACTTTGGGTACTATCACCCCCTCCACCCTTGAAGCCATTATGTCCAAGGGACCATCAGTACCTACCAGCAGGTTTGGCTCACTTTCAGACGTACTGCTACAGGATAGCACCTTCTCTGAAACAGCCACTATACCAGTCCCAGCTTCAGGTATGAGATCATTTTGGGTCTCCCCCAAGCTACTAAACCTACATGCTTGTCTCCAAGCTTGAGCTACTGCATCATCAAGTCATTCTTTATCAGGACATTTGCAGAAATATCTTCAAACACATCTACCTGCTTTCTTCCTCTTCCACCTTCCCACTGAAGATGAACCCTAGCCAAAGGTATTTGGAATGGGGTCTCTCCCAAAACTCTGACTGGAGTGGACTGTTGAAGCAAGTACTGCTCTTCTCTAAGCAGTGCAGGCCTCACAATTGTTATATCTGAAGCCGTGTCCCTCTTAGCAGTAACCTGTTTACCATATACTAAGATAGGATATACATTTTGGTGATAGATTGGCACTTCTGTTGTTTCCAAAAAACTTACCACTGGCATTTTGTCATCCTCACTTGCTGGCTCCTTCACCTTTTTTTTCTCACCTTGCCTTGATGGACATTTGACTGCTATGTGGCCCCTCTGATATCATTTGAAAGATCTAATCCCTAACCATGCACTTGGACTAGGAGTTTCCCCTGTTACTGGTGTACTCTGCTGGATTGGCTTAGACTGCTCCTATGTGTTCTCTTATTTCTATGTGCAGTATTGGGTATCCCTTTCTTAAGCACTGGTACTATGCTTGCTATGTAGAGATCCCCTTTACTGTCCAACTCCTCCACAGAGTTACACTGTCTGTCTGCTCACCAGATTCTCATATCGCCAGACAAACTACTGAGTGCTTGTTCCCTCACCAAAAGATCTGCCAGTCCCTCAAAAGTGGTGACCTGAAACCTACTCACCCATCTATGAATGTAAATACTTAAATCAGCAATATAATCATGTACAACTTCATCTGCCTTGGGTCTATGTTCATGAATTTGTTTTTTCTATAAGCTTCAGGTGTTAGTTCAAAACAATGAAGAAGACAGTTTTTAACTTTTAGATAATTCAAACAATCTACATCAGACACTTTTGACATGGCTTAAACACCTTTATCATGGAGTAAAGGAGTCAGGAGCCAAACCCAGAGATCATGGTCAACATTATAGTGTCTACATACCCTCTCAAATATGTGAATAAAACTATCAAAGTCATCCCCATCCCTGTATTGAGGAACATTTTTACTGACCTTTATAGCTTCTGGGGTCCAGTTCCTCCCTTCCCCACTACCTCCTAGATCCTCTCAAATGGTAAGAAACTCCACTTCATGCCAGCATTGTCTCTTGTTTTCCATATTCTACACATTTGGCCTCCAGTTAATATTGATGCTGCTTCTCCCTTTCCTCAGCCTCCCATCATTGGGCTTCCAGGTTCAGTTTCTCTTCAGTCTCCAGTTGTTTGACCTTCAGGAGCAGTCTCTCTTCAGTGTCCAGTCATTTAGCCTCCAGGCACAGTCTCTTTGCTAATGCCAGTTCAAGACACTTGGCCTCCCTGTGCAGTCTATCTAACTCCAGAAAGATATTCAGGTCCTCTGAAAAACCAGGGGGATTGTCCTGTCTCAACAGGTTGCGCATCCCCAATACCAAACTGGATATCCTCCGAATGGCTGGTTTGAGCTGAAGCTGCAATTAAGGCTGAAGTCATTGCTTCCTTAGGCAGGTTGGCATGTTCCAATCATCTGGCTTTACACTCCTTGGCCAGTTGGTTCTCTGTCAGCTTACTAAAGTCTTCTGCTGACACCTTTTCCTGCTGTCCCTGACTAACTAAAAATAAATAAAACTGTGGTGAACTGAGATTCTGTATGCTTACCTTGCGGCTGGTGAAAGTGCACACCTTAATGACAACTGAAGTCCAATTAAAAATCCCACACCACTGCCACCAAATAATGTGATGTCCAGATAATACCCCACTGGACTGCCAAGATTAATGTGACATCCCTTACTAGCCTGGGTCAGTAACTAAGGAGCTTCAATTCTCACTACTGACGCTAATGTGAGACTGTCACTTAAACAGAAATAAAATTTCACAATTTTCCCTAAGAGCACAACAGGAATACACTCTACAACCTGGGACTGGACTGTATACTTCTGTCTACCCCAGATATAGCTCATTATTACACACTTCAGGGCAATGTGCCCCAGTTTAAGACATCTGAATCACTCACAATTAAATAAATTAAATCACACACACATCCAAACACTTCTGGGAAAACCTGACACAGATTTGCAGCTGTGCCGCTTCCCCAAAATAATATGGTAACATGCTGCCGCCAATCAGCGACCCCATATGCCCTTTTAAAGGGGTGTTCAATTATGCAAATTAGATACTAAAACAAATAATAGCAAATGACCTAAAGCAGCCAGGCTTTTAGAGTGGCCGGGAAGTTATCATAGCAGGGATAAGCACTCTCAAATCACTAAAGAGAACACTGATTGACCAGCCACAATGTAAGTTAATAAAAATATTTAATAATGAGCAAAATGATTAAAATATAAGACATTAATTTCCAATAAACAAACAGAACTCAGTCACTAGGAAAATGAAATCAATACTGTAGGATAAAAATCCACATTAAAAAAAAAAAATCTAACTGATTAGTTATAAATTCCTATCTGACTAAAAAACACTGTCCCCGAGCTAAAGTCAATTACTACAACAGAGCAAAGGCAGGCTTACAGTTCTTTGTGAGTCCGTTTTGGGTATCCACTAGGAAGTACAACTGTGAAAAACTGACAACTGCAGCTGGTAACTATAACTGGTTGTTAACTGACAACTACTCACAACTGACTTCAACTGTCTTCAGCAGGCTCTTTTATAGAATAGCCTGTCACAACTATGCCAGTTTTAATTTTCATTTCATATTTTAAAACCATCCAACAGCTGTTTACTAAAGTTTCTTCTTGTCTTTCAGCCTCTGAGAGTAACACATAGCAACTGTCAACATTCCAGTGACATCATCTGCAGATTTATTTATTTAACATGTGTTTACCAGGAAAGTCCGACTTGGAATGAAGACAATTTTCAGTGGAGGCCCAGGTAAAAATGCTCCAGATGCATGTCTTTGTAACATGGGAGAAAACCGGAGAACTTGGAGGAATACCCCATGAATGCAGGGAGGACATGCAGACTCCACACAGAAGGCACCCCAGCTGAGAATTGAATTATAGAATCGCTTGCTGTGAGGTGACAATGTAGCCACTGTGCCACTGCACAGTCCAAAAAGAGAACTCTCCCAGGGGCTCCCCTGGCTTCTCCAGGATAATTTGTGTCACCATACAGATGCCGTGAGGTGCCTGTCTCTGCTTCACTGGATTCAGGGATCTGAATGCAAGTCCCTTTTGATCAGCTGAGGGCGACGGAGGCTATCGTCTGTCTCTTCAGAACAGTCCTTGCCTATCTCTCAGCTGTTTTTCACATGGATCCCTTCTCCACTTCAGCCTTCAAAGCTCTTGTTTGAATATATGATACTACCACCAAGATCTATACTCACAGCGGCTCCACCTGGGCCCTCACCCTGGGCTGAATTGTCACCATGGCAGCCTTCCTACTCATCGTGGTGTAGCCCCCTTGATTCCTAGCACTAGTGACAGCTGGGTATGGGCCCAACACTCCAGTGTCATCCATTTTCAGGGGTAGTTGATTCGGCAGGTGAGTTGTTACACATTCTTTACCAGATTCTGAATTCCATAGCCACTGTCCTGCTGTCTATATCAACCCACACATTTTCCGGGGTCTGATGAGCTTCATCATCAGGCGCCTTAACCCGGCATTTGATTCATCCTGCAGTGTCAGATCAGCTGATTCTGAGACAGTCTGCAGTTAGAATCTTTTTCACAAATATGCTCAGTTAGAAATGTAAAGGAACACTGTTCAAGTCTTTAAGACATTCTGTACAAATATATTATTAATCAACATGTAAGAACTTATTTACAATATCATAGCTAGACATGCTGGCATAATAATACACAGATTATTCTGAAATTAAGTACAAAAACTTCAGCCAGTCATGCTAGCATAAATGACAATGTTTAATTTCTTCCCAACTGCCACCATCATCACTAGGGAGCAGGTCTTCAATGCTCTGTTTCTAAAGCCAAGAAATCTGCATCAATGGGCCCTGACAATATACCAGCCTGCCTTCTAATTATCATGAAACTGACTTTTCAGGCTTTCTGGAATCACTATTTAACTGTAGCATCCAAACAGGCTTAGTGCCTCACAAATGGAGAACAGCAACCTTCATCCCTCTGCACAAAGGTGGGTGATCTAGAGACCCTGGAAACTACAGACTCATAAGTCTCACTAGTTTTATATGCAAAGCTATGGAAATAATTATCTTGGAAATGACAAATAATAAACCTCCAGACACTGGACTCAACCCAGTTTAATTTCATCAAAGGTAGGTCTTCCCTATTCATCCTGGTGGACTTTTTTGTGAAGGTCACCAAAGCAATGGATGAGGGAAAAATGGATCACCCTGCGTATCTTGACCTGGCCAAGGCATTTGACACAATATTCACACAGGCATTGTTGACAAACTCAAGAACTTAGGTATAAACTAATATGGTATCCGGTGGATAGCCAGATGGCCCACAGGCAGGACCCAGGAAGATATAATTGTGAAATCCCTCACTTAAAAAGATGGACTCCACAGTTCTAACTTCCTGGATCCTGTCTGTGAGCCAGTTCTTAGGAAGTTAGAACTGTGGAGTCTACCTCTACAAGGAAGCCAGTTATCAGTGCAGTCATTCAGGGACTGGTCCTGGGATTGTTCTTTTTTCCATCCACTTCTCTGAAGCCAAGGACAATGTCAGTGGCCTCTACCTAACCAAATTTGCAAATGATTGTAAATTAAGAGCAGTCAAACAATCCACTACTCACACTAATGTTATCCAAGAAGAGCTGTCACAGACAAATGACTGGTGTCAGAGCCATGGACTAAATCTAGATGACAAGAAATGCATAATTGTATTCTTTAGAAAGTCAGACATTCTTGGTAACTACCATATTGACAACACATTCCTAAGATTCGATGCAGTAGTTAGGGACTTGGGAATACACATAAGCAGTGTATGACCACCATGTGTCAATAGCAGAGAGGAAATCATGTTGTGCAACTCATAAACAAAGGTGTGATGTCATTATTCCACTCTATTCAGCATTCATCAGACCTATCATTGAGTAAAATGTCCCCTTTGGTATGAAACTAATTAGGCATATCCAACAATTAAATTGTAGACAGAAGTTCCTCCTTAAAAGAATACAGGGCATAAATAACATGTCCTATGCAGACTGCCTCAAAGCACTATCCCTGTATTTGGTTTCCTACATTCTGTTGAGCGAACATCTATGCCTGGCATACACAGCATCATCATACTCCACTCTGATGGATGTCCTGCCTATCCACAAAACAAGCAGCACTAGAATTACCCATTCTAAAGAATTAAACCTTGCCTGTGATATAAATAGAACCTACTGGTGAGAGAGGTATATATCCCAGAGACTACCCCTTCTCTGAAACAGGCTTCTCATCCATGTGAAGCAGAGTTTCTTCCTAACCCAATTTAAGTGCCATTTAGTCAACTGGATGGAGAAAAGGAAGCTCATCCCTGGTTTGGCACTTATGCCACTAATGGATAAAGGCAGCCTGTAAATTGTTCAACTTCCAGATCACTACTTGTAAATGTTTCATCTCACAAGTATCTGCTTACACTTATCAAGGATAACAAAATTTGTCAGAGATTTGAGATGCATGGCTAGGCTTAAAAAGGCCCCATTGTTTGTTAGCCTAGTACACACCTATGAACTTATGAACTTAAGTGCTGACTTTGTGGGAACATGGGCAAATTTTTTGGCTAGGCTTATAAGGGCCTCCAGACCAATAGCCTAGTATCGTCCTATAAACCTATGAACCTATAACTTGGTGGTGGACATGGTCAAATTGTATTGAAGCTGGACTTCAGCAGGTCAATGGTAATTTGGAAATATTACCTTTCTCTATGGTTGTACAGCTGTAGAGTTAGTTTATTTTATTTCCATGGAGCCAGTATCAGGAGTGTGGACATAAAAGTAAAGTTTTCAGTATTTTTTTGTGGTAACAAATGTAACACATATGTTTAACTTTGCTATCACTTGTGTTAGATGTTATTAAGGTGAAAACTGTCAATGAATTTTTTAGCTTTTTTCTTCTGTTGATGATAGTTCATCATCTATTAATAACAGCAGAATCATAAAAAATAGCCATTTGAACATTTAACATTCATTAAGACAGTATTGAGATTTTTTTCTAAAATTGTCTCTGTGTAATCATCAGTTCACAGATAGTACATGTATTGAAGTACTGAAACAGGTGGAACTTTAGTATATCAATAATTATTGTAACTGTACAAACTGAAGCACTAAGTATGTAGTGTTGTGGCATTTCAATATACTGTGTTTATAATATCTCATTAGAAAAAGTAATGTAGTCATTTTATAACAGAGAAGAAACTTTAATATCAAGACCATCAATAAGTAGTTGTCACAATTAATTCATTGTACTAAAAATAAGGAGAAATGTTTACATTACTTAATACCCATTTATGATTACATGAGTAAATGGTTAATTAAATGCTGGCAAATAAAATAGAATTTGTTCTTGGCACTTATGGGCCTATTTCTTGTCTCCAGTTCTCGCTATCATTCTTTTCTTTTCACTTTTTTTTTTCTCTCTCCATTTATGTTACTTTTTTCTACAGGTCTGTAAGGCTCTAGGCACCGGCACCTACTATAATCCCTCTTGCAGCAAGTTGAAGGCCTACTGTCCCAGTTGGTTCTAGCCACAGATCCATTGTATGCCTCCTTCCCAAACTATTTGAATACTGCCCTCCAGATCTATGAAAAAGAGGAGATTTGAGGTCCTACAGAATGTAGTGACAGTTGGGTCTTAAATCTCTTCCCCCTTCTCTTTAGTGTCTGTCTACCATGTGTATGTCTTGTCAGTCCCCAATGTCAGCCCACTCTATTGTTTCTGTGTGTCTTGTCTGTATTTTATGTTTACATGGCTTTCTTAACTCTAGTCTCCTAAACCCTCTACCCTTAGTCACTCTGCAGCTTACCTCTTGCAAAGAAATTGTAAAAGAGGTCTATCTTCTATAAAAAACAGTATTTCTCTTTTCCTACCACTTCTTGCACCATCCTTTTAATGTGTTCCTTCTATGTGTCTTTTGTATTCTATCTACTCCCTATTAGTAATGTTCCTCTTTCTTCATTTCCAACCTTATAAAAGCCTAAACAGGCTGGCCATCTAAAGACATTCTTTAGAGTAAATAAATGAAACCTTGAAGCACTTTAGATAAGTGCAGGTCAGTGGTACTCTGCTCAGCTGAGCCTAGGTTCTTGTGGAACTTCTAGAGAGTTCTGAGCAGGCCTGTGCCTGCAGCTGCCTAGAGAAAATGACTGAAAATATTTGTGATTTTACTTACACGTGGCTTCTTCCATACACACCTGCAGTGATTTCTAATCATTTTGTGCTGGTTCAAATGTGTGAAACCCTTAAGGTTGTTCCATCGCAGGCGTGAGATTCTACAGAATGAACACCACTTCTTCATGATCAACATCTTTAAATACGGGCACAGTGCCACTACGCAATGCTTAGTATTATGCTTATGTGAATGGCAGGACTATGAATAGCACTACAAAGGAGTATTCCTGTATTGCACAACTACAACATAATAATCCCCCTATCTACTGCTCAATTTCATCATATTTTTCAATGTCTGGCTAGATCTCTTGACCAGGTCATGTGATAAGGTGGGCTTGTATTTATATGTTTTACTTCCCATTCTCTTTCCAATTTTTTTGACTGTGGACTATTATCTGATGCCGTAATGGCAGGGTATCCAGACTATAATGCACTTACTACACTAATATTTACAGTATTTGTCAGCCTGATCCCTTCAAGGAATGCTTTAAAATAATAATTTGCACTCATTAAATAGTATTACATCTGAAATTAAATAAATCTGTGCCACTTTTCCCTGTTTACTTGGATGTGAACAGGCTAATCCTCTGTATAGGCTAACATTACATTTCTAGTATAGTAAGGGTAAGTAAAGTGCAAATTACAGCTCTTCTGCCACATACTCTACACTGAAATCCCTGTGCAATCCATTATATCTTTACATCTTTCTTTGAAGTGCCGCTGTTCCAAAATATGATACATGTAGTATCTCAAGCTTCTCAGTTCTCAATTGGTTAGGTAGTACAATCTTGTCAGCTTTGAGCACGAACAGTGAGAAATGATTTACTTCCTAAGTGAATGAAAAGTAGTCTTGGATTTTTTTAGATTACAAATTTTAGTTCTGTCTTATTCCCTTATTGTAACTTATTCCACTAGCTGCATGTCTAAATCAGTGTCATCATATCTCTAAAATTCTTGTAGTCTATGGAGTTCTGTAATTACTCTATAAAATGGGAAAGAACAACTTTGTAAAAAACTTTCTTGAGATAAGAAAAGTGCTTGACAAAGTTTTTGTAGAGTATCTTTCAGTGTTGTTAAACTCTAGTGTGATGCTAGCACATAAGCACCAGCTATGGTAGAATAGTGGAAAAGTGATAAAACAACATTAATAGCTGTAAACACTTTGAGGTGCCCAAATTCTTAAAATGATCAGAGAAACCCAATCATAATTTTTTGCATTGCACGAAGCTTTACCTAGATCTATGTACTACAAAAGTCAAAAAAACAAAAAAACAAAAAAAACAGAAAAGTGTAATATAGCCCTAAAAGCTGTAACATTTTGTATCACCACCAAACAAAGTGGCCATCACAGAAAATTGGTGGTGGGAAGCCTGTTAAACAGTTTGACTTCTTTTTCTTAAGTCTGAGTGAAGTGTTTATCAGTCCAAATTAAGTGTTTAACAGATTTTTGCTGGTCTTATCTAGTGGCTGCTGACATCTAATAAAGTCTTAGTATGAGGTTAGAGTTTAATGGTGGAGAGGTGTGCTTAACAAAAGCTTTTTATGTAGCATTCTGATGTCAGAAAGGTGTTTAACAAACACAATATCTAATCAGTTTTGGAACATAATCGTGGTGCTCCATATAGTATAATATTGTTCTGCATGCTGACTTTGTAGTTATGTTAGGAAACTTTAAAACTCAGGTGATGAATGATCATAATACCTAAAGAAGTATGACCAGCAGAAAAGACTTAATCTGAATCCAAATAAGAAATTATTATGTGACTTCTTTATTTCTGGTGGATGTCTATAACAAACACATATTTGGTAACAAGTGTACTTGTTGCAAAAATGCTTTAGACAAAATATCCGTGGAAGACTCTGTAGTCATGTCATAAGGACTCTAAGGACTCAGGTCATATGTTTAGGGCACTCTGGTCGATAGAGTTACTGCGTTGTCAGTTGATTGCCACTTGATAGTGAGATTGTTAGAGGAATTGTGAATACCTAACAGCTGCTTTCATGTAGGAAAGATCAAATTCCACCTATGGAAGAATTTCTACCATATAGAGTGGAGGACAGGTGCATGATGACTGAAATGGACCTTACCATGATGTCAGTGGATGAGTTGACAACAAGAGGCTATAGGCAAAAGGTGATTAATTTTCTGATGTCAGCAGCACTAAGATATCAGTAATGATGGAAAAATTAATCTTAAACAAAGAAGCCTTCTGCACAATGCCAACAGGGAAAGATCTGTACTTGTGAAAAATGTACTCTGATGGGTTAGAAATGCAGCACCTGTAGAAGTCATCTGACTAAAAGTTCAGTTGTGGGAGGAGGTCAGTGAGGGCACGGACAAATGGGGTCTATGCAAGGTAACAAATTAGGCCTTTGTCAGCCATACCAATATTCCATTACTTTGGCTATCTCTCCCCATTTACCACAAACACTGTTCAAACATGTCAGTGTACAGTAGTGGCCAACAAAATAAGGCCACTCCAATTTTTTTGACCAATCTTGCCTGTTTCTTGTCTTTTTAGACTACAACAACAATTACGGTAGCTGCATTCAGCCTGACAAGCAAATGCGTATCTAAAAACAGAGAAATCAACCATCTACACATCTAACAGTCAATATTTGGTAGGATTTCCCTTATTCTTCAAAACAGTTGATACAAGATGGTATGCTGTGAATCAGTGATTTGCATTATTCTGATGTGATCTCAGTCACCCAAATGTGTTTGTTGACATCTTTTAAATCCTTTTCTAAGGTTGGCTGATGTGCTGCCAATTTCTTATTCATGACATTCTAGCAATTTTCTATAACATTCAGATCTGGTGAATTTGCTGCCAGTTTGGAAGGATCTGAATGTGGTTGTTGGCAAACCATTTCTTGACTGTCTTGGCAGTATGGCATGGAGCTTAATCCTGCTGAAATATTGTTGTTCCAGAAATGTCCATATGGAGTTTTACCTTTGAGTTCAGGACAGAAATGTACTTCATAGCATTCACGTTTTCATCTTTGTTGAATATGTGAATTCTGCAACACCCTTTTGCTGAGATGGCTTCCCATAACATAATGGATGGAGGATGTTTGACTGTCTTAATCATATACTTTGGATTCAGGTACTTGTCAACAAGATGTCTCAGACAATTGCAGCCTGACCCACACATTTGCTGAAACATACTTTCATCAGTAAACAGCACTTGTTCCCACCACCCTGCAGACTTATCTTTCAAGGCATGACAATCCTTTATCTGATTTCTAAGCTACTTCTTTGTCATCAGCAGTTTCTTAGCCAGTCTTCTTGCCACCATATTAAAATTATCTGCTAGACATAATCTAACTGTTCTGGAACTGATAATAATTCTCTGTTCTTTAACCAGATGAGCTGTTTGACCAGTTGAAGTGTGAGGACTTCATTTAACAATGCTCTTCAGACATCGGTCATCTCTGAGTGATATTTTGCAATCGTGGCCACAGTTAGCATGATGTGTTTCACCACCCAAACAAATGATATTTTGTACTCGACATTGCAAAATAGCCAAATGTTTAGCAATATCACATTGGGTGTAGCCTTTGGAGTGCAATGCTATAACTTGTCCCTTTATAAAGTCATTTAAATCACGCTTTCTACCCATTCTAACCAATGCAGATCATATACATATATTTATCAATTCTCATACAATTTTCAGTAAAAATCACTGCAGACAAGCAAGACTGTGTAAATAGGAAACAAAGATACTCTAAACAATCAAAAAAGTGAAGAATATATATATATATATATATATATATATATATATATATATTTGAATGTTCTCCCTGTGTTCGCGTGGGTTTCCTCCGGGTACTCCGGTTTCCTCCCACATTCCAAAGACATGCATCTGGAGCATTTCTCCCCGGGCCTCCGCTGAAAACAGGCTCTGTGGAACCTAGTCGGACATTCCCGGTCAACAAATGTTAAATAAAAATAAAAAATAAATATATATATATATATATATATATATATATATATATATATATATATATATATATATATATATACATGTAACATAAAAATTAACATATTGTGAAAATTACAACCCGTTTTGTTGAAAAACTATTGGTGGCCTTATTTTTTGGCCACTACTGTACATACTATTTTCTTCTTTAGTTTTACAATTATCACAGACATTTGGATTTCATTTACAACCTTTATTCTATATTTTATGGATAAAAACATTGACAACCATTTTCTAAGCAAAAAAAAAATACTCTCATACAGAAAACAGCATGAAAAAGATAAAAAATTAAAACGCAAATTAAGTAAAAATGCATCTGACAACCCATTAAACCACAAGAAACATGCAGGGATTCATACTCAAACAGCATGTCGTGAAGTACTAATTGGTAGCTATGTGAAGGGTCCCAGAATTCAAAGGCAAGTGTTTAATGCATTTGCTAACATCCTGGTATAGCCCACTGGACATAAGTATCCCTTCTCAGCAACAGCCTAGAAGCACTGTCTGGAGAAGTAACTTGGTCAAAATCACAAAGAATACAAATGAAAGCTGAAGGAATCAAATTCCCTACTACATGAAACTGATATTTAACAGCTCATAGCCTAACTCATCTGCACTAACTGCTAGACAAAATGCTGTAGTCCAAACACAGTAAATTTCACGCCTGTATGCTTGCAAAAAAAGACAACGTAAAATGTATTCATAGGCAAAATATGAACATTAAACTCATTGTTCATGCTATCTGAATAATTCTCAGCTATATTATACACTATCAACATTCAGCAGACGGAAACCAATGATCACACCCTAAGAACATGGCTCATATGATGATGCTCCTGCTTACTACAATCAAGTTGCTTCCTGTGCACCATAACTCTCTGGCAGTCCATGGGACATTTGAGGATCCTAGCCACAATTTTCAGTTGTCCAAAGCATGGTCTGGTTAAGGGACTTACTCAAGGATAGGGCATAAGTATGAGATTAAAGGAGAGATGTTCTGCAAAATTTGAGGTTAGTGTGGAGGATTAATTTGACTGCTCCTCTAGTTAAGGTACAGGGTATGACTTTGCTAAGCCCCTCAATCACTCAGTGGCATTTCAGATGTGCACCAGTGGCAGTGGTCATGCAAATGAGAAAGACCAAGAAGGAATGCTGTGGTATACAGAAAGACTGTGCTTTAGCTAGTATGCATTACTGAGGCGGGCAAGTACTAAGCATTCCTGCTTATTCACAGTTCTAGAGTCTTCAGTTTGCTGCCCACCTAGAAGACTTCTATGTGAAATTGGCATGTGTTGTCTATGTCCACACAGACCCTCTCATTCCCTCCTACATTCTAAAGATATGCTGCAGGTAAATCAATGATCCTACAACTGCATGTAGGTGTTTGAATGGTGTATTAGTAAGCATGTCTGTGGGTGCATTTTGTAACAGACTAGCATCCCATCCTGGATTTGTTTCTTCGCCTTATATCCCCTTAGTGCCAGGATAAGTTGATAGCCTCCATAGCCCTGAATATGAGAATATGGCAGCCAGAGAAACAAAAAATAAATTTCTTAAATGAATTACAATGAATTACCTGGATTTTCAAAAGTTAAAGTGTCTATACTGATCAGCAACAGACTAAATAAAAAGAGAGGTAAGAGAGTACATAAGTAGGAAAGGCCAAAATGTTACAAAACCATTATAGTTATTAAACCAAAGAGAGAGTAGGAGAAACAAGGTCTTTGAACACAAATACCTAGGCATCACAGGACTTGTGCACTTTCAAACATGCCTCTCATGGGAAGAACACTTAATAAAGCGTTAAAACAAATAAAGCTTAGTTGCAGTATGTTGACTTTAATATTGCCTCAAGCTAGAAAATCATTAACAAAAAATTTACTTCTTCCTTAATTTAGAGTATGCCCTATCCATCATCTCATTAAAGTCTTACACAACCACCACATTTCATCAAACAAATATTATGTCATGTGTTTGAAAGACCCTGGAGCCCACCACTGCTTACTTCTACAAAAATCAAATTAGCTGCATGTTTCAGTCACACCAACTCAACCATCTTTTTTCAGCTTTGCTATTTAAGTTAATCAGGGTACGTATATATCCCCTACTACCATCAAGGATAATTGTGAGAAACCAATTCCATAACCTTAGGTTCTAACCATATTTATACCGATGATATGTATAACTTTTGATGAGAAGGCATTTAATAAAATTGAGCCAGTCTGCTGTAACAGTTTCACTTTTGAAGTAAGGCAGCAGCAAACACTATTAGCCTTTCAAACTAATCTCAAAGGCTTTCTATTAAAAGAGTTAATGTTGTCGCTTGAGAGATATTGAAAAGCACAACAAAGATAATCACTTTCACTCAAGATAACATACTATTTTTTTATCATTAGTTGTAAGATATTTGAACTTTCAATGCATTGCAAGTAATTAAGGCTGCAGATATATTAAGGGATATTACCTCCTGAGATACATAATTATCAATGTTATTTATGCAATATGTGACAATATACCTAAATTATTTAGTGCTGAATTATCTGCATCCATATAAATCCCTTGTTGTTTCCTTGTACTTACCTTGTTTTGCTCTATTGTGAACAGAGGATGTGGCTGAAAAAAAGCCTTATGGTCAGTATACCTACTGGTTAAAAAACAAAGAAATAAATAAAAAAAAATCTAAAGTTAATGAAACAACTGTTGAGCATTTATAGTCTTTAATTAATAAAAGAAAATGAGTCATAGACTTTCATTAACTTAAATTTTCTTAACTATTCTGTACACTGTACAAATATTTCCACCATCTGCACACGTTTTCAGTCAGGTGAAATATATGTTCAAGAGTCCATTAATAAAAATCATGTCTTAGTGTTTTGCTAGTAAGGGGTCGCCACAGCAGATCTCTGGTCTGCTATTGATTGGTAGTGGATTTTTACAGTATCGAGTTGCCAGCCTGGCACCCAACCTTCGCAGAAAGCACACACTCATGCACCTACCTGCATGTCTTTAAAGTTCAAGTTGACTTCAGGGAGGACATGCAGACTCCACATAGAAGGCATGCCAGCTGAGAATCGAACCAAATAACCTCTTACTGTGAGGCAACAACACTAACCACTGCACCAATAGCTTGGGGTCTACTACAAAACAATGTCTCCTTTAGTCAAGAAGAAAAGCTTTGCAATGCAATGTCTAACACAAATAAAATCACCTTCTAAAGTAAACATGCTTTGAAAGAGTATACACATTTTATATGCCATTGTCTCTATACTGTTAATCTTGCTATGTACTACTTCCAAAGTTGCAAAAACTGGAAGAGGTAAAATTAAAAAACTGTGAAGCTTCCCATTCCCATCTTCTCTGAAGCCTGCAACATAACAACACAACACAGCATCTGCGAAAAAGTAAGTTATGACATATTAGGTGGTCAGCTACAAATAAATGTGATCTTTTGTATACGATATTTCAAAGTTCACCAGCAAGATACTCATTCTATAGTAGTGCTTCAGTAGATAATGATTTTTACACAAATCTGTAAGTAAGAAAGTAATATTCAAAATAGCTAAACCCTGATTGAATAAGTTCAATGACTGCATGAGGATGTTAACCAGCATAAGGTGTTGCCCTATGGTGTTTACCATAAGACCTACAGCTGATATTCACTGCCAAAAATTGGCACTGGGACAGTTTGCAAGTAAACTGGTTTAAACCAATAGTTTGCATTAATTATTTATGACAGTTACAAACCTATTCCTTGACTTTGTTAATTCAAATGCCCTTGAACAAATTGTTCATACCCAGACAAGAGGAACAAGCATTCTAGATCTGGTCCTCGCTAACATGTCCAACAGATGCACTGCCACAACTGTCAGACACTCATTAGTTAAATGTGACCACAAAACAGTCACCTTTGAGCTGGCACTAACACCAGAACTCACAAAGGGTGAAATCAGACTAAAAAAACTTCACCAAAGCAAACTATACCCTCCTAGGTAAAGGTATAAATGCATTCCAAGCCCCACCCCAAGCTGTAAGTGGTAACTACACCAACGGTTACACTAAGGCCCTGTACAATGACTTGCATAAGTGCTTAAACTTGGCTATATCAGAAAGAATCAAAGCTAGAGCCCCAAGAAAAAAACAAGTTGCCATGGTGGACATCCAGCATCAACAAACTTTACAATAAATGTAAAAAGATGCTGTCCAAGGAAACAAAGGCAAGGTCCAAATAATGGAAAAGCACCCTCCTCAGCCTCAACAAACAAATAAGACAACTTGTCAAATTCTCTGAGGGCTCTTTTGACAAAAACTTAGCAAGTACAGCCAAGGATAACCATAAGGTCTTTTACAGCTAGGACCCAAGGATGTGCAGAGCTAGTGACCAATGGTATCACACATAATAACCTCACAGAGATAGCAAACCTGCCAGCGGATAGGTTTGGTGAAAATTTCACTCCCTTTCCCCCCCTAACTTATCACAAACCTTCGCCCAACCGCCCCACCCCACCCTACATATCTGAAGACCAGGTCCTCAAAGTCTTGTCCAAGGCAAACAACACAGCCTCTATGGGACCAGACAACATCCCTGGCTGTCTTCTAAACAGGCTAAAACATGAACTAGCATCACCATTAAGTACCCTTTTCAATCATAGCCTAACCACAGACTTTGCTCTTGTGGAATGCAGAACAGCAACAGTTATTCCCCTCCACAAAGGTGGCCTAGCAACAGACCCAGGGGATTACAGACCCATAAACCTGACCAGCCTCATCTGTAAGGCCATGGAACATATCATTATGGACCTCATAAATAAAGACATACATGACCTCCAAACCCTGGATCCTATCCAATTTGGCTTCATCAAGGGCAGATCCAGCCTGTTAAATCTGGTGGACTTCTTTGAAAATGTGACCAGGGCTATTGATATAGATAAATCTGTGCACGCAGCATATCTCGACTTGGCAAAGGCTTTGACACAATCCCACATTCAGGCATTACCAATAAACTTAGCAAACTGAATGTAAACCCCTTCATTGTGAGATGGGTTGACAACTGGCTCACAAAGCGGGCACAAACTATCAAATGGGGTGACGCCACATCAACCAGCATACCTGTTACCAGTGGGGTGCCACAGGGGTCAGTGCTGGGCCCCCTACTGTTTGGTTTATACTTCTCAGAAGTTCAGGTCAAAACTAAGGGGTTGTGGCTAACCACGTTTGCAGACAACTGCAAACTAGGTGCAATCATTGAATCCCCAGTGATGCCAGTATACTCCAGGTGGGCCTCACTTAGACCTATGACTGGTATATTAGTCATGGTCTCAAATTGAATGCAGAGAAATGCATCATCATTCCCTTCAACACAAGCAATGTCCCTTCATACTATCAAATCAACAACAATACCCTAAGTACACACAAAGTGGCAGGGGTCCCTGAGATCACAAGTTGACTACAACCTTAACTTTGACCACCATGTGTCTAGTGTAGTAAGGAAGGCTTTCTACATAGCACACTTGATTAGTATAGGTATTGTCTCGAGAGCAAAAAAGGTTATAACCTCTCTATACTTGGGACTAATCCAGCCCATAATTGAGTATGCCACATTTGGCATGTACCGTACAAAGCACTTGCAACAACAAGAGACACAAGAGACTCCAACATGTGCCTGAGACAGACTGACTAAAGTCCTTCTCACTATACTCTGTATCATATAGATTTCTTAGGGGAGCCTTATGGCTGACCTACAGAGCAATCCGAGTCCCAAACCTAATGACCTTGCTGCATATCAGTAAATCAAATGGGACTAGGGCTACCTGTTCCAGGGATCTAAATATGGCCTGCGACTTAAGTAGAACATGCTGGAGGGACAGATTTATCTCCCAGTGACTGCCACGTCTTTGAAACAGGCTACCAATTCATGTGCAACAGAGCACCTCTATGACACTGTTCAAGAGGAACCTGGATGTGTGAATGGGGCATCGTAAAGTCTTTCCAGGGATAGCACCCACAACCCTTGTGGACATGGGCAGTCATCACCAAATGCAATCTTGGTATTGTCTAGTATTTTCATGGTATTACATTGGAATGAAATGGCTAGGCTTAAAATGACCTCTGGGTTGATAGCCTAGTAATCTCCTATGATCCTATGATCCCATGAGCTAGAAAGGTTCTACTTGCAACCTGGTCCCATTGATTCTGTTTAGCTGCCTCATTCAGAATGTGTGCATGGGGATGAAATGTCTAGTACAGTAGATGGTGCAGAGCTGTAAAGTTAGTTTTTATCTGCTCCAACAGCACTATCATAACATTAATAGAGCCCAAAATAAAGGACTTTGCTATGTACATGATGAACAGATCATATCAAAAAGACTATTGTTCATGTTATCCAAATTGTACTTCACTAATCTTAGTTGATTAGAAGCAGATTCATATGTAATACTCCTACCTCGGGATTCAGCAAACTTCCATGCTGGATAGCTTATACCTGCACAGAAGGGACTGTTCCAGTGCAGCACGGCAGTGAGCCATGCATATGTATGAAGGTGCCCTGCTGTGCTCTAAAACATACATGGTTCTGTGTGCAAGTGCAGGGGGTGTGTCTGAGAGCAGTGCTCACACAATACACACGCCACCTACACTCCATAATTGCTGTACGGCAATTTAATGGTGGTGAGAATGTCCACAAAATACCTCTCAACCTCTTAGAGTAAGAAATCTGGAGAAAGGAAATAAAAGATTGTCTCACAGACATAAGTTGATAGAACAAAAGGTTATGCATTAGCATGAATGTGCTGAAGGGTATGAAGTCTAAAACACAAATATCTGTCAGTATTTTCTAACTGCAATCTTTAATGATTTGCCACTAATCCACCCGAAAGCCACAATGCCATGAAAAATGGACCAAAAATTTAAGGCAAATATCTGGGCAGTATGTGACAATCTGTACAGTTGAGAGGTATGGCGGACACTGTCAGCATCTGTGGAGCATATCTCAAATGCAAAGCCTCCCATGTCATCACCATTGTAAAAGATAATGTTGCAGAAATCAATGTGCATACCCCTATAGTATAAAAATAAAACAACAGTTTAATTTTTTTTTCAGTCCCCGATAAAGTTTAAGCATAGCTGAGTGGCTGTGCGCATTGCCCAGCTCTGCTCAGCCTAGCTTACACATCATAGCGAGCTAAATAGGTATATACTCGAAAACATAGCAATGTGGAAATAGTGACGTGGTTAGAACATTTCCCTTATAAATACTTATTCCCGGTTCAATCCCCAATAAAGCTAACTAGCATTCTACATATGAAAGAAGTACATCATTTTTTTTTTTAATAATTACGTAGTAAATAATACATATTTGTTAACCAGAGTAGTGTAGAAGGTCCAGATGTGATGTGCCAATGTAATAAAGTTGTGAAACCCCCATATAAACACAAGTATCCCATAAAAGAATAAATGTAGTAAAAGCACATTGGGGGAAGTAAGGGAAGGTAAACAAATTAATAATATGTTAGGAATGATAAATTAATCCAATACAGGTGGTAGTCCATAAAATGAAACATAAGCAATGCTAAGCATTGGACAGCTATGCTGACAGTGTGTAAGCATTCAGTAAATATGAATGCTAAGCAATGTGTAGCCCAGCTAAGTGGATTTGCCCATTGGTAAGCAGTGCTGAACCTGCGCCTTTAAGAACTACCAACCTTAGCCAAGCAGGTTTGCCAGTAGCTTAGCCTAGTGCAGCATATTCAAAACCATCCAATCACGGCAAAGGGCAGGAAATTAGCCATATTTAAACCTCGCTGGTGGAAATACAGCTCATAATTGGTTGTAGCTCCCCACTGTAGGCAGTATGGCAGGTATTGGAGAGGGCATGCACTTCCGGGTGCAGTGCTGCGGCATACAGGAGTCCAAGGTCATGGTAGGACTCCTTGTTAAAAACCATGATGTGAGACTGCTGCAGGACTACTACCAGGGCTCCCAATATAAAGCAGAGGCATGGGAAAGTCTCACCCATGACTTCACCAGTGCCACTGGCATCCCCCAGACTGGTGAGCAGGTTCGGCACCACTATGCTGACTTGAAATAGAGGAAGAGGGAGCTCTTAGACCAGTGGGTCTAAGAAGCATGGCAGAGAGGTGATGCCCCTGGCATGTGTAAGTATTCATATCAACAACTGTTTACCAAAGTCCAGCCTATGTATGTAATGGATAGATATGCATAAATGTTTCTCTATCTTCATTATAGCTCCAGCTGAGTGGGCTGCGAACCAGTAAGCCCATGCCAACAGGTTGCAAAGGATGCATCGCGAGGCTGGTGAGTAACAATCTAGCTTGTAGTATTCATACCAAATAAATATAAAGGAGTAGAAAGTCACCTGGCAGTATTAAAAATGGGTATGGTTTGTACTGAATAAAGCAGACAATATTACAGTAATAGTCTCATATAGGTTATATATAAATAAAACTGTAACTGCCTGTCAATAAAATTCAAAACTCTGGACTGGTTGTGTTTAATCTGGTATGGTATGATTTCAAATGTGTACAGGTTATGAATAGCAACTATAGCTCTGAAATCAAGTCTCATTTGACAAAGTTGGTGAGATTAACTGATATTAAAAATGTCATGCACCAAGATCTGATATCTGAATAGTAATGTGTTAATCACTGTTTTCCACACTGTGCTATGTCAAAACGTATGCATAGAAATGTATCTATAAGAATGTTGTAATTGGTCAGATTGTACAACAAAGAGAGAATGAGAAAGAAATCAATCAATAAAATGACAACAGGTTCTCAATAGCTCCTTCTGATGAAATACGCACTTGTTATATTTTTTAGCAGTAACAATCATGGTTCGAGTCCCAGGACTGGCAGTAAGCTGTATGCATAATTTCAACTAGTATTTTGTGAAAATGTGTAGAAACAGTCAGGTAGTGTTAAATAATACCTCCACAGGCCTTCCAGGTAAGGGAAGGTATAAAGTAGCTATAGGAAGGCTGTAGTTATACTGTGTCCAACATCCATGGTCCAAACCCAAGCCTGCAAATGACAGCAAGATAAGTATATATACCAAGTGGTCTCCCACAAAAAATATTCAAAAGTGTCAAGCTGTCACAGCTACTGGTCCCTGCTAACAACAACCAGGGTAACCAATAGAAATCAAGGCAGAGTGTGTCAGTAGTACACACACACACACACACACACACACACACACACACACACACACACACA
>NC_056725.1:1601767134-1601802134 GCF_019279795.1 Protopterus annectens | reverse complement strand
CTCAATTAAAAGTTGAGATCCCTCATCAAATACCACAAAGTTAGCTGTGAGAACAGAATTGGAGCACATACTAAAGACAACCATAAGGCCTCATACAGTTATGCAGAGAATCTCCATGGCAATATCAAGATTTCTTCTGAGCTACTAGACAATGGTATCTCCCAGACTGAGCCAACAAATAATGCCAATATACTGGCTGACATCTTGAGTGCAAACTTTACTCCCCCCCCCCCAGGACCAATCACAATACCAGTTCACTGCCAGGCACCCAGTATTACTAAAGCACAGGTTAAAACACCACTGTCCAAGGCCAAGAATACAGCTTCTATGAGACCTGACAATATCCCTGGCTGTGTTCTACATGAACTATAGAGTGACCTGGCACCTCACCTGTGTGCCCTGTTCAAGCACAGCCTCACCTCAAGCTTTGTCCCTACTGAATTGTGCACTGCTACAGTCACCACTCTCCACACACAAGGTGTGACTGCAGACCCTGGTAAATTCTGCTCTAACTGCCTGACAAATCTGTTATATGAAGCTATGGAATGCATCATCATGCACCTAATAAACAGGGATATGGAAATATGTAGACTTAGGATCCCACACAGTTTATTTTTGGGAAGGGTAGGTCACACCTGGTCATTCAACCTGGTAAAATTCTTGGTGTCAGTCACCTGAGCTGTGGATGAAAGCAAGGTGGCACATACAGCCTACCCTGATCTGGCCAAAGCCTTTGATAACATTCCCCACTCAGGAATCATGCAGTGACTCACTAAGCTATCCATCAAGCCCCATATCACTCAGTGGGAACAGAGGCACAGACACAATGGTAGATTGGACATACTGCTGTCATACATTGAGACAGTTGCAGATGTCACTGCGTTTGTTGTAACATCCTTTATGAGGAATATGACGTTGGTAATACCAACAGATATGAGTATTTACTAACTGCATTCCCCAGAGTTCACGACTGATTTATCAAGTAATGTAATTATACAATACATGCAAGTGTGACTGCATATAACCTGGGATACTACCCAAGTATGAAACAAATACAAAGAGAAAAGATTGTGGTACTACCCATGTATACTAAGGTGCAACATACAGTATACTCACACCCCTTGCTACTGAAATGACAGCACATAGAAGCATGTTATGTACATGGAATTAAATACAGTTATTAAAGATGGCATTACCCTGCTATTTTATCAGACTGGAATGTGATCACTGGTTACCAGGGCTGAGCTATGCGTAGCAGGTTTAAGCAATTCTTAAATGTAAATGGTAAGCAGATTTGCACACTGGTAAACAATGCTTACATGGTGTAAGCACATATTCGTTTAACCAACGCCTTAACCACCCTGTCTCCATTAGCCCTTGTTCTGCCCAGCAACAAAATAAACAGCCCATGTAGATCTTGACCCCAGGAACCTGTACACTATAGCCACAGCACTTAAGCACTAAGCCTTAAGAATATGTGTTGCTTTTTCAAATATATCATTTAGTACATGAACTGAATAGTAGTGAAAAACTGTTTTGAGTACCACAATGTTTTACTGCTTGTTAGTGAAAACACTGTGGAATCAGTCATGTTTCTATATCTAAATATACACATATCAGATAAATATGGTAAGATACATCCGAGAAGGAATATACAACACTCATATTTACACATAAAAAGGATATATATATATATATATATATATATATATATACACACACACACACACACACACACACACACACACATATATATATATATATATATATATATATATATATATACATATATATATATATATATATATATATATATATATATATATATATATATATATATATATAATATGCCCATAACAAGTAGTGGAGACATACCTCAGCACTATAACTCTCAACCTCTTAGTGCAAGGGGATGTAATGTAAGTATTGCAGTTATAAATGTAAAATGTTGCTACAGTAACAGGGTTTGTGTCAGCATACATATTCTGAAGAAAGGCAGTTCTGAAACTGAAATGTACGCCATCAGTTAGTGACAGATATCATAAAATCATCATAGTGAAGTACCACACAAATCACAGTAATGATTCTCTGGAATACAGCAGAAATATGATCAATAATCCGGGACAGTCTGTAACAATCTGGTCAGTCAAGAGGTGTACACAGAACCCGTTAGTGCAAGAAATGTGGACCAAGCCTGACAAAGGGGGTGTTTAAAGCCATGAAAATGGGGATATATCCCAAATACTGGAGTAGATAAGCTCACAAAGTTGATGCAATCACACCCTCCTGTCTGTTCTAACATATATTAACTGGAGAAGCACAAGTCCCAAGCCCACATACTTCCCACTAGTTCACAGCATCCCATTGCTTTGTCAGACATACACAACACTTAACGGTGGCCAGGCAACAGTACATCTGCCAAATATCTGGACATAACATCACACAAGGAAAAATACACTGAGCTGCTAGGCATGTCACCAAGCACTGTCTAAACTACAGGCAGACTGCCACAACACTAACCCAATATTCCTATGGAGGAATACACATGTAATTGCAGGGTCTATATTATATCCTCAAATGCTTAAAAAAGTGAAAGCTGATTGATTGAACTTATTTTCGCGAAACTGCAAAATATCAAAGCAGCAGAAACTCAATTTTTTTCCTAGGGAAAGAATTTGGTTGTCCGTTTCTGTTGCTTTGGTATTTTCAGTGTTATGGTGGAAAGTTACCGGTCGGATTCAGGTAAGTGTGCGATTGTGTGAATTGGAGTGTTAGGGTGATTTAGGTGAGTTAGGGTTAGGGCTCAGGTTAGATGTGTGTGCGATTGAGTGGACATGAGTGTTAGGGCAGATTTAAGTGAGTTAGGGTTAGGGAGCGGGTGAGGTGAGTGTGCGATAGTGACAGATCTCAGGGTTAGGGTTTGGGTTAAGGTAAGTGGGTAGTTAGTGGTGTGTGCATAGTTTAGTGTAGGGTTAGGTATCAGATTTTAGGTATATGTCTGTGGATTTCTGTTTGTTTGGTGTGCTTGTGTTGTGTGTATGTGTTTTGGATCAGCAATTTTTTTCCCTGGGAAAATAATCGCTGATCTGACAGTTCGAGATTGTAAGCTTTCACTTAAATTAGGTCGATCAATCAGCATTCGCTTTTTTAAGTGTTCGATGATATAATATAGACCCTAATTGCAAATATAGCAGGCACTACAGGGATGTAACAGCATGGAGTAAGAGACACCAGTGTGAAAGTGCATACCCACAACCAATCTCAACACAGTCATGGTCACGTAAAGGTAAGCCTAATTAATAGTACAGTATATGGACTGTGTGAACAAAACCCATCATCATGTTTGCCACTCACACACTACCCCTACATATACTGGCCCAATTCACAGCATAGTCTGATGTCTGACTGTGGTATGGGACATGTCTCAGTCTGGCCCTACAAACATATAAGCTGATGGGGTATCAGAAACTGGAGCAGCATGCAACATCAGATAGAAAAGGACCAAGAACACTGACATCTACTCCACTCTGTACACAGGCCAAATAACATATTCACAATACACTGCTATACAGTACTGACACTCTGTCGACAATTGCCATAATTACACAGACCTCACTACTGTACAGACTTCAACAGAATGTCCAGGTTTTGTCCTCAAATATAAGGCCTCCTATACATAACATGTCTGTCAGTCTGACATATCACTGACTTGATGTCAGGAATGATGTCAGTAAATAATGATATAATGTACATAGTCACCTCTTATTACATGACATATGGACAAATGTTGGCCGACTTGGGGGACAGAGACACAAACACATTGACATATTGCTGTTATAAACTGAGAAAATTGCTGGTGTAACAGGGTTTGTTGTAACATATGTCTTCTGAGGAATATGAAGTCAGAAACACACATGGATGTTATGATTTACTGACTGCAATCCTCAGAGTATGCTACTGAATTTATAAAGACAAAAATGTGTGAGTAACACACCAAATCTAAGACTCCAAACTCTGGCCAGTCTGCAGATAGCCCTATAGGTGAGAGTTTTCTCAACCACATAACACTGTCATGTCAGATTTTAAATCATGCAGAACAGCCATATCCACACAAACCCTGTTAAACTAGCATTACTTCAAATGTATAACAGCAATACTTACATTCTGTCCCCATGTCTGGAACATCCTCCTCCAGTTTGTTGGGCTGTCTCCACAATGTTTGTTGTAAGAATTATTTCCAACTACCCTCTGCAATGCTGTTTGTCAGACACCGACAAGAAGTCCTGCTCACAGTGAAGGAAAAGGGCCAACACTCACACAAAGTGCTTAGTTATAGGAGTGTGTTTCCATGCAATTGGCTATAGGAATGATACCACAGTTATTCCACATGTAACTAGTGAGTGGGGGACTCCAGTTCATGCACAGACTATCAGCTGATCATGAGTATTACTTATAAAGGTCAAGCTGCTGCCTATGCTAAACAGATGTATCTTTCTACATCTACCAGAGAGAGAGAGAGAGAGAAAGAAAGAAAGAAAGAAAGAAAGAAAGAAAGAAAGAAAGAAAGAAAGAAAACAAACAAACAAAAAGCAAGACCATCACAACCAGACTAGAAAAAAAATCTGTGAGACACACCCATCTACCTGTGAAATACAGCAACTGAAACAGTCCAAAATAGAATGGTATGTGAAACAAGTAATCATGTAATGGAATGTAGTATGGTTATATAAAAGAGGTAAATAGGAAGTTCAACAAATATTTATCAACAACACTTGCTGTACTGATATACTGCTGATCAGAACCTATGGCCATAGCATCTGTGTCTGTCTGTAGTGACACTGAACACAGCTCACACCCCTGAGTCAGTCACATATGACTACTACTGGAGTGTGGTTTGAACAATATTGACTGTGACACTCCTAGGCCGGCTACTGGGATGTCGCATATATCCATATTTTAATTGTGAGTACTAGTATTATATACAAGTCTGCATCAGAAATGTGAGGGACCTGTACAGGGTATTTGCATAGTGAAATACTGTTGCAGCTGTGTGTGTTGAAATGCATATGATATAATGAGCTCATACCATTCAACTGTTCAGTGTTATGCACACTGACCATATGTGTGCCTCAGGTTTGTAATTATGTACTAAA
Organism: Protopterus annectens; assembly: GCF_019279795.1. NCBI lineage: Eukaryota > Metazoa > Chordata > Ceratodontiformes > Protopteridae > Protopterus > Protopterus annectens. Next base: position 1,601,796,981 of record NC_056725.1, on the reverse strand, counting down.
ACAGTTGTGTTATGTCTGGGAAAGAATTGGCAACCTGTGAACACTGGCATTACATGTTACATTTCATTTGGCTGTTCCTGTTAGGGGTCGCCACAGCAGATCATCTGACTGCATGTCTTCCAGCCCTCTGCATCTTGCTCTTTCACACCAACCAGCTGTATGTCTGCTATCAACACATACATACACCTTATCTCAGGCCTTCCCCTTTTCCTCTTACCCAGCACCCACATACTTTCACAAATATACTCAGCATACCTACTCATCACATGTCCAAACAAGCATAATCCTGCCACTCTCTGCCTTTGGCCTCAAGCCATCCAACCTGGGCTGACCATCGAACATACCTGTTCCTACTCCTGTACACCCTCATCACACCAAGTACAAATCTTAATGTCATAAACTCTGCCACATCCACCTCTGACTCCTGCCTTATTTTTCAATGCCACTGTCTACAACCCATATAACACAGCTGGGCTCCCCACCCTCTTGCAGACCTTCAGTGTCACTCTTAATGGTACTTGTCTGTCACAAATCACACCTGACACTCCTCTCCACTACTTGCATCCTGCCTTCACTCTCTTCTTTACCTCTCCCCCACATTCCGCATTACTCTGAACTGTTGTTCCCAAGTATTTAAGTGTATCCACCTTTGCAAACTACTTCCTGCATCCTCACAATTCCTCCATCCTCCCTTCCATTCGCACACATATATTCTGTCTTAGTCCTGATGACCAACATTCCTCCCTTCTCTAGACCATAAGTCAACCTCTGCAGGGTCTCCTCAACCTGTTCCCTACTCTCACTACAGAACATAATGTCATCTGCAAACAGCACATTCAACAGGGACCCCTGTCTGATCATGTCTGTCAAGCTGTCCATCAGCACTGCACATGAAAAGGGACTCACAGCTGCTCCCTGATGTACTTACCTACACCTTAAATGCACATGTCACTCCCAAACCAGAACTCACTGCTGTGACAGTAGCGTTGTACATATCCTGTAGCATTCTTACAGATTCTTCTGCCACTCCTGACGTCCTTATATAATATCACAACTCCCCTCCAGGCATCCTGTCATATGTGGTCTGTAAGTCCATAAAGACACAATGCAGCTACTTCTGACATTGTCTGTACATCTCCATCAACACTATCATAGTAAAAATCACATCTGTACTGATCTTGCATGAAACCATACTGCTGATCAGTAATCCTCACCGCCCTTCTTAACCTTAAATTGTTGTAGTTACTACAGCTGTGCACACCACCATTATTCTCATAACATATATATATATATATATATATATATATATATATATATATATATATATATATATATATATATATTTATACACAAATCCTCCAGGGTATGAGTGTGAATGCAAAGGCTACCAATATCAAATTATGTATGTGTGTTACAACAATGTGAAGACAGTGTCACTAATGTTGGTCCATAGCCCTCCATATATTTACAGCATCCTCCACATGTTGCCCCCTACCACGATGACAGGAATGACTTAGCAACAAAAGTGTTATGACAGTGTGCCATACTGACATTGAACAGAAATGTATAGCAGTTATTATCTGTGCAGATGTATGCATGTTTGGATAGGCGTAGCTGGCTGCCTCATAATACCTGACATGGGATGCAAAACAGCATGTAACTGAGCTGTATATGTTGTACACGTGTGTCATGTTAATGTGTGTGCAGCCAACAGCCAACAGAGTTACACTTCCACAGCTAATGGTTCTTGCATTGGCCTGACACAGACATGGGTACTGCCATAAACAGGAGTATCATGTAGGAAATAGCGAGGTGTCCAACTGTGTTATGACCTTGTGCCCATGCCTACTACAAGCATTGATATGACCACCCACATAGCTGTATGGCCTCAGCAATACCTAACTTGTACAACTTGTCTCATCCAAAGTAGAGTAAACCCCTTTGGTGGACAGCAATAGTGCACAAAGCACAAAATGGGATGCTATATTGGCTGCAGAGGGGACAGTAGGAGCAGGCACCAACTGGCCAGCATTTCATCCTTTGTCTGGATGACCATAGTAGGTCACAGGTAGATTACTGTAAGGCTGACTATGAGTGTAAATTGGACACATCCACTGAGGAGAACCAGAAGGCCATCTTCACATATTTGGGTCTCATAGGCAACAACCCAGACCACCCTGTAATGGAGGTCAGTCATAGCACATACACACATACACCATTGCTACAGCCAACCTGCTGCAGACACTTTTAGGCCAAACATTACCACCCTGGCTCAACATCAGTATAGATGGATATGCACACCACACACACCACTACCCTCATCATCATGGATCAGGTGCAAACAGCCCACTTAAACGTAAAAATAGCAAGTCACCTTGGAGATTGATAACATTCCAGTCTGCATCCTACGTGAACTCAGACATATGTTTCCAGCTCCATTACATACCGTATGCAAGGCAAGCCTGAGCAGCTTTGACAGCCCATCTGCAAGGAACACAGATACTGTCCCCTTTCTACACAAATGTGAATGGTGTTTTATGAAATGTACTGGATCTCATAGGGGGTAATATGACACAACAGGACCAGGAGTACAATGCATGTTCATACAGTGCTGCGTCTCATATGTTTTTGTATAGTGTACACTGTTGACAATTAGTCATGTGCTGCCTATGTAAAGTAGTCTGTGCAGTGTCTGAGGTCCTGTGATGTGTTTCCCTGTTTATGTCTTCCAGGTGCTATGCCAAGGCAGCTGGACTACAATGAGCAGGAGACTTGGGCCATAACTGAGGCTATCCTGCAGAACTATACCATCCTTTTTGGTCGAGGTCACCAAAACCAGCAGGAGCGGACTGCACTGTGGGATGAAATTGTCCAAACTGTAACAACTTGGGACACCATGGTTGCACATATGATCAAGTATGTCATAGAGCAACTGACCTGATTCAGCATGCCTGGCAATGGGCTGCTGCTCTAGTGAGGGACCATTCCACTACTGGTGGGAGGCCAGCTACACAGCCCCCTCTTACAGCAGTGGAGAAGCTCCTGGCCAACCTTGGAGTAGCCCCCACAAGAAGATCTACAAAAGAACTTACAGTCGTGGAGGTTGGTGGCACCCAGGCAACAGGCAAGGAGCATCCAGGTATGACAAAAGTGCATAGCAATGTACTGAGATTGCATTACAACTGTGTTCTATAGAGTCTTGAGATGTATATGTCAGGGAAAAATACTACCCCCATAACCACTATATCACTCCCACTACTAAAATTGTACTGTCTAACACCTACCTCATTCATTGTCTCCTATATGGTGCCCCACTTCTTACCAACTTTCAATCTTCTCTAAAAACAAACCTAACCTCCTGTTATCAGAAAATGTCTAAGTTTGCTACCAGCTATAAATCCAAATACCACCACTGCAATGCCCTACACAAACTAAATTTGCTTGAACTTCCCAACCATCTTACCTACATTCAACTTACTTATGCCCATAAACTCATCTGTAACCCTCCATTTACCCCCCCCCCCCTTGCATCCTCCTTCAAAATGCAGATAGCCAACAGGCTTTTAAAGATCCAATAACCAGAATCTTCATTAACTGCATAAGCCTGCTCATCCTCCAGGCAGACAACTACTATCCTTTTCCCTAGCTCACCTCTGGAAATCCCTGCCACCTCTTATTGATACTACAACTAATCTACCTTTAAGACCTTGCTTCATTCCCATTTCAAAAGCCTCTGGGAATGTTCCTGCTCTCATCACATGTGACTCGCTTGTTTTTTCCCATTTCTCACACTCCTTTTTCTATTCATCACACTGAGCTCCTCTGACTACTACCATCTTCATTGGTCTCATTTACTTGTACTCTTGCTATACTTTTTTTTTGTTATTGTCCCACCCTTCTTAGATTCAACAATTTCACCTCTCATCACCCATCCTACTTTAACTATGTAAAACTGATTTCATGTAAAACTGTAATGTCAAGCCTGTGTTATTTCACATTCTAACAAATATAACAGCAATGTGCAGCAATGTGGTTTTCATATTCTAGTTGAATTATATATCTGTGTAATTTTACCTTTTACATTTGTAAACATATTTTCACTGCAATTGTAGATTTTTATGATGTTATGTAATGCCATCATTCTTCAATACTATTGCATAACAGGTCATGCATTGTCTTCATATTATATTGTTGTTCGTGGAGATTTTCTCCACGGGACTCCATTGAAAGTAGGTTCTTATTGGACCAGTGGACTATCCTGGTAAACAAACTGTAAAACAGATAAATTAATAAAATCAGTGGGTGGGGTTTAGTTATGCACACAAGTGCACATCTATGGTGAAGGACAGCAAATTGTGTAATATCATTGTTTATACTGTACATGTGCATAAATATAGCATTAATTGTGGACCAATGCATATTGTGAATTAACTAACAATACCTCTCCCTCCCTACTACCTAGGTCCCTTGACTCTACATGAGGTACATCAGCCTGAAGCCAGTGAGTATGAGATTTTACTGCTTTGTCTCATCAGTACCCCAGGCATGTTAAGGTGTAACAGACAACCATCTGGCAACATCTGCATGATCACTTGTAGTGGAGTTAACTGCCTAATATCACAGTGGATATTACAGGGGCCTATTTGCATGTGATGACATATATCAGTAGCATGCCTATCTCACAAACCTGTCATTGCAGGACATCTGGATAAATATTGACAAAATGCAGGGACAAAGGGCCAGGAGTAGGGACATATTGTAGACATTGTTGTTATACAGTGCATATGAAAGGTGTACACACCTGTTAGAATGCCAAGTATTCCTAATATATGACAATGTAAGCACAATACAGAAAACCAAACATATATCCAACCTGTTCTGTGACTTATAATCTGTACAATGCAATTGACAAACAAACAAATCTGTTAATGGAACAAGTATGTGAAATGGAAATTGTCCAAGAAACTAGATGCATATGTATGCACAGGATGAAGCTCTTACTGTGGTGCAGCACCATGTGACAAAATCACAGCAGTACATCATATTGGATACACACCTGCCATCAATTATGGACTCTTGGATTAACTGCAAATAACACTCAGCTCACATACCAAGGATATCCCAACATAGACCCACAGTTGCCTGCTACAGCAAAAGCCATGGTTCACATACAGCTTAACATGCTGCAAAGGGATCACATGTTAGAAAGGTATCAGCCTGGAGAAGGTTACAGAAACATACCCACAGCATTGCATATGCCATGGAATACAGTGCAGATAGACATCAAAAGGTGTTCTAGATATGGTACAATAGTGACATTGTGAAGAAGTTGACATCCCTACATGTATGTGGAGGATACAATACCAAGAATGTCCAGGGAGGATTCCAGGAGCCATACAGCAACACCAAAGGAGTGACAAACATCTTTGGCAAGTACTGTGTGTGTACTACATGTGACAACAATCTTATTTGGTCTTAACGTGTCTTGGCTATATGGTGTGTTTGGAAGATGGCAGCTGTTCCTCACAGCAAACAACATCCAGTCCTGGGTAACTTCTCGACAATATGATGTACTGCTGTGATTTTGTCACATGGTGCTGCACCACAGTATGAGCTTCATCCTGTGCACACATTTGGGATGTACCTTACAAGACACCTGCAGCAACTGGAAAGACCCCAGAAGTACCTCACCAAGTGGATTACTGGCCTCAAGCAGATGCCCTATGCAGCTCAACTGAAGGAACTCCAACTGTACTCAGTTGCATACCGCCTACTCAGAGGTCATCTCTGCCTGACATACAAGTCCATGTCCAACCCAGAATTGATGGATATGCTCCACCTAAAGAAAACCATATTCCCTTGATGCTCCAGGGATCTTAACCTCACCACAACAATAAATATGACATGCTGGAGGCATAGATTCCTGTCCCAGAGACTTCCCATGCTCTGGAACAAGATTCCAATCTGCATTAGGCAGAGCTCCTCACTAACCCTCTTCAAGAGAAACCTTGACGAGTGGATGGGAAACAGAAAGTTTACCCCAGGGATCACTTCAATGGCTCTGCTGGACAGAGGCACAGGGAACTAATCTAAGGGGGTAGCAATGACCAACACATTCTGGCTAGGCTTATAAATGCCTTCGGGCAGATAGCCTAGTACCTACCTATGAACAATACCTCAGCTTTTCAAAAAGCATGTGTGTAAATTTGTTAAGTTGTTATGAGACCAATGTTAAACTATCTTTGTCCACAATTTGGTCATGTTATTTTGGCCACATAACACCACTGCACAACAGCAGAAACACACTACCCACACAGTGAAGCAGATTGATGGCAGTGTCCTGCTTTTGATTTGCTCTTCACAACTTTGAACTGGGGCTATAGTTGATTTGGAGTGTATTATGACCAGTTTTAAACACCATTCCCTTGTGGCTATAATCCTTCTGGTGTCTGACACATACCTGTGTATGGGGAGGTATTTAAACATTGCACACAGCAATTGCCCATACCTTACATCCACTGGGCAAAAGGATGGCTTCACAAGAACACAATCAACAGTCTGCAGTGGCCAAGCCTGAGTCCACACCTAAATACAATACACAATCTGTGTGGTGAACTGCTGAGTGCTGTGCACAGGAGATGGCTTTGCAATCTGACAAATTTGGAGGTGTTCTGAAAGGGAGAGTGTGCAAACATTGCCATGTCAAGATGTGCCATGCTGACAAAAACCTTACCAAGGGTACTGAATGCTGCGATGAGATGAACAGGTGCTTTACCAAAGTATCAGTTTACAGGTGTGCAGCCCTGTACATCCCAGATATTGTAGTCATATCATGTACGATATGTGAACCCTACCTGATGTGTAAGTTCTTCAATTAAAGTGCACAGGTTATATGTCATATGAAATGGTGGACGTGTTATGGCAATATCACTGGTGTCTCATGTGATCTGTCATAAAATCATTGCATGTTATAAAGGGTTTATACACTTAATATAACCACTGTAAGCTTGGGAAGTTGTTTCAGTAACCGCCCTTGTTTTCACATACATGTACTGCAGGTTATGCCATCTTCATATCACAGTATGACATTAAGTAGGGTCACCAATCCACTGGACCAAGCGATAATGTATCAGACACACATAGGAGGTATGAGCAGCAGACAGGAAAGATGAACCACATATGCAGATATTCCTTGAAACTCTGTACATTTGGTAGGTATGTTCTGTAGGTTTGCCCACAGTGCTATACAGATGAACAGCAGTAATATTTACATGGGTGCAGTGTGTTGTAGGTGAAGGCTCACCAAGAAATAAAAACACTCACATATCCGAGTGGTGTAAATTTGTAGTTACAGTAAGTTAAAAGATATGCACTGCATGATGTTGAGGACCGGTCCAGAGTGAGGCTTTTTTGGTTCCATATTACGCGATCACAGATGCAGGTTGCTGAATACATCTTTGTCGAACAGTAAATCGCAAAAAGGCAAAATAGTGAAGCGGATGTTTAGCAAATTCTTTCTCTGGGAAAAAATTTCTTTGGCCGCTTTCACTACTTTGCCTTTTCGGCACTGTAGTGCGATCTCGGAGTTGATATATTTAAGTAGTGGGGTGTGGGGGGCAAAGTCCCCCACATTAAGTAATGTTTTACTGTTGTTTTTTTTGTTTTTTTTTTGTTTTGGAACAGCGATTGTTTTCCATTGGAAAATAATTGCTGTTCTGAAGTTTTTATGTTGTAAGCTTTCGCTTACATGGGGTTGATTATCTGTCGTTTGCTCTTCTGAGAGTGTGATATGATAATATAAACCCTCATTTTTACTCTGAGTGTGTGTCATGACTGTCATCTGTTGCCTAATGTGAGGTCTGTGGAATGCCTGTGGGACACCTCAAGTGTGTGTGTGTGTGTATGTGTGTGTGTGTGTGTGTGTGTGTGTGTGTGTGTGTGTGTGTGTGTGTGTGTTTGTGTGTGTGTGTGTGTCTGTGTGTGACTGAGTGTGTGAGAGTGTGATAGTGTGAGAGAGTGTGAGAGAGTGTGAGTGTGAGAGAGTGTGAGAATGTAAGACAGTGTGAGAGAGTGTGGGAGTGTGTGTGTGTGTGTGTGTGTGTGTGTGTGTGTGTGTGTGTGTGTGTGTGTGTGTGTGTGTGTGTGTGTGTGTGTGTGTTTGTGTGTGTGTGTGAGTGTGCCACCAAACTTTATAGTGCTGATAGTAATGTGCATATGTTGTCTTTTTCTCACAGGTAGCCATGGTGGTCACAGTCCCTCCCATTGGGTAAGTGATATTATTCTGTTTGGCAACTCTGACCATGATGATACCCATAGTGAGGCACAGGTGGGGTTGTCAGAGGCTGCAGCTGTGTCATTGGTTGGCATCTTCATCTATATCAACCCCATCACCACACACAGTCACAATGCCCACCCATTCCCCATCACCAGTGGCCATAATAGAAGGACAGCTGGGTGCTGGCATAGAACATGGAAGTGTGGTAACTATGGCAAGTGAGCTCCCAGGCAATGGCCATAGTCATAGTACTGGCGGGGTCCCACACAGGCAGGCAGGGGTGCTCAGGAGAGAATGGCTGCCTGTACAGCCCATGTTGGAAGTGCCACTGCTGCAGTAACCAGGTACATGTTTCAGTCCATAATGTATGCACAGGCATGTAATGAGCGTAACACCAGACAAGTGTGCAGGCTGGTGGAAGAACATCTCCCTGGTGCCCGTGATGATTTTTGTGAAATCATTGCAGCCATACGTGAGAGCAATGAGATTGCAGATAGACAGTGGAGTCAGGTTGTGGCGCTCCTCCACTGTGAAGTCTCTGTGCTTGAACATATGGCAGATGGTAGGCAGTGGCCATGCGAAGGTAGCTCAGAACCTCAATCATTTGGGCGTGCATGAGGCAGTCCACCATCACGCTCCTGTATGGCCAATAACACCAGCACTAGTGAGGGCAGTGTGATATCCATGCCAAGACACTGCAGGCCATGGGCAATTGGTCCTCGGTGGTCCCAACAGGGTCGCAGATCCAGTAAACATACCTTACCATCAGGGAACAGTACTATCTCCAGCCTTGTCAGTGGTAGTGACTGTGATACCCTTAGCAGATTCTGTTCTCATGTCCATGGCCCACAGCTGTCCAGAAAACATCAGTGTAGGGCAGCCACATGGTGTGTCTGTGCACACACACACACACACACACACACACACACACACACACACACACACACACACACACACACGCACACACACATCACAATCACAATAAACTCTACATAAACCGTAAGGACTTCCCCTCCATTAACGGCCACGTTGTGTGCCATCCCCAGGGCATTATTATGAATGTGTGTGCTGGCAGCCCTGGAAGCAATCTTGACTCCCACATCTGGTATTGCTCCCAACTCTATCAGGGGTTTGCCAAGGGGGACATCCCATATGGCCACCTAGTGGGGGATGCTGGCTATGCACTGGAGCCATGGCTGATGACGCCCATCAGAAAGGCACACACACTCAAACAAAAACACTATAATGAGGCCCACACACAAACCAGAATCATTGCAGAGCATGTGTTTGGGATGCTCAAGTCATGGTTCTGCTGCCTTGACATATCTGGCGGAGCCTTGCAGTGCTCTCCAGTTGCATGTAGACAAATGTTCATAGTATGTGCCATGCTACACAATATGATCCTGCAGAAACAGCTGCAGATGGAACAGCACGGGACAGGGCCACACAGCTCCCCATCATTGCCAAGGCCAGCACAGGCACAGAGGGACTTGGAGGAGGAACTTCCTGACCTGCACCTTTAGGCAGAAAAAGGCATGCCCAGTATGCCCAAGCTTTGTCAAAGAGGAAACGCATAACACACACACTGACACTGTAGGGACCCAGAGACTGATACCTCTCTCCAACTTGTACATACAGTAAAAAGGATGCAAAACATGAAAGCACCTATGCTTTACCATGTATAGGGATTGTACTACATGCTTCTGACATAGTCAGCCCTCCAGCCCCATCCTCAATACTGGTCCAGCAACAAGGTAAGTCACCCTTCCTATCAATTACTGAATGGAGTAGTATATCCTGATAGTTGTATGTATGGTATCGATGCAAGCATGCAAGGGAATTGGGTGGCTGAATGGGATAGCAGCAGCAGACAGCTGACAGCTACAGGGGTCAGTAGGAAATCCATAACAAATAATGATGTCAGCATACTAGGTAGTAATACACAAGGTGACAACCTCTCCCTCCAGTACATGGGATGGCCCAAATAACTGTGGGTGTCAATAGGTCACACACATGGATGTCAATGAGGGTCACATACCCACCACCAGCCTCACCCAGCAGGACAGGTGTAGATGACCATAAAGAAAGCTGGACTAAGGCCCCCAAATGATGGCAATTGTGAACACCCCCCCTCCAGACCTACACAAACATACCACAACAGGTCTGGCAGTTGCATGTTAGTTCTGAAGGGTAAGAAGTCTGAAACTCAAATTAATGCCATTAAAATGTAACGTGTACTCTACTGATATGCCTTATTTCTGCATGATAGATCACAATACAATATGAAATGGAAGCCAACAGAGTAACCAAAATACCAGTACAGTCATTGCAAATGTTTAAAGTCTTCAGGTGTGCACCCCCCCACACACACAATCCTATGTAGAAATGCAGTAACATATAAGTTTGAGGAGTAATATCACTGGAGCACAGATTGCCAGAGCTGCCCAACCGACATTGTTGCATGTGTACAATATGCAGGGGTCAGTGTGATAAGTTTGTTGTGTGTTTAATATTACCTAGAAGTGGTATGCATGTGGGCCTGGATGGTTGTGTTTCAGTGGCCTAGGTACAGTACAGTGGTTGACAGTGGCACATTCCAACTACAGTGCCAACCACACTACTTCTCAGCTACACCCATGTCAGCATTTATACATACTCACTCTCCAGATGTCAATATATGTCACTACTGGAAAGCTGGACATGCCCTGAACAGGGGCCCATACATAGAAACAGTACACAGGTGGAAGTAACCTACACAGAGTGGATATAAAATAACTGTCAACTGCACACATCTTTGGCATTATACATAGAGGTTAGCATCGCATTAGTTGTCCCTGTAGTATGGAATACTGGTAGTCTGGCCAATCACTGGCAGACCACAAAAGGCACATTTATACAGTAATGACAGGCTGCCCATGTCCACTCACAAGCCAGCATAAGGGGAATGCCACAGGTATATCTGTGAGTCAGGTGTCAGTAGCTTCCATATCACACATGTACCCTGCTCACCCCACCATCCGCCACAGGTTTATTACAGGTCATATCCTTGCTGTAGGGAATGAGTACAGCATGAACCCACATCTGTATGAGAATACATACATGATGCTACATGGTTAATAGGTGTCCCATGCAGTTGTGTCCCTAGCTGTAAGCAGTAACCTGACCACATCCAGACTTGTGGATCAGTATGAGCAGGAAGGATTGACAGGAACACCTCAACCACTTATCACTGTCACCCCAGGCTAATCCACTGGCAGCCTGGGAGTGTATGAGTGACAGAATGCACTGGCCTGCTACAGATGGCTTGCAGCACTCTCAAATGGCCTACAGTCCTCTGGGAAAGGCTCATGCTTTACCCATAGTGCCAATGTACAGAATGTCAGGGGGTCCTAACTAAAAACCTAACACAGTAAACAGAAAACAAATGCAAGGCCATGTTGACAAATGCAGTAGCATGCCTTCCCATGTCCTACTGCAAAAACTGTGGACCAGGCCATAAATACTATTGGGATACCTCTGAGATATTGCTTTCATAATGTTAGGAAGAGGGGAGAATAACAGAGGGGGGTAGAAGCATGGATGTCATGGAGTGTGTGAAGTCTGAAACTCTAATGTCTGTTCGTACTACCCCCTGACTGCAAACCCATGAATGATTAGCCACAAAACTGCTTGTAAACCACAATGTGAAGGTAAACTGACCAGATATATGAGTCCTGCCTCTGGATAACCTGGGTGTATCTGTACAGCTGAGAGGTATATCCCCAGCAGGATATGGCCATTCTGTTAAGTTGGGAAAAGCACAAGAAGGGAATCCCCATCCAGAATACTACCAAGGTGATGGGCCATTTACACAGGACCAGCAGTCTTTTGTCTGTAGCTACCCCTTCACAATGGCAGGAGTGTGCCAGAATGTGTAGTCTATGCCTCAGAATATTGGTCTCAGCTTCATTCATTTTGTATTTCTCTGGTAAATAACTGTGAGCAAAGAATATCTGTCAGTAGTTGATGACATGAAACATCACAGTGTAAAACAGTACATATATCAGAAAATCTATGCTACAACTCCCATGTTAGACAAGCAGCACAGACAACAATAGTTACAGTATCCCCCGTATGTTACACCAATTGCAACCTATCTACAGATATCCTGCAGAAACAGATTGCTAGGTGTAGCTGTAGCACACAAAACCCTGAAATGGAGTCCAACTATCCCTGTAATGGATGCACACACTCAATATTGAAGGTCATACTGGGCATGCTCCTACATTTAGAGAAATGAAGCCCATGTCTGACAACACAGTGGACTATAGATATCTGTTATTCGCAGATGTCTGTGCACACACACTAAATTCTACACCATTGATACTTCACACACACATACACACACACACACACACACACACACACACACACACACACACACACACACACACTGGATAGGAATACTCACACATATCTAAGGCCAGCATAATATAATATGTCAAACATGCACACACAGAGATGTGGGAAAGAGAGAGACAGACAGTGACAGAGAGAATCCCACTATGAGGTCTTTCCCACCCAGTACACATCCCATTGGCTTATATCCCATGATGTGCTGATGTCATTAGCTGTAGAAATTCCTTTGGTTAGCCCTCAGCCCTATAGTCTCAGTGGTGCTTGTAATAACTATGTAACACTATAGTACAAATAAGTATCCATGTAGCAGTTGCAATCTTAGTCCTGTCAAATGTAAAGTTGTGTATGAGTGTGTGTGTGTGTGTGTGTGTGTGTGTGTGTGTGTGTGTGTGTGTGTGTGTGTGTGTGTGTGTGTGTGTGTGTGTGTGTTTTTAGATGAATGTGTTTGAGGCCATTCACACTCATTACACTTCCCATTGCCTACTATAGCATGCCTGCTGATGTCAGTCACCCTGAAATAACCCTTTAGGCAGCTTGCGGCCCTATAAGCTCTCTTACACTTGTGATAACTGCATGATACTATAGTGAAGCCAACTAGCTAGGTATGAGTTTAAATCCCAGTCCTGGCAACTGTGTAAATGTGTGTGTTTGTGTAAGAGAGTGTGTGTGTTTTTGTAGAGACCTGATTTTGTGCCCATTCCATTATCCCCTCCTTTATCACTGCTGCTGATGTCACTCACCTACAAAGATACCTTTGGACAGTTTTCCACACTATAACCTCTGTGGCACTTGCGATAACTGTGCAATACTATAGTGTAGCAAACTAGTTCGGTACGAGTTCTAATCCCGCTCCTAGCAACTGTGAAAATGTGTGTGTTTGTGTGAGAGTGTGAGTGTGTCTTTGTAAAGACCTGCGTTTGTGGCCATTCACTCACTTCACTTCCCTTACCCCTCCTTTAGCACTGCTGCTGATGTCACTCACCTACAAAGATACCTTTGGACAGCTCTCTAACATATGAATTATGTGGTGCTTGTGCTAACTGTGTAATGCTATCATGTAGCAAACTAATTAGGTATGAGTTCTAATCTTGGTCCTAGCAATTGTGAAAATGTATATGTTTGTGTTTTTGTAGAGACCTGATTTTGTGGCCATTTACACTCACTGCACTTCCCTTACCCCTCTTTTAGCATGGCTGCTGATGTCACTCACCTTAGCGGTATGTTTGGAGACTGTTCTACCTATAACCTCTGTATGTGATAAATGTGTAATAATGTAGTTGCAATAACTACATTGGTTGGGGGTTGAATCTCATTCATGGCATGTGTTTATATATATATATATATATATATATATATATATATATATATATATATATACATACACATACACATATATATATATATATATATATATATATATATATATATATATATATATATATATATATATATGTATGTGTTTGTATCTTAAAGGTTTTGGCTCCTTTTACACCCAGTACACTTCTCAGTGCCTGACTTTAGCAGTCCTGCAGATATCATTCACCTTACAAGTACCTGTCAGCAGCCTAACCCACATAAGGTCAGTGGTGAGTGTGGTAAATGCGTAACATAAAGGTCTGAAAACACAGTTAGATAGAAGTTCGAACCTCACTCCTGGTAAATATGTGTAGGGTAGAATATTTTATGACATTTCTCATCCACTACATCACCCAATGCCAGTATTTCCAAGGGCTGGTAATGTTCCTCACCTTAGAAGTACCTTGGGACAACATCCATCCTATAAGCTCTCTGGTGCATGTGATAAATGTGTAACATTATAGTAGCAATACATAGGTAGATAGGGGTTCAAAACTCAATACTGGCAAGTGTGTGTGTGTCTGTCATCTGCATCCTGTGCGGGTATTGGGTGTGATTGTGTAATAACAGGATCCATTGGGGGGGGGGTTGCTAAATTATTATATTGAGGACCTAGTATATGTCCCAATGTCCACATTACAAGGCCAGCAGTTGTCAAACACCATAGAGGTTGGTGTAGACAATCCACAGCCCTAAATGGGTAGTGCCATGTGCAATGAATATATGACAGTAGGGATTAGTTAACAATATATGTAACCCTTCTAATACTCATTGACCACTCTCCACCCAAGAATCATACACAAATACACTTGGCTAGGCAGCAACCACTATATCAGTAGTTCTCCTGCAAATTGCTTCACAGATACTACCCACTGTGTGATTGCAGTAGACTATATGTCAAACCAATGACCACACATGACTGGTCTCGTACAGAGTATGGGTCCATGTCCTTTCATGTTTGGGATCTACACTTCTGAGGTGCAGGAGAACACAAAGGCATTCTGGCTGATAATGTTTGCATACAACAGTAAGGTGGGTGGTAGCATTCCAAATCCATGTGATGGTGACTTCATGCCCAAAGGCTACTTGACACCTATGATTGTTGTCAGAACCCTGGACATTACCCCAATGCCAAGAGATGTGCCGCCGTTAGCTATGGGAACACCATGGCTCACATGAAGTAATACATTAGTGGTAGTCCACTGAACACTGATTAACAGGCTTTTGAGTTCATTAATATATTGATTTTATACTAGAAAGCTGCAGCTGAAGCCCTTCAAACAGAGTTGGAAGCCCTTGAACTTCAAATTAAAAGTGACAATGACTTTCAAAGGTATAAATATGAATATTTTTGTGTTTTTACTAGCATTGAAGCCACTATGTGTAAATTAGTCAATGCTAAAAAGAAAAAGATCGATAGAGACGTTCGTGAATACGCAACTAGAAAAGCCTACCCGAGTCCTCCCCCTATTTTTAAACAAACTAATGACTTTATGCAGGTTGCAGACTTGACTGGACCCTCATTGGATTTAATTCATCAGGAGAGTGATGAGGCTGTTAACCAAGGCGAAGAATTACAACCTCTTCGCCGTAGTGAGCGCCTCACTAATAGCACTAACAACAATAGCCACGATGTGGCTATTTCCGAACAACAGGCAACATCCTCATCAAATGTAAACAGTCAGAACAATTTGTGCCAGGGGGGTTTTCCCAGGAACAACAAATTCAAACAGAGGAATACACGAGGGAAGAACAACTTTGGCAACTCCAGGAGCAGGAGAAACCCGAGGAGGAGATAGCCAACTTTAAGCACGTCCCCAAGATTATATTTGATTTAAGAGGTGACTTTAAAATCTACAATTACACCAGTTTTGTTATTAGTGAAGGTATGGTTGACTTCTTTTCTAAGGGTCTTTCCTTTGTCCCTGATTCTCATTTTGATGTTGTTAAGACAATTGTAGATCTTAAACTGTTTGTGAGGAAACTCAATTTAAACGTCATAATGAATGAGAGACATTTAGTTAGTTGCACGAGTAATAACCTCAAAATTTCTAGTGTCTTTAACCCCCCTCTGCACGAATCTTTACGTAGTTTTGAGAGAATGTTTGAGCTTGACTTCAGGGCCCTAGCTGAGAACAACATAAACTCACATAAACACAGGTTGAACATCACTAAACTTCAGTGTGATTTTATCACAACTTTACAGAATTCCCACATAAGGGTCATGAAACCTGATAAGGGGGGTGGTCTTGTTTTTATGGACCACTATTTATATGTTGGTAAAATGTCCACAATGTTGGACACTGATTTTTACACCCCGGTTTCTATTAATGAAGTAAATCAGGCTTACTCCAGGATAAGAAGTGTTTAATGATGACTTATTTCTGGAAAGGGTTATTGACACTGACCGCTACCAATACTTAACAGTGATGGCCCCTAGGCTTCCTGTTTTGTTCGGTATTCCTAAGATTCACAAATATATCAATGACCCACCTTTCCGGCCAATAGTTGACAGTCGTGGGTCTATTACTTAGCTTGTGCCAAGCTGGTTGACACTATTTTGAAACCTTTGTTGGAATCTGAGTCCCAAATTTGTAAAGACTCTTGGAATTTTTTACACCAAATAGGGACCATCCCATTTAGTGGTGAGTGGTGGTTTTTAACCATCGATATTAAAGATTTATACACCGTCATCCCCCAACAGCTTGGCACACAGTGGGTATGTGAATTTCTTAGGAATAAAAAAGTTTGTGACAACACTGTATCTTGTTGAAACATTACTTGAAATTGTATTGAGTTTTAATTTTATGTTGTTCCAAGGTAACATCTACTTGCAGCGATCAGGGGTAGCGATGGGTTCCCCATGTGGGGGCAGTTTTGCCAACTCCATGTTGGCATACTGGGAAAAGACTTTTCTTTTTCCTGACATGTGCATTTCACGATGGTGTCGCCTGGTACACTAGGTACCAGGACGACATGTTTATATTGTGGAAGGCCGACCCCTCCTTGGTCCCTTCTTTTATAGAAAAGATGTCCAACATGACAAGTTTTTTAGAATTTAAATACAACTTGCAGGAATTGCGTATTAGTTTTTTGGACATCTTGTTGACCAAGGACATGGTTAACCAGTGCCTCAGGAGCATCATTTATAGGAAACCTACCTATTCCAATGCATTCCTCCACTACACTAGCAGCCACCCTAGACACCAGAAAAAAGCAGTCATTAAAGGCCAGATGGTTAGGGCTGCTAGGATGGTCTCTGAGTACAAAGATTTTCTAGCGGAATGCGAGTTTTTGAGCAGCATGTTTACCAACAGAGGTTATCCTTTGAGGTTTGTACTTGACATAAAATCTGAAGTCATTAATAAAAGGGGTTCGGATTTTTATAAACCAATTTTATCCACTGCAACAACCTTTTTACACGGTAATCACAGTCTTGACAAGACTGGTCTAGTTACCAACCAGGAACTTCCTTATGTAACTAGATTTTTGTGCACTTTCAGTTTGGATCACTCACTTATCCAGAATGTGCTAAAAAAGAATTGGTCTTTTGTCATTGAAGATTCCTATTTATTTAGTAAACTTGGGGGTACCCCTAAAGTTACTTTTAGGAGAGGACAGAATTTAAAATCGTTATTAGAGGTTAAACCCAAAGCTTTAGGAACTCATAAAGTGGGCATGACCAAATGTGGGTCATGTAGGCAATGTAAATATGTGTGTATAGATGCCAAGATTAGTTTGAGAAATCAAATTTACAAAATTAATGGTCGATTTAATTGTGAGACCAGGGGTGTTGTTTATGTGGCTACCTGTCAGCGATGCTCTGCATTCTATATCGGTAAAACTGAATGAAAACTTAGGCAACGCATTTATGAGCATATGTATGCTGTGACTAGGGGTGAACACAACAACGCTCTTGCCAGGCACATCGCCCACTTTCCTGACCACCATTTTAAATTTTCTGTTTTAAACAAAGTGGATGATGGTGTCAGGGGTGGTCCTTGGCAAAATCTTTTAGAAATTCGTGAACTTTTTTGGCAAATTCGCACAGCTGCCTACATGTACCCTGGATTGAATGACTATGTGTCCATTAGTAGCATTTTAAAGTATCTTTCATTGAAAAGATAAATGTTCAGAAGGGTTTTTTAGTAGTAGTTTTAAAGGAAAGTACATTTGTACTTCATAATGTAAAGTTCTTTTTAGTTGAATTTCATTTAAGGTGATTGAATTATAAAGGTTTTTAATATTATGCATTTATATGCACATATAAATTTTAAACACATTTTCAATTATTATTAATTTTTAAAGTGAACGTGTTCAGCTTGTTCTTGGTGCCAGTAGATTGAATTATACCCCTTTAAGGGGTTATTGCTTTAATTAAACATTGCAATTTAACACATGTAATGCATTTATATAAGCCTTGGTGATTTTGGTATTTTGTTTTTCTTGTCTGAGAAAGGAGTGCCATAGAGCACTCCAAAAGCGTGTGCTGACTTTATTAAACCTATTCAAATAGTTCGTGAAGCCTTGGGTTTTTTTGGTCCTCTACAGCTCATATTCATTTGTTTCCTAGTCCACTGAACAGTGACATTATTAGAACAGAATGGGGAACACAGGTTGACAGTTAGCTGCCTGTTGACCACAACAGTGCCACTGAAATCAGAAAGTACATTGATGTGTTACATCTCCTGACTGGGTGTGTGTTATTCAGCCAGGAAAAGGACATGGCATCCTGTTCCATCCCCTCAGTAGCCCAATCAATGTGTACAGTGGCTCTTTCGCCATGTGCCCCACTGGACACCTGCAACTTCTGTAGAGCCTGCAAATGTACCCCACAAAGGGAATACCATGCCTTATACACATGCCCTGTATGGACAAACTCAGATAACTCCAATGAATCCCCACATCATGCTGTCTATGTAGGTGCAATCACTACCTCAGTTACACAGCCATGTCTCACCAAACTAGGTCAGAAATGCTACTTCTGAAGATACCAATCTGTCCATACAACATGCCCTAGAGATCTCAAGCACACTTCCACACTTCAAAGAACATGCATGTGGGACATGTGCACAACCCAGACACTGTCTATGTTATGGAATATAGATTGCATACATGTGAAGCAGCTCACAACACTGGCCACCTACAATAGAAATCTGGATGAGTGGATGGGGAATACAATACCCACCCCTAGGGACCACTCCAGTGACTATACACCTGAGCCACACTGGGGACTATTGTCATGTAGCCTGATACCAGGGTATTCCCTTGGGCTAGCCTCCTTCAGGCCCATTCACCTACTACACACCTATGATGCAATGAACCTATGGATCTCAGTACTGGCAAGTGTATGTGTGTGTGCGTGTGTGTGTGTGTGTGTGTGTGTGTGTGTGTGTGTGTGTGTGTGTGTGTGTGTGTATCTGTGAATAGTAATCTCAGTGTGTTTTCTTGATGAATATGTTATGTGGCTGTGGTTATTAGCAATTGGAGGTGTGTCCCAACCACAACACGTACCATTATCCTCTCTACAACAGATGTTGTAAATCAACATATACCTATGTACAACCCTCTGCCCTATAATCTGTGAGGCATATGCAATCACTGTGTTACAGACAGGTGAATTCCATGCAGATACAGCTGTATGCTGTCTAAGACATTGTAGATGTGTTACCACACTGCCATACCCCTTTGTCTTGATGCAGGGCCACATTCTGGTGACACACAGATGTTTAGAACTGAAACAGGGTACAACATGTGAGAACACATTCACTCAGCACTTCATGTGTGGGGGGAGAGAGGGGTAAAGCTGGCACTGAATATGTTGCCAAGACTGTGGCCAATATCTGTTGTCTCAGGATAGGTATTAGCATTGTGCAGTAACTCACAGGACTTGTGTTTAATGCTGTGGAGGTTGTTGATATGGCTAGCAAAGGCTGTTGTGATTGTCATCAATGCCTGTTGCATGTCTGCCTTCATAGGTGCCTGTAGGGGATTCCCTGAGTGATCCAAAGTTGGGTTTGAGGCTAATAAGGGAGTTCAACAGTCATGGTGCACCACCTTTCTCTGCAACAGTGTTGTCATTCTGGTGTACACTTTAGTAATGGCAGGGGACCATTACATTGTCTCCCAGTGTTTGGAGGACAATGTCTGGGTTCTGTTGGCTCTGGTTAGTGCCATGCATTCATGTACCTGTTTGCATAGTGTATATATGTATGATTCCACAGTCATGCAGCTATTTCCCATTGCCATGGGTGCAGTGAAGTCATCCACCCCTGTTTTCATGGCTGCAAAGTCAGCTTTCGCGAGGTTTTGCAAGGTGGTTACCTTTGTGGGGGGTTGGGCTGACATGTTGAGTTCCATGTTGATTACATCCTGTGTGGTTCTCAGCATGCAGGGATTGACAACTGTGGATGAGCAACAGTCCCATATTTAAGTATTCAACATAGGTCAAGGTTGTTGCATCCTCTACCAGGGGTCAGTATGAGCTTGTCCAGAGCATTGGAAATGATGAATCCAAGAAGTGTTGGGCCACTGTACTGGTGCTTGGCTACTTTCCACAGGTGATGGAGGGGTACTTGAAGCCTCATACTATGTCAGTGTTGTGTTGGACTATAATAGATGGCATGGTGTTGAGGAATGTGCATTGATAGTCTAGGGACATAGATGTGGACCCATAGCAGGCTATGGTCTGGATTGCAGTATTACCCCAAGGCAGCTGTACTGGAAATATCTCCAATGCATTATGCTGGGATACTAGTCTAGAGGTGTTCCTAGCCATAATGAATATGGAGACAAAACCACTTGTGGAGGTGTGATGTGGTCCATGTTTGGGGGCTGACAGCTGTGGACTGCATCATAGCCTGATACTGCAGGGCTGCTGTCTGCTGCTGTGAACCACCTCTCCATTACAGCACACGTGTCCTCATGCTTTGGATGACTGCATCCTGACAGTTAGATGTCTACTGTTGAGCAGCATGACCCTCAAATTGCATACATGTCTACTTGTTATGGTAGCTGTTACGGTGGTAATTACATTAGGAACACTGCCTAATAAGGCATCATAGGGGTGGCAAGACACTTAGTCATTCCTGGAAACCCAGCACTGAAATATGTAGGACATCTGTGGCAAGTCATTGGGTTCTGTCAATCATGTCATCCCAAGCAGAGAGGTACTGGATCCTCTGAGAATGACACAAAACACATAAGCCAATGTTGCAGTAAATCATCTGTTAATAGCACCGCAGCATCATTCTAGGTGATGGCAGTACACTGCTTAGGGCTACTGTCACACCTGCATGGACCACATAATCAGAGACTTCAACCATGTCTCTTGTCATGTAGTCCAGGGAGGTGTGTCCCAAGTCATTCACACCCACATGAATACAGAGTGATACTTGTAGTTGTTGTGGAGTGCCATGACTGGCTGTGTCATGTGTCGAATACTGGCATGTGATAGATATTTGGCTTTTACCTGCTCCATATTCAACTTAACAAGTGGGATATGTGTGTGCCTCAGTATTGAGTTACCCATGATCACTGTCTTGTGCAAGATGGTTAGCCTTAGGAGGTTAGTTTGAGGGGCACACTATGTAGGTTAAATATGTGTCCCTTGGCATGTGCCATGTCTCGGTGTCTGAGTGGGTGTCTGTCTTGATGGTCTGTGCTCTTTGGGTAAATGTCCATTGAGTGCCTCTATAAAGGTGGGTGTGTGGCTTTTCACTGTATGTCATGGCTGTCAAAGTGGGTTTCATGGTGAGCTATGTGTTCCAAATGGTGTGGTGCAGGTGTTGATCTTAGCCTCTTGACCTGCTAGTCCAGCCTTTGCTGGAGAGTGCATACATCCACATTGAGTGATATATGGGTAACTCTGACAGGTCTGAGTGTTTGGAGTTCAGAGCGAAGGGTTGTTTATTGTCTGTGTTTATGAGGCAGTTGCAACAGTGCCTCAGAATGGACAATTGCACCAGGTTAATGGGTGATAGCATGGAAATCTGCCCTTCAAACATTCCAAGTGGGGTGGACATAACCAGTAAGTACTGGGGCTACTTCTGTGATGAAGGAATACTGCTGATGGCTCCCAGGTGTGCCACACTTCTTGATGCAATAACCTGGTGAAGTGCCAAGTCATAATGCTATTTGAAGTGCTAGACAGAAAGAACTAGCATGATGTAATGGTGGAACAGAAGGCAGACTTTCTGCCACATGTAATACTTTACCTCAGCTGTATAGTTATCAGCAGCATTGGCCATGGGAAAACTTAGTAAGCTTTGTAGCGCTTGCGGTAACTGTGTAACACTATGGTAGACATACCTAGATAGGCAGGAGTTCTAATCTCACTGCTGACAAGAGAGTGTATGTGTGTGTTTGAATCATGTACTGTCTCGCTTATACCATTTTTGACTTGTGTACTACCCTTTACACTTCCCCTCACTCCAATTTGGAAGTTCTGTTGATTTCATCCACCTTAGAAGTACCTTTGGACAAGATGAAAACATATAAGCTCCATGGCGTGTCTGATAACTGCGTAGCATTGTAGTAGAAATGCCTAGATAAGCAGGAGTTCTAATCCCAAATGCTGGCAACTGCATGTGTGTATGAAGATCATCTCCTGGATTCAGCAAACTCTGCACAGAATGCCTGAATAGTGTCAAAGCTGCTGCACGCAATACGTCCGATGATCAATCCAGGAACGAGTGAACAAGCGTGCCTACACTATTCCCACACAGACACCACTGCCATATGCTAATTACCTTATTAGTTGGTGAAAACCATGCAAGTGATGTGAAATCATGATCCAGGAAGCAGGCAGGCATCTGTACAAGAATAGTGTAACCTGCAGAAAGGTATTTGGTTACTAACCGATTTCATTTCTGCAAGTTACAAAATGGAGGCATGACAGCTCAAAAGAAAGCATGTATTAAATGTAGTAGGCATGCTAAGAGCCAAATATATGGCCATTGACATGAGAAATAGTTGCAATTTTATAAAAAACAAGTTTATTTTTTTTTGACCGATCTTGGCTGTTTAAGTGTAGGGCTGTGGTGTGCAAACATGATCACCATAAAAATAAGAAAAAAGGGAGAACTAAGCTTTTAAACTGAAATCAGCATTTTGCTATAATAGTCAATGGCATGTATAAGACAACAATGCCAGAGAATAGTGGTTGCTAAGGGGGAAGGCTCAGTGTGAGTGCGGTAGCCATGAATTAGCATTCTGGTTTATGTAAATGAGGGGACTGACACTGAATCACAGATTTCCTCTCAGTGTTAGCTTGCACCCAACCATGTAGGTGCAGCAACACCATTGTATAAGTATCAAAGGTGGATGATCTCATAAGGGGGTGTGTCATGCATGCTGTTAATTTATTGGAGGTCTGTGGCCTGTGTTTGCCCTTAGCTAAGCAAAGATAAGGAAGGGGTTGAGTCTGAGGCTGCCTAGCAGTGTTTACATTGCCTAAATGGGTGTGCATGCCATGCACCTGGATTTAAACAAAAAACAAAAAAAAAAAAAAAAAAAAACAAACAGGAAATAGCAGCGCTGCTCACATCTGAGCACTGGGTATGTGCGAAGCACCTCAGGGCATAAACGGGAAGGCAATGGGAAGGTAAAACAGCAGTAGGAAGGCAATCAAGGAGAACTAGCATAGCTGGCAGGTGAAATGTATCAGAATCAGTCAAGTACACAGGCAGCAGCCGAGCACACTACTATAGACTATGCAAACACCTTTCAGTCCATTTTACCCAAAAATTCGACACCACTGGTGTACACAGATGGGGAAATTTTACCTGACAAAACTAGCAAAATGTTAAGGGCTGCTGTTGCTCTCATGCATCAATATGTGCAAGAGGCTGAGGGTGGTGAGGATGTGAATGCTGATCACCATCCCACAGTGAGGAGGAGAAGAACAGTGTACAGATCCAGGGTAACCTACCAGGGGCTACATGAGCTGAAGATAGTGGACTGCTATAGGGTGGACAGGGACAAAATTGTTGAGCTGTGCTGGCCCTGCCTCACACACAGAACCAACAGAGGGGAACCCATAACAGTGGATACCAAGGTATGTGTAGGCTTAAGAATAGTAGCCACAGGTACCTTTCAAAGTGCAACTGGAGATATCATATGTATCTCACAGGCATCAGCATCCAGGGTACTCCACCAGTTCCTGGATGCCATGTCAGCACATGCCAGTGAGCACATATATTTCCTCAACACCCATGAGGCATTGACCAGCAATATGCATCTCTTCCACCAAACAGCCGAATACACTGAGGCAGTGGGTGCTATAGACTGCATGCACATACACTTCAAAGCACCACCCACAGAGAGGGGTAGTGTCTACATAAACTGCAAGGGCTTCCCCTCCATCAACTGCCATGTCATGTGTGATGCCAAGGCATTATCTTGAACATGTGTGCTGGCAACCCTGGAAGCTACCTTGACTCCCACAACTGGCATATGGCAAAGCTGTACCAGTCATTTGACAGCGGAGACATCCATTATGGCTACCTAGTGGGGGATGCTGGCTATGCACTAGAGCCGTGGCTGATGACACCCCTCAGAAATGCCCACACACCTGAACAAGAACTCCATAATGAGGCACGTGCACAAACCAGAATCATAATAGACCATGTATTTGGAATGCTCAAGTCACAGTTCCACTGCCTGGACATATCTGATGGAGCTTTGCAGTACTGTCTAGCTACATGTACACAAATTTTCATAGTATGTGCCGTGCTACACAATATGGTCCTGCAGAAACAGCTGCAGCAGGAACAGCATGGGGCAAGGCCACACAACCCCCCCCCCAACATTGCCAAGGCCATTACAGGCATAGAGCGATTCAGAGGAAGACCTCCCTGAGCCTGCCTATGTAGGCAGAAGGAGTGCCCAGTATGCCCAGGCTTTGGCAAAGAGGCAACGCATAGCACATACAGGTAGGGACCCAGGGAATGACACCTCTCTCTGACTCGCACATACAATAAAAGGGATGCCAAACATGACACAGTTTGTGCTTTACCATGTATAGGGAGTTTACTATGTGCATCTGACATAGTCAGCCCTCTAGCACCATCCTCAGTACTGGCCTAGCCACAAGGTAAGTCACCCTTCCTATTAATTACTGAATGGAGTAGTATGTCCTGATAGTTGTATCTATAGTATGGATGCGAGCATGCAAGGGAATTGGGTGGCTGAATGGGATGGCAGCAGATAGTGGACACCTATATGGGGAGCATGAAATCCATAACAAATACTGGTTTCAACATACTAGGCAGTACTAAACAAGGTGACAAATCCCATCGCAGTACATTGGTGGCCCAAGTAACTGTGTGCGTCCATAGGACACACACATGCATGTCAGTGAGGCTCACAGACCTACCACTAGCCTCTAATTGATGGTAATGGTGAACAGCCCCCCCCCCTCCAAACCTACCCAGACAGACTACAACAGGTCTGGCAGTTGTATGTTAGTTCTGAATGGTAAGAAGGCTGAAACTGAAATATAGGTCAATAAAACGTAAGATCTGTACTCTACTGATGTGCCTCCAGTCTGCATGATAGGTCAGAATACAATATGAAATGGAAGCCAACAAAGTACCTGAAATACCAGTACAGTTATAGAAAATGTTTAAAGTCATCAGGTGTGCCCCCTCCCACAATCCTATGTAGAAATGTAGTAACATGTAAGTCTGAGGAGATATATCAGTGGACCATAGATTACCTGAGCTGGCCCAATCTACAGGAAAGATTGTTGCATGTGTACAATATGCAGGGGTCTGTGTGTTAGGTTGTTGTGTGCTCAATATTGTCTTGAAGTGGTCAGCTTGTAAGCATGGAGGGTTGTGTCTCGGTGGCCTATGGGCAGTACTTTGGTTGACAGGGCCATGTTCTGACAACTGCAGTGCCAACCACAATGCTTCTCAGCAATTCCCATGTCAGCAGTCATCCATACTCACTGTTCAGATGTCAAAATCTGTCACTGTCTGAAAGATGGACATGCCATGAATGTGAGAACATACATAAACACAGTACACAGGTGGAAGTACCCTAGACAGAGTGCATAAAATGTAACTGTCAACTGCACACACCTTTGGAATTGTACATACAGGTTAGCAGCACATTAGTTGTCTGTGTAGTATGGAATACTGATGTGGTCTGGACAATCAGTGGCAGACCACAAAAGGCACAGTTACGAAGTAATGAGAGACTGCCTATGTCCCCGGACAAGGCAGCATAAGGGGAATGTCCCAGGTATATCTGTGAGCCAGCTGCAAGAAGCTTTCATATCACGCATGCACTCAGCTCACCCCAGCATCAGCCACAGGTTTATCACAGGTCATATCCTTGCTGTTGTGAATGAGTACAGTATGACCTCACTTCTTTATGGGAATACCCACAAAATGCATCATGCTGAAGAGTTGTCCTATGCAGGTGTGTCCCTAGCTGTAAGGCACTCCCTGCCTGCATCCAGACCAATGGATCACTATGGACAGAAAGTATTGCCATTAACACCTGACACACTTACCCTGTCACTATGAGCGATCCACTGGCTCGCAGCCTGGGAATGTAGAAGTGACAGAATGCACTGGCCTGCTACAGATGGCCTGCATCACTACCAAATGTCCTACAGTCCTCTGTCAAAGGCCTGTGCCTCACCTGTAGTTCCAATGTATGGTATCTCATGGGGTCCTAACTAACAACCTAACACAGTCAACAGAACACAAATGCAAGTCCAGGTTGACAAATCCCAGTAGCATGCTCCTCCGTGTCCTACTGCATGAACTGTGGACTAATCCATAAATACCACTGTGATGAACGGCCAACTATAAGGATACTTCTCAGATATAACTTGCATAATGTTAGGAAGAAGATAGAATAGCTGAGAGGAGGTGTAGAAGCATGGACATCATGGAATGTGTGAAGTCTGAAACTCTGATGTGTTCCCATATTACCACTGCCTGCAAACCCAATAATGGGTGGCTGAAAACCTGCTGATAAACCACAATGTGAAGGGAAATTGACCAGATATATGAGCCCTGCCTCTGGGTAACCTGGGTAAATCTGTACAGCTGTGAGGTATGGCCACAGCAGGATATGGCCATTTTGTTAAGTCGATATATGTACAAGAAGGGGATCCTCAGCCACCATACTACCAAAGTGCTGGACCATTTACACAGACCC
The DNA here is from genome assembly GCF_019279795.1 of Protopterus annectens. NCBI lineage: Eukaryota > Metazoa > Chordata > Ceratodontiformes > Protopteridae > Protopterus > Protopterus annectens. The sequence continues at coordinate 1,601,769,773 of NC_056725.1, read as the reverse complement.
ATCAGCATGTGTCTGTAGCTACCCCTCCAGAATGGTAGGAGTGTGCAAGAATGTGTAGGCTGCAGACCACAAAACTGGACTCAGCTTCATTCATCGTGTATTCTGCGGTAAATAACTGTGAGCAAATAATCTTATCTGCCAGTAGTTGAAGACATAATACATCACAGTGTAAAACAGTACATATGTCTGAATATCTCTGCTAACAACAACCATATAACACAAGCAGCACAAACAGCAATAGTTACAATACCTCCCCTATCTTTCGCCCATTGTGACTCCATATTGTCAACCTATCTAAAGATATCCTGCAGAAACAGGTTGCTAGCTATAGGTGTAGAACACCAAAGCCTGGACTGGAGTACAACCTTACCTGGAAAGGCTTCACACACACAATAGAGAAGGTCATACTGGGCATGCTCCTACACTTACAGAAATGAATCCCATGTCTGACAACACAGTGGACTATACATATCTGTCATTTGAAGATGTCTGTGCACACACACCAAATTGCACACCATGTATGCTTCACACACACATATGATAGGAATACTCACACATATCTAAGGCCAACAGACTATAATATGTCAAACATACACACACACAGATGTGGGGAAGAGACAGACAGACAGTGACAGAGAGAATTGCATTATGAGGCCTGTCCCACCCACTACACATCCAATTGGCCTTTTGGTAGCCCTCAGCCCTATAGTGTCTGTGGTGCTTGTGAAAAGTTTGTAACATGATAGTACAAATAGTTATTCATGTAGCATTTGTAAACTCAGTCCTGACAAATGTGAAGTTGTGTGTGAGTGAGTGTGTGTGTGTGTGTGTGTGTGTGTGTGTGTGTGTGTGTGTGTGTGTGTGTGTGTGTGTGTGTTTCTAGAGGAATTATTTATGGCCCATTCACACCCACTGCACTTCCCATTGCCCATGTTAGCACTCCAACTGTCAGTAACCTTGAAATAACCCTTTGGGCAAGCTTCAACCCTATAAGCTCCATGGCACTTGCGATAACTGTGTAATACTGTAGTGCAGCAAACTGTTTAGATAGGAGTTCTAGTCCCAGACATGGCAACTGTTGAATTGTGTGTGTGTTTGGAAATGAATGCTTTTGAGGCCATTCATTCTCACTACACCTCCCATTGTCCTACTTTTGCAATCCTGCTGTCAGTCAACTTGAAATAACCCATTGGCCAAATTTCAGCCCATAAGGTCTGTGGAGCGTGCAATAAATGTGTAATATTCTGGTATATCAAACTAGTTAGGTAGAGGTTCTAATCCTTGTCCTGGCAACTGTGGAAATGTGTTTGTTTGTGTGCGAGAGTGTGTGTATCTTTGTTGACACCTGATTTTGTGTACATTCACACTTAGTACACTTCCCTTACCCCTGCTTTAGCACTGCTGCTGATGTCACTCACCTTCAAAGATACCTTTGGACAGCTCTCCGACATATAATCCCTGAGGCACTTGTGATAACTGTGTGATGCCAATAATGTAACAAGCTAGTTAGGTAGGAGTTCTAATCTTTGTTCTGGCAACTATGAAAATGTGTGTGCATCTTTGCTGACACCTGAATATAGGCAACCATTATAATACCCAGAGATCACTCTCCACCCACGCATCATGCACAAACATGCTTGGCTTTTTCTGTCTGTCCCTCTCTCTCTCTCTCTCTCTCTCTCTCTCTCTCTCTCTCTCTCCCTCTCTGGTAGATGTGGATAAATACATGCTTTGCATAGGCAGTAGCTTGACTTTTGTAAGTAATGCTCATGATCATCTGATGGCTGGTGCATGAATTGGAGTCCCCCACTTCCTAATTGCATGTGGAACAGCTGTGGTATCATTCCTATAGCCAATTGCATGGTAACACACCCCTATAACTAAGCACTGCAAGTGGGTGTTGGTCCTTTTCCTTCACTGTGAACAGGACTTCATGTGGGTGTCTGACAAACAGCATCACAGAGGGTAGTTGGAAATACTTCTTACAACAAACACTGTGGAGACAGGCTAACAAACTGGAGGGGATGTTCTAGACATGGGGACAGAATATAAGTACTGCTGTTCTACATTTGAAGTAATGTTGGTTTAACAGGGTTTGTGTGGATATGGCTGTTCTGCATGATTTAAAGTCTGGCATGACAGTGTTATGTGGTTGAGATAACTCTCACCTGTAGGGTTATCTGCAGACTGGCCAGAGTGGAGTCTTAGATTTGGTGTGTTACTCACATTTTCTGTCTTTATAAATGCAGTAGCTTACTCTGATGATTGCAGTCAGTAAATGGTAACATCCATGTGTGTTACTGATTTCATATCCCTCAGAAGAGATCTGTCACAACAAACCCTGTTACACCAGCACTTTTCTCAGTTTATAACAACAATATGTCAATATTAGCCCTGTGTTTGTCCTTCTGTCCTCCAAGTCTGTCACCTTTTGTTCATATGTCATGCAGAAAGAGGTGGATATGTACAGTATATCATTAATTACTGACATCATTCCTGATATCAAGCCAGTGATATATCAACCTGCCAGACATGTAATGTATAGGAGGTCTTATATTTGAGGACAAAACCTGGGGATTCTTTTGTAGTCTGCAGTAGTGAGGTCTGTGTACTTATGGTGATTGTTGACAGACTGTCAG
>NC_056725.1:1601737134-1601764634 GCF_019279795.1 Protopterus annectens | reverse complement strand
TGCAGATGTTAGGTATTCATATTAGCTGCTTACAGGCAATCTCTGATTGACTGACACTGACATGTCTGCCCTGTTGTGTTATGAATGCCACAGCTAGGACACCCCACTCTGTATGCATCACATGCCATGGATACCTCAACCAGACTACCACAGTCAACAGAACATGTTTGGGTACAGGACCCTAACCTAGACACTAGCAATGTTATACAATATATGTTGCATACATGTCAATTGTAGCACCTCACTGGCCCTATTCAAGAAAAAAATAGATGAGTGGATGTTGAATTTAACTGTCACCCTGGAGATCACTCAAGTGGCATAAGTTGATAGATGGCCTGCTGACAAATATCAGGTGCCATGATACCAGTGTACACACATGCCCTACTCTTCTTATCTCTCCATGGACATTAGCCTGGTACACACCTAGGAACACCTGTACCTATGGACCTCAGTACTGACAAATGTGTCTGGGTGCATTACTGAGTATAATATTGTGTGTTTGTAAACTTGTACTTGAAAATACTCTGAGGGCCTTCTCACCCACTACATCCCCTATTGCTATACTTAGAAAGGGCTGGTGCTGTAATTCACTTTAAATGTACCTTGTGACAGTCTTCACCCTCTGGGTTACCTGGAGCTTGCAGCACCAGCATAACACTGTTCTACAAATGGGTAGATAAGTGTGGGTTACCCTCTGAGTTCTTACAAATGTGAATATGTGTGTGTGCATATGTGTGTGCAATTGTGTGTGAATGTGCATATTTGTAGGAGACAGCATTCCGAGGCCACATTCTCCAAATGCACTAAATCTTGACATACATTACAAGTGGTGGTGATGTTGCTGACATTATGAGAGCCATGACAAAACACTCACCCTACTATCCCTGTGGCAAGTGCAATAAATGCATATCCCTGTAGTAGCAATAATTAAATAGACAATGGTTTCTACTGCAGTCCTGGTCAATGTGTGATTGTGGGTATGTCAGAGCATTTTCATAGGTTTCAGCAAATACAATATCCAATGTGGGGTGGGGGTGCTGGGTATACTGTATTTACACCATGTACACCTGTCTTTACACTTTACACCCCAATACATGTCCCAGTGTTCACTCTGTGAGGACCACTGACACCATCAACCATACAGATAACTGATGAAATTCTTCAGCCCAATGATGCATGTGCTGTGTTCAAAATCTTTGTAACAGTATGGACTCATTGACAAGGTAGTCAGCACTGCTAAACCCAGGTCTGTCAAATGTGTCTATGACTGCATGTGCTTGTCAATGTGTTTATAACAGTGTATTATACTATGTATTGTCCATTAACACCCAGTACATCCCCCATTGCCATACTGTACAAGTCCTGGTGATGTTGTTCACTTTACAGGAAGCTCAGGACACACCTCACCCTACAAGCTCTGTGGTGTGCACAATTAAGGCCAAACACACACAACATCCTCCAGACACACAGACACCTAGAACACAAACAGAATACATTATGGAGACCACATTCAGTCAGTGTTAATAAAAGCAATAATGCATCATGGATGGACAGCTACACACCCTGACATGTAAGCATGAAACATTCCAGCTGACAACACTTTAAACACCATTACATGGCTAAAATGTAGTACATTCACCCTGTGCATCAGAACCATATTAGCATGTCCCTGCATCAATGGTATGGATGATAGGGCTGTGGAACAGGTATCATCATACGCACTGGAAGTGGTGTGGGTTTGCCAGAGGCCTAGCCTGAGCTGTTTGGTTGACATTATGTGTGTGTGCTGGTGGTCGTTCATTAAATGGCCTGTGCAGATGTGGTGTGTGTAGATATGGAGGTGCCCTAGCTGTGATGGTGATGTGTGTGTATAGATTCACACAGTTCTGCCATGTGGCTGCCCTATACAGGAGTATGTTGGACAGCTGCATACCATACATGGCAGGGTGTACAGTTCACACTGTCCGGCCATGGACATGGGAACTGCACCTGCCAGGGGTTGCATGGGCAACATCAGGCAGAAGCCAAGTTATGGTACTCTCCCCTGATGATGGCATTTGTCAGCTGGATCTTCATCCTGTTGGGACTGGCCAGGACCACGTGCACATGGCTTGCTGCATTGTGGTGTGGACAGCACCCCCCCTGCAGTGCTGGTGCTGGTACTGCCACTACGGGAGTGGGAATGAGATGTTGCACATCCATGTAGACCTCCACCTGTTGGTGTTGCTGACCTACGTCCATGTTACCGATGCCCTACTCCCACCACATGCTCTACCACTGGCACCCCATGGTCAAGGATTCCGACCATCTCACCCAACCGTCTATCCATGATCCCTGCAAATTAATGGTGGGCATCTGCATGATCACGGATGTAGTCACATACAGCAGGAAGAGTAGCCCTCTGGACCCTCAGACCATCTCTGGTGTAATGTTCCATATGTGCCTGTGCCTCCATGATGGGCCAAAACATGCGTCTGGTGACACCAGCTGTGCCACTTCTGCCAGGGGAATGATGACCAGCAGCCCTCCTATGAACAACCCTGTCCATCTACTTGTGTGGGACATCACAAGTCATCTGGCTATGGCTGCTGTGTACAGACACACTTGCCATAGTCACCACACTTTCCTGTCCCATGCCACCACTTGCAAACTGTCCCTCATCTATGGCCACTGGTGATGAGGTATGTGTGGGCATTGTGACTATATATGGGGATGGGGTGGATAAAAGTGGGATGCCAACCAATGGCACAGATTCATCCCCTGACAACCCTGCCTGTGCCTCACTATGCCTATCATCATTGTCAGAGTCTGTATGGACACTAACATCAGTTTGCCTCCAGGAGGAACCCTGACCCACCTCACCACCTGTGAGGGGGATATAAGACATTTAAATTAAGACCTGTACATTATGGTTTACTACTACTACTACTACTACACACACACACACACACACACACACACACACATGCACTTACAGATGATGTGGCACAAAGATATTATACAGATCTCTCATTACCCAACAGTTGACATGCATGACATATGGCACTCAGCATGCACTGCAGACATTCATAATCCTTGTTGCCAATAATATACATCTCTGTGATGCATGACTTCTGTTAGTAGGTGATGCCCATTCCCCTGTAACACACTGCACCAATGTACACATTATTGCTGTGCACCAATACAGCACACTGGGGTGTACTGTGCACCATACCTCATAAGTGTACAGACCATTGTTGAATGTGTAGATGTCTGGCAGTTATGTTTTCTCTGTTGCTCACAGCCCCTATGTGCTTCTCTGACACATTACTGGGATAATATGAGGTCTGATGTCAATAATCAATGCCTGAACTTTGATTTGCAGATCTCATCTTCAGCAATGCTTGTATGTGCAATAAAATCCAGTTACATCGACAACCTTCAAAGCTTCCTGTAGATATGAGGAATGTACACATCCCTGTTAACATGCTAGCCTCTTCTATGATATGCAACGAGGCCAAAATACTCCATCTGATAACATTACACACACCTGATATGTGACATATGACCTGTGCAATCCAATGCAGTATCAAACAAATGTGTTAGTCATAGAGATGCTGAATGAGATGCATACAATATGTGGGTTGCATAAGTGTACACACCCTTAACACAATGGTTTGTTGAAGCACCTGTTAAGTGACCTACAGCAGTCACTATTCCTGGAAGAGGTATACTAGCATGGCAAAGCTTTACTTGGCATTATTTGGTCTGTCTGCCCTACAAAGGTCCCCCAACTCTGCCAGATTGCAAGTTCAGCTCATGTGCACAGCCCTTGAAGGTCACATAGTGGCTTCACTATTGCTGTAGAGTCTGGGTTATGCCTGGCACAATTCATAACCTTGACTGTGTTCAGATACAGCCATTCTTAGCTAGCTTTGGATGTATGCTTCAGTTCACTGTTGTGTTTGAAGCTGACACCCCTCCCCACCCTCAGCCTTACTGCAGATGCCTGACAACTATGGGCCACACGAGTGCTATTTTGCAGTGTTGCACATTCCACCCACCATGTCTACCGGCCTAGTTCTAGCTAATGAACAGCAACCCTAAAGGTGTACACTGGCACCAGTATGCTAAAAATTGGGGGTGGTGGCCTTGAAGTACAGTGAGGTGTTGCTTGTGCACCACACATATCTTTATGAATACTGTCTGTAGGTTTGAGCCTTGGTCTCATGACAGCATTACACATTGCAACACATGCCTTTGGGAGACTTGATGTTATGCTTATGCTACCTGTACAGATCCCTGGATGATGTTTCATGTGGGACAAATCTTCCATCTGATTACCCTAACCCATAGGCCACATCTATGCAGAATCTAGGTGACTGTCAACACAGGTACTACACAGGCAGTACTTGCTAGACATTCCTGCAACTCCATCAGTGTTGCTGCATGTCTCTGGGAAGCTTCCATGACCTCTTTGCAACATGTTTTGTCATCTGTTTTGGATGGGCATCTGTTTATTTTCTACATCACTGTTGTCCCATATGTAATACACCTCTAGATCACTGTCTGCACTGTTTGCCATGGTCATGCAATGGTGAGGTAAGGTTACTTTTCCCACTCCTGACTGCTACCTTTCAGATATGGGATCCATTTGATGCTTTGTAAGATATGCACACATCATGGCTGCCTCTGTTGCAGGTGACTGGGCAAATGTCATGGACATACATCTCGGACAGCAGACCATTATTTGGTGTGATATTGAGGCCCTGTACTTGATAGCAGATGTGAATGCTGCCACTACATACAGGCTGGCTCCACAATATGTTATTTGGAGTGTGTGCAGACATATGCTTCCAGTGTTTTTTAAAGTTTGTATACCCCATACTTGTTGTCCTAACATGGGATTATATATTACGCATTCAGTGATCATGTTAGGATCACATTACAGGTTGTAAAAGGTGTAGAATGTGTTATTGTGGTCTGCCGTTGTATATATCAGGAACAGTTGCCATTGTAATATTGGTGTATACACTGTTGTATCCACTGTATAAGGGTAATGTTTCATACATGTCCCTACTGTAGGCAATTGGTCCAACATTTTGTTTATCTCCGTCCACACATCTTGCACTGACAGGTTGTGAGGTATACTGCAGGAATCTTTCATACCCTGCAGATATGCCACCATGGTGACCAATATGAGGCAGTGCAGTTAACACCAACAAAAATGAACATGTACAGCATACATTATGTGTAGGTGTGTTAAATGTGTGCATGGCAAATAGCATGGCCTTAACATGGCCAGTGTATTGGCAAACCTAAACAAAACAATGCCATATTAACCAGCTACTGACTGCTGTCCCAGTTGTATACCAGAGGGACCTTAATAGTTGTGGAGAGAGAAGTAATGTCAGTAGGCACACATGTGGCATTGGTACAGGGTGGAAGCAGCATTTCAGCACATCAACAGTACAAACCACAATACTAAGGATTATGCACAACTGCGCATTACTACACTCCAGCAACATACTATCTTATCTGACATATGCATGTAGATGCTTTACAGATAAAGATGGATAAACAGCAGTGTTCTATTGATGTGCAATGGGGCCTTACCTGCATGCTCCTCATCCATTGTGTGTATGTCACCCACTTCCAAAATGCTGTCTTCTACTTCATGGTTTGTCTGGCAGGCGGGTGCCCCAAGGCTGGTGAGGAGCTCCTCTGTATGTATCAATGGGGGCTGGATGGCTTGACCTCCACCTGTGGCTAGCCATTCCCTTGCAATGGCAGCAGCCTGCTGATGGGCGTGGTAGATGAGGTCAGTACAACGATGCTGCACCTGCTCATAATTTCAGCTGTGCAGGCTGACATCATTTACCTTGTGGATGAGGTCATTCTATAAGGTGGTCCTCTCCTGCAGATCCTGGGCTCTGTGGCTGAGTAATATGTTGCAATGCTGTATGACATATAGTATTATAATAGCACTGGTTATGCTCCTGTACTAAACCTGACTAGTCTTATATCGCTTCAGACTTGGCTCTGCCTACCCCATACTACTCATGAACTGTTATACTTTCCTTATTGACTATAAATACCATCTCCCTCTAAATTACACTATTTCCAACCTCTGTGGATACCTATTATTGAGGGAATTCTGTATTAAATACAATTAACCTGCCTTTTTTTTTAATTTTTTTTATTTTATTATGTATTGTACCTGTATGTTGTATTGTACCTGCTTTTTACACTGTTATGATTTTTGTCCTTACTGAGTATTCTGTGTTAACCTGTAATATGCATTGTATATATATGACTGTTTTTGTTATTTGTTATTTGTTGTTTTATAATTTTCTGTCTTGGAGCTTATCTCCACGGGCCTCTACTGAAAATGGACATATATCCATTTAGACTAGCCCGGTCAACAAATGTAAAATAAAAATAAATAAATAAATAAAATGATTATGGTGTCATTCTCTATGCCAGTGAATGCTGGCAACCATGGACGTTGCATATTACCTGGGAGACATAAACAGGAAATAAGGTCACAGGACCTCATACAGTTGTCCACTTGCACATCAACAGTGGATATTACTTGCAAATAATCCAGAGTATATCATAGCACTGCAAGCTATCATGGCTTTGGCATCCTTCATTAAACTCCTGGCCCTGACCTGTCTAGTTCCCCCAATGTTGGACACTTAATTGCATAATCCTCTATCTGCCATTCATTTCTGTGTAAAGGGATGACAGTGGCCATCTTCCATGTGGATGGTGTGTGGATGGTGGGAAGTCTGTGTTTGACTGCAGGGTGTGATGGAGCTGTGAGCACATGCCTGAGCTCATGTTGGAGGCAAACTGTGATGTTCCCATGCCCCATGGAGACTTACTGTTATTGCCATCAGTAGGCATTATGTACATGCTCACCACTGATGAGGGCAGGAGTGTGGTTGATGTAAATATCCCCCTGTACAAATGTTGTGGACAAGGTGGCACTGTTCCTACCTAACCTGTCTGATGCACGTTGCCTGTATCCACGGCATGTGTGTATGAGGTGTGCTTTACCCCCAGTACAGGTTGAATTGTGTTACTGCCTCTGAGACTGACTACATATGTGGAGACATTGTTGCAATTGGCCTTGGTGTTGCGGGTATGTCTGATTTATAGTCATAGTCAGGCTTACAGAAAGTCACCTGTGAACCTACATGTTTGCTCAGATAAAGGTGGACTTGCTTCCAAGTTGTGGTCTGCACCTATGTGTCCCTGTACAGCCACTATAGCAACCTATTATGTGCATTTTGTATTGCTGCTGTCCACCAAGGGGGGTTACTCTATTGTTGGTGGAGGCTGGTTGTACAGGTCAGGTACTGCTGATTCCATATAGCTACAGTGGATATAAAGTATGCACACCCCTGTTACAATGCTTGGTATTTGTGCAATTGAAACATGACCCCACAAATGCTTATTTCAACACAATCCCCACCTGTAATGTGACCTATAGCCTGCTCATTTCAACTGAAAACATAACAATCAGTTCTGAGAAAACATATGGGAAATAATGTTCATTACAGTAAACCAGTTGAATGTGTGTGCACACCCTTAAACTGATATGTTGTGTAAACACCTGCTGAGATGATTACAGCATCCATTTATCTTGGTCTGTACTCTAACATTATGACACATCTTCACTTGGCAATGGTTGCTCACCTTCCATTAAGCATATTTGTTTCTTTTTCAATAGAATTGTACAGGTTATGTGTCACATTTGAGGTGAGAAACATTTTGAAATGATGTCCTGTGGTCTCATTGGCATATACTGTGCAAACCTGGCATTCCAACAGGGGTGTGTACACTTTGGATATCCAGTGTATATGGGTGTTGATATAGCTGTTTGTGGTAGGTATGGACAGTGGCTCATAACACAGTTGTACACTTCTCTGATTACTACCTGATAATCATGCATACTGTAGTACCCATATCAGTGTCATGGTAATGCAACAATCAGAACATGTGTGACCGTGTATAGTCAAGAGGTCAGTGTATAGAGAACACTGTTATATGCCCTTGTAAGACATTTTATGGAGGAGGGGTATTAAATGCTTTTAACCTAGGCTGTTAGAACATGCAAGGGATATTACTAATAAGAAACATTAAGGTATATGGCTGTACATTTTCATACATTTCAACATGGGGACAGTGGTGGGTTAGAGCTTACTGTGTTGCACACAGTTCTGTTTGTCAGTGTGCTAGTACATTTTGAAGTGAAGCATTGTTATGTAAAGGATCCATTAACATTGTAACATGTGATACGTTTCCCCCTAGGTGGTTAACTACAGAGTGTAATTGGAGGCTGTTGAACTAAATCTGTAATTAAGTGTTGATTGCTTCTTGTCTACAAGGCAAGTGTGTTTTTTACTGTTGTACTACTTGAAGGCTTTGGCCAAGACAGCAGAGTATCTTTTGTTTTGTGGATTACTTTGGGTTATCACCTATCCCTCTTTGTGAGGAACATACCCTCTTTATGCAGTTGTGTCCTGCTGATGACAACTGACAAATGGTAAATGTCATGAGATGGTAGAACCAGGAATGTATCACATGTTTTCTTTGATAGCTGCATAAATCAGTTACCTTGTATTTCAAACATCTAATTGATCAGAGATCTCACTCTTTAGTTGAGGATGATTAGGGAGGTTTTCTAGTCTTAGGACTTCACCTTATTCCGCATGTGTTTCATATATATATATATATATATATATATATATATATATATATATATATATATATATATAAATATATATATATTAATATGTGTGCATATATATATATATATATATATATATATATATATATATATATATATATATATATATATATCTGCACACACATTTTCCCTACTGTTGAATGACTGTGCTGCATGATATGTTTGAATAAACATCAGCCATATCTATGGCTCAGATGGTTTAGTGGTAATTTGCTGTGGCTATGGGGTGCAGGGTTCAAGACTTGCTAGGGCTGATTATTTTGTTGCTGGGCAGAACAAGGGCTGTTAGATAAAGAGTCATTAAGGCACTTTTAAGCATTTGTAAGCAGATTGGCACAGCAGTAAGCAATGCTAACTTCCGGTTAACTATGCCTACATAGAATTAGCCTTACAAATGCTTAATCTGTGTAGGCATCGCTTAGCACTGCACAAACAGACTTAGTCCCACTTACTACTTCTTACTCCCGCTTATCCCCATGCTTATTTCTTTAAAACAAAAGAAAAAAGGGTTGATAAGAAAGTGGTGAAAAATGGGTCACGAAGAGGTTAAAACAATATGACAGCTACGTATGTGTAGGATGGGTGTAGCGAAGGTCCATAGCTGTTCATTTCTTCTACAGCAACAGCTGTGCATATATACTGAATTTGGAGGTAAAGTTGGACACTCAAACCCCTGAGAGAGAGGGGTGAGGACAATAATAATGTGTTGTGAAACCAGTTAGAGAAGATTACATGTGTCCAGTGAATACATGTGCGAAATGGACAGCTATGTATGGGGCAAATTTTTTTGGGGGGGGACAGAATGCCATTTTTTTAAGGTGAGAGTGGGATGTTGGGGAAGGATATTAGGTATATTTGGGGAGGTAAGTTGGTTAGGAAGACAGACAAGATAGACAAGACAGCATAGAGGGGTGGTAAATGATACATGTGGAGGATAAAGATCTTGGACGGGGAGGGGAGTTTGGTAATCGGAAGCCCACGAGCCCCCAAATGGATACAGTGGGACTGAGGTCCCCATCCATGGGCAGTCACCACTGCATCTTCACGGCTCCAAAGGTGGCTGTGGTGGGGCTGAGCAGGAGGGGCAGGCTGACTCTCTAAATGCACCACATGGCCCTCAAGCTGGTGTAGCAGATCTCCAAATTCCTTGCAAAGCTCGCTACACACCAGACCCCGGACCTGGCTTCGGGTGACAGGATCCTGTCCACATCCACACCTGGGAGGGCAAGCCCCATCCCCTGAGGCAGTTCCACCTGAAGGTGGTGCAAAACCAGCAGATGAGAAGGTCCCGGGGTGGGTCCCATAAGTGCTGGGGCCTGATGCCATGGCCAGACTTCTTACCTGGCATGCTATGGTGTTGCAGTTTTAGAACATATGTTGGTTGGTAATGGTTAACACATTCCAGGATTAGTTATAACAGCATGCATAAGTATTCCCATAACCCAATATAACACATTTGGAATATTTGCATATCAAACAGAACACATGCATATATGGAACCACAGTGGGCATTACACCAGCATGCAGGTTACATTGATAGCAACAGGCCACCAATGATGGTATTTGAACAGGGAACATTAATTGGAATAAATTCCAATGTTTTTGGAACAACAGGACACATGTCCCAACAGTAGGTTTGGTGGAAAACATACCCATTCATTTATGTGATTAGATTATTGGTGAAGATAAGGTGGGGTTGAGAGAGATGTCAGTTAACAAATGTAAATTCTTGCAGTGGTCACAGGTTTAATTATCATTGCTCTACTCATTACTCTATGGGTATTATTACAACAACTATAACCTTGGCCTGGGCAGTGGTATATTTGTACACAGTATAATTACAGCCTTCTTATAGCTCCTTTGAACTTTCTCTTACCCAGTAGACCTGTTGAGGGAATGTTTGTTAATACTACATGACTATTTCTCCCCATATTCCCATAGTCAGGGTTACATATGTGCACTCATACTGTATGTGTATGTTCTACTGACACACTCTGCCTTGATTTCTCTCAGTCACCCTGGTTGTTATTAGCAGGGACCTGCAGCTTTGACAGCATGAAACTTTTGAATATTTCTTGGTGGATACCGCTTGGTATATGTACTTATCTTGATGCCATTTGCAGCCTTGGGGTTGTACCATGGGTGTTGGATACAGTATAACTACAGCCTTCTTATAGCTACTTTATACCTTATCTTACCTGTAAGACCTGTGGAGGGAATGTTTGTCAATACTACCTGACTGCTTCTGCACATTTTCACAAAATTTTAGTTTAAATTATGCATACAGCTTACTACCACTCCCAGGATTCTAACCGTGGCTGTTTCTGCTAAAAATATGAAAAGTGTGCATTTCATCACAGGGAACTATTGAGAAACTGCTGTCTCTTTTTTGAATGATTTCTTTCTCATTCTCTCTTTGTTGTACAATCAACCTTCTATTTACAACATTACATACCTGTTCAAATAGCACAGTGTGGAAAACAGTGATTAACACAACATTACTATTCAGATATCAGATCTTGGTGCATGACATTTGTGATATCAGTTAATCATTGTGCTTTATAGAGGCACTAACTTTGTCAGATGAGACTTGATTGTTTAATGCATTCAGAGCTATAGTTGCTACGCATAACATGTACACATTTCAAATCATATCATACCAGAGTAAACACAACCATTCCACGGTTTAGAATTTTATTCACAGGCAATTACATTTTATTTATATATGACCCATATGAGACTATTGCTGTAATATTGTCTACTTTATTCAGTTTAAACCATACCCAGTTTTAATAATGCCAGGTGACATTCTACTCCTTTATATTCATTTGGTATGAATAGTACAAGCTAGATTGTTATTCACCAGCCTCACGATGCAACCTTTGCATCCTGCGGCATGGTCTTCCTGGTTCATAACCCACTCAGCTGGAACTGTAATGAAAGGAGAGAAACATTTATGCATACCTATCCATCACATACATAGGCTGGACTTTGGTAAACAGTTATTGCTATGAATACTTACACACTGCTGGGACATCACCCCTCTGTCTTGCTTCTTAGACCACTGTTCCACGAGCTCCCTCTTCCTCTGCTTCAAGTCGGCATAGTGGTGCCAGATCTGCTCACTATTCCAAGGGAAACCATTGGCACTGGTGATATCATGGATGAGACTTTCCCAGGCTTCCGCTTTGTATTGGGTGCCCTGGTACTGGTCCTGCAGTGGTCTCATGTCATGTTTTTTTACAAGGAGTCTTACCATGACTTTGGACTCCTGTATGCCCCAGCGCTGTGCCTGAAAGCGCATGACCTCTCCAACACATGTCATTCTGCCTACAGTGGGGAGCTACAACCAGTTATGAGCTGTATTCCCACCTATGAGGTTTAAATATGGCTGATTTCCTGCCCTTTGCTGTCATTGGATGGTTTTGAATATGTTGAGCTAAGCTAAGCTACAGGCAAACCTGCTTAGCTAAGGTTGACATTGCTTAAAGGGGTAGGCTCAGCACTGCTTACCAATGGGCAAATCCACTTAGCTGTGCTACTCATTGCTTAGCATTCATATTTACACAATACTTACACTCGGTCAGCATAGCTGTGCAATGCTTAGTATTGCTTATGTTTTATTTTTTTGAACTACCACCTGTATGGGATTGATTCATCATTCATTACATATTATAAATTTGTTTATCTTCCCTGATATCCCCCAATGTGCTTTCATTACATTTATTCTTGTGTGACTATACTGTGTGGTGCACTCTAGTTGAGAAATATAAGTTACTTCCTACATAAATATACAAATAAATTAAAATTGTAATGATTTCACATACAAAATGGAAATGGTGAGGCTCAAACCATGAATAACAGCATACAAGTCGTACACACTAACCAATACACTATTACACTAGTTCTTATGTTGGCTGTCTATTGCTATTTAACTTCTTGTGCCATTTAAGCTGGGCTAAGCATAGCTAAGCAACAGGCACACCCACTCAGCTATGCTTAAAGTTTATTGCAGGTGTGAAAAAAATGTACTTGTTGCATTTTTTACTTTATACCCTTCAGAATATCCATGCTAATGCTAAACCTGTTATTCTATCAACTTTCTAAGTTTTTAATGGAAATGTTTCGGAGTTGTCCCATATGGCTTTGTCCAAATTTCTTTCTCTAACGGGTTGTGAGGTGTGCGTTTTATACTTCTTACCCTTCAGAAAGTTCATGCTAATGCTAAACCTGTTATTCTATCAACTTTCTAAGTTTGTAATGGCAATTGTCCCTTAAGGCTTTGTCCAGATTTCTTACTCTAATGGGTTGAGAGGTGTAATGAGTGATCTCATTCTATTTAAATTTCTGTACGGCAATTATGGTGTGCAGGGGGCGTGTGCATTGTGAGAGCACTGCTCGCAAACATGCTCCCGCACTCGTACACCTCCCTGTGTACATTTTATAGCATGGCAGTGCGCCTTCATAAATATGCATTGCGCGCTGCCGTGCTGCATGGGAATGGTCCCTTCTGTGCAGGAATAAGTTATTCTTGCATGGAAGTTTGCTGAATCTGGGGGCATATCTTGTGTGGCTTATACCATTTTGATGTGTGTACCATACATGGCTGGTGACCACCTCCCACTGCCATTACTTTATATAGTGTGGTAACAGCATCTGCCTCATATGCAGCAGGTTAAACCATTGTACAGTCCTCTGTACAGATGTGTCTGGAATATCCATATGTTTGCAAACTATACATGGTTGGAAGTGGTCTGTGTACCTTAATAATGCCCATGTATGTGATATTGTAGCCAAATAGGCCACAGTGAGTGTACTGACATATACAGCAGCATGAGGTATCATAACTGACTGAAACATCATGCTGGTATGACATCTGCCACCCTCACAGATGGCCAGCCTGTGCAGGGGGGTGGGTGGGAGGGGTGTATATTTCCAAAGGTTATTCATTTGTGTTCAGATATAACAAGGGAGGAGTTGAGTATTGGTGGACAGCAGCAGTCACCCATGTTAGCAAGAGCCAGGTCGATGTGATGGGCATGTGCACCAGTACATGAGTACCTTTCACAATTAATGGTGTGGTAGTCAATGTCAACCAGTATGAGAGTGTTAGGTTGGGCACTAATATCCTCCAGGGTCTTTTGGGACATAGAGTGTGAGTCTTGGGACAAATTTGGGGACATATAGCAGGTGAAACCTGAACCACTGTCTTACACAGTGTTAGCTACACCTGCAGGAACTGTAATGCATAATGTTGGTCTACCACTCTGGGGATGTGTGCATCCTTAATGAATATAGAAATACTGCTACCTTTGGAGCTTCAGTCCATGTTCTGCAACCAAAAGGTGTGGAATGAGTTATAGGCTGGTAGTCAAGGGTTGCTTCCCGCTGCCTTTAACCAGGTCTTTGTTACAGCACAAATGTCATTGTTCCCCATTTTAAGGAATACTTCCAGTGAGGGCATTTTCAGATTTAGACTTCTAGTGTGCAGCAGCATGACACACAGACTGCATGTATTTGTAGCTGTCACATATTTCTGTATATTGATGTATACATATATATATATATATATATATATATATATATATATATATATATATATATATATCCTGCAGATCTCCTAACTAGCCTCTATATAAATTTCTTCTCTCTATTATAATGACTTACTTGTTTGGAAGATAGTGAAATCCCTTATATATAATGTACTAATCTTTTGTTTTTATTTATGCTTTTGTTTTTATAAATGTTTTGTTATACACTCACTTAATGTTGTTTCTATTTTACTTGTGATATTAAATATTGTGTAAACTTGGAGCTTTTCTCCTCGGGCCTCCACTGAAAATGGACATGTATCCAGTTGGACTAGCCTGGTTAACAAATGTAAAATAAATAAAATAATAATAAATAAATATATATATTTGTATGTATTTGTGCACCTTTATATATATATATATATATATATATATATATATATATATATATATATATATGTGTGTGTGTGTGTATGCATATATGTAGATATAAATGTAGATGTGTATGTATAAATATATATATAGAGTTGTCCACATATATGCATCTCCATACATATATACATGTATATATGGAGAACCTGACTGATTCTACAGACTCCTTTCCCTACTGTTGAATGACTGTACTAACTGATATGTTTGGACAGTCATCATTATTTTATAGGGCTCAGATGGTGTAATGGTACATTACTTTGATTGTTGTTTACATGGCCCTGGGTGCAAGACTTAGTAGGTCTTATTATTTTGTTGCAAGGTCGAACAGTTGCTACTGGGGAAGAATGGATAAGGACAATAATTAAAAGAGGTCCCTAGTTTGGGCCTCTTCACCTCCATTTAGACAACCTTTGGGCAGATGTGTTGCAGTAAGAGGTTTAGAGTGTGTATCTGATGTCCAACTGCACTATATATATATATATATATATATGGAAAGATATATTTAATACACACACACACACACACACACACACACACACACACACACACACATATAAATATATATATATATATATATATATATATATATAGATATATATATATAGATAGATAAAATTTGTTTTATGTACATACTGACATATATATATATATATATATATATATATATGTATGTATTTATTAATATATATATATATATATATATATATATATATGTATATTTTATATGTATATCTGTACATATATTACATATGAATGTTTCCATAGATATATATATATATATATATATATATATATATATATATATATATATATATATATGCATCTCCATATACATATACATTTATATCTATGTACAAAACTTGACTTATGTTATTAAACCTGTTCCCTACTGTTGAATGACTGTGCTGAATGATATGTTTGAAAAACACATTAGACACATATACAGCTCAGTGGTAAATTGCTGTGGCTTGGTGTGCAGGGTCCTGGGTTCAAGGGCTGACTATATTGTTGCTGGGCAGAACAAAGGCTGTTGGATACAGAGTGAGTAAGGCAATTTTAAGCAGTTGTAAGAGGGTTTGCGTGGATTTGCGTGGTGGTAAGCAATGCTAACTTCTGGTTAACTGTGCATACAGGCAGCCTTTTAAGTGCTTAATCTGTGTAGGCATCACTTAGTGCCATGCAAACAGGCTTAGTTCCGCTTACTATGGCTTACTCCCACTTATCCCTGCGCTAATTTCTTTAAAAGAAAAGAAAAACAGGGTTATAGGAAAGTGATGAAAAAGGGGTATGAGGAGGGAAAAACAATATGAAAGATAACCAGGGATGTGCAGCATGGGTGTAGGAAGGTACATGGCTGTCCATTTATGCTATAGAAACAGCTGTGCAAATATACTGGATTTGAAGGTAAATTTGGGCACTCAAACCCATGAGAGAGAGGTGAGAACAACAACAATGCATTGTGAAGCCAATTAGATGAGATTACATATGTCCAGTGGACACGTGTGAAATGGACCACTATTTATGGGTTGACATTTTTTTAGGGGGAACAGATTGCCCTTTTTTTTAAGGTGAGAGTGGGATGTTGGGGAAGGATAGTAAGTATATTTGGGTAGGTAGGTTAGGTAGGAAGACAGACAAGACAGCATACAAGGGTGGTGTATGACACGTGGGGGGTAAGCACCTTGGATGGGGAGAGGTGTTTGCTAATTGGAAGCCCACGAGCCCCCAAATGGATACAGTGGACTGAGGTTCCCACTCATGGGCAGTCACCACTGCACCTTCATCGCTCCGAAAGTGGCTGTGCTGGGGGCTGAGCAGGAGGAGCAGGCTGACCCTCTAAATGCACCACACGGCCCTCAAACTGGTGTAGCAGATATCCAAATTCCTTGCGGAGCTCGCTACATACCAGACCCAGAACCTGGCTTTGGGTGACAGGATCCTATTCACACCCGCTTTGAGGGGGGATGAGCCCCGTCCCCTGAGATGGTTCCATCCTAAGGTGGTGCAGGACCAGCAGATGAGGAGGTCCTGGGGTGGGTCCCAGAAGTTGTGGGACCCAGTGCCATTGCTAGATGAGGCAGAGAGGTGGATCTGCCAGGATCGGCCTTCCCAGACATGCTATGTTGTTGCAGTTTTAGAACATATGTTGGCTATTAATGGTAAACACATTCCAGGATTAGTTATAACAGCATGCATGAGTATTCCCATTAACCAAAAAGAACAGATATGAAACATTTCCATAGCAAACAGAACACATGTATATATGTAACCACAGTGGGCATTACACTGGCATGTAGGTTACATTGATAGCAGCAGGCCAGCAATGATAGTATTTGAACAGGGAAGATTAATTGGAATACATTTCAACATTTGTAGAACAATAGGACACATGTCCCAATAATAGGTTTGGTGGAAAACATACCCATTTATATATCTGTTTAGATTATTGGTGAAGGTAAGGTGGGGGAGAGAGGGATGTCAATTAAAAAATGTAGATTCTTGCAGTGGTCACAGCTTTAATGATCATTGCTCTAATCATTACTCTACAGCTATTATTACAACAACCTATGGCCTTGGGTTGGACAGTGGTATACTTGTACACAGTGTATAATTACAGCCTTCTTATAGCTACTTTATACCCTCTCTTACCTGGAAGACCTGTGGAGGGAGTGTTTGTTAATACTACCTGACTGTTTCTACCCATATTCACATAGTCAGGGTTACACATGGGCACTCATACTGTGTGTGTGTGTGTGTGTGTGTGTGTGTGTGTGTGTGTGTGTGTGTGTGTGTGTGTGTGTGTGTGTGTGTGTGTGTGTGTGTGTGTGTGTGTGTGTGTGTGTGTGTGTGTGTGTGTGTGTGTGTATGCACACTACTGCAATACTCTGTCTTGATTTCTATTGGTCATCCTGGTTGTTGGTAGCAGGGACTGGTAGCTGTGACAGCATGACACTTTTGAACATTTCTTGGGGGAAACCACTTGGTGTTTGTACTTATCTTGTTGTCATTTGCAGCCTTGGGGTTGGACTGTGGGTGTTGAACACAGTGTAACTACAGTCTTCTTATAGCTACTTTATACCTTCTCTTACCTGGAAGACCGGTGGAGGGAATTCATGTTGACACTACCTATGTTTTTACACATATTTATAAAATCCTAGTTGAAATTATGCATATAGCTTACTACCACTCCTGGGATTCGAACCCTGGCTGTTTCTGCTAAAAATACAACAAGTTTGTGTTTCATCAGAAAGAGCTATCGAGAAACCACTGTTTCTTTTTTGAATGCTTTCTATCTAATTCTCTCTTGGTTGTACAATCTGCCCTTGTGATTAGAACATTCTTATATATACATTCCTATACATACCTTTTGACATAGCACATAGTGTTGAAAACAGTGGTTAACACAACATTACTATTCTGATATCAGATCTTGGTGCATAAAACATTTCAAGTCATAAAATGCCAGAGTATACACAACCAGTCTGGGGTTTTCACTTTTATTGACAAGTACTTACACATTTATTGATATATAACCTGTATGTCACTATTACTCTCCTACTAGCTTCTTCAGTCATTAAAAACCATACCCATTTTTAAATACTGCAAAGTGACATTCTACTACTTTTTATTTATTCGTCCTACATAATACCAGCTATATTATTACTCATCAGCCTCATGACACAGCCTTATCAGCCCGCTGGCATGGGCTTCCAAGTTCACAGCTCTCTCATCTGCAGCTGTACAGGAGTTAAGAAAAAAAACATTTATGCATACCTACCAATCACATACACAGGCTGGACTTTGATGAACACTTATTTTGACTAATACTTACACATGGCTGGAGCATACCCCACCCAGGCATCTTGGACCCACTGATCCAAAAGGTCCCTCTTCCTCAGCTTCAAGTGAGCAAAGTGGTGCTGGACCTGCTCACCAGTCTGAGGGATGCCAGTGGCAGTGGTGAGATCTCGGGCAAGATGGTCCCAGGCCTCCGCTTTGTATTGGGAGCACTGTACTGGTCTTGCAGCAGTTGCCCTTCATGGTGTTCAATGAGGAGTCCGACCATGACCCTGAATTCTTGAATGCCCCAACGCTGCACCTGAAAGTGCACACCTTCACCTACACCAGCCGTAGTGCCTACAGTGGGGAGCTACAACTGGTTATAAGCTGAATTCCCACCTGCGAGGTTTACATAGGGCTAATTTCTTACCCTTTACTATGATTGGACAGTTTGTTAACTGCTGAGCTAAGCTTAGCACCAGGCAAACCTGCTTAGCTAAGATAACTATTGCTTAAAGGGGTAGATGCTTAGTCCTGCTTACCAGTGTGCAAATCCACTTAGCTACACTAATTCTTGCTTAAACTTTAAATTTCACTGACACCTCACATTTAGAACTACTACACTACCCTGGTTAACATATACATAATATTCACTACCTATTTATAAAAAATACATTTTAGTTGTGTTTCACTTATGAAAATGTATGGATTGCTGTGAGGTTTGAACCATGACTGATTGTATACTAGGTGAATGCTCTACCCACTATGCTATTCCACTTTCACTTTTTTGACTGTATATTTCTATTTAACTTCTTTTGATGTTTGAACTCTGCTATGCATAGCTGCACAATGGCCACACCAGCTCAGCTATCGTTAAACTTTATTGCTTTAATAAAAAAAAGATTTTGAGGATTTTAATGAAATTTAACTATTTCTCACTTTAGGAGTATGCCTGCCATAATGTGGGAACAAGAGCACAACACTAGGGACAATTTTAGCACTTTCAAAGTGCATGGGATAACGGGTTTTGTCTTAGCATGTATTTTGTGACATGTATGGGAACTCAGGCATGTCAGTGTTGTGTTTCTACTGTTATTTTATTTCTTCATTTAACATTTGTTGACAGGTAAGTCCGACTAGGATGGGAAGCCTATTTCCAACAGAGGACTAGGGTGACACGCTCCAGATGCATGTCCATGGCATGCATTCTGCAGATATACTGTACAATTTGCAGTATATCCGCCAACTGTGTTTTTGCTTTTAAAAGTGCTGTAACGGCACTTTCTGAGTGAAGGGGGCATGTTACATGTGCGGGCATTGCGGTAACATGCCCCCTGCACTCGTTCACAGATCGTGTTCATGTAGGTGTTACAGCAGCATGCCTTCATGAATATGCAAGGCACACTGCTGTGCTGCACATACATGATCCATTCCCTGCAAGCATAGTTTATTCTTGCACAGTATTCTTGCATGGAACTTTACTGATCATAGCAACAAGAAAAAAAAAATGAATGTATAAAATAAAATAAACTGAAACAAATTCTAGCACTGCATTACAGTATTAGGAAGTTAGCAAAATACTTCATCCTGTGAATGCATGACAAAAATCCTTGCAATGATTTGGCTTTTTCCAGCTTTGCCTACACAGTACCTGCATGTCCTATGCAGAAATTAGACTGCGTTAATACCAGATTATGAGATTATAAATTTAAGGTGTTTGGAATACTCTGTGCTAACAGAGGCAAGATAAACTCACACTGCTAACTTTATAGCACTATATTTTATATAGCTGATAGTAATTCTTTTAAAATGTGCTATTGATTAGTCATAAAAAATGAACTTTCTCTGTGAACTAACAAATGCTGCCAGAGAAACATGATAATTCTTATTTATAACAGAGTAATATACAGTGCTTACTTTATAATGAGAAAAACAAAAGGGAGCTACAATATCTGCTGCAGCTATTTTTCTGAATAAAATAAGCTTGTTTTAAAAAATAATGCACTCCTAAAAATCTACACATTCTCTACAATTAATGCCTTAGTTTAATTATTTCACTGATAATAAGCTAATAATGGGAAACAGTCTTTGCTCTGTTATATAAAATTATAATTACTATTTAAATATAGTTATACCTATTGCTTTCCCCATTATAAAACAAAAAAAGAATGCATATGAGGTCATGGTATACAGTACATTGAGATTTAATCTTAACATATTACTTTATATACTTAATAGCAATCCATGTATATATATGAATAAACACAAGACAATACAACCCCCAGCTAGACATACATTATTTGCATGATACTGTTATCTTTTCTTTCTTTCTTTATGTTTTACCATTTGTTCACTAGGAAATTCCTACTGGACAAAAAAATATATATATAATATATATATATCTTTTTATTTTTCAGTAGTGGCCTGGGAAGAAAAGTTGCAAGGAGACTACAAATATAACATGACTCTATAATGAGTGTCATTATGAGCACAGTTGGAATGGTTATATATTTGCAAAAAATAAATTGAATAAAGGCACTGAAAATTTACATATACGGAACATAAAAATGATCAGAAAATAATTATAATGATTTCAAAAGCACTCCATTTGCATATTGAACCTTGCAATAATTTATCTTAGGTACAGTAAGTTATTTGGGATTGGTATTTATTTTATTTATTTTTTTATTAAAAAAATGGCCACTATTATAGGTTCATAGGTTGGTACTAGGCTATCAGCTCTAGGGCCTATACAAGCCTAGCTAAACAATTCCCTGGATATTTCTTTCCACAATATTTACTTTCCTGGACCCCTGTCTAGCAGTGCGACTGACGTGAACCCCAGGGTAAATTTTCTATCTCCCATCCAATCGTCAAGGTTCCTTTTGAAGAAGGCCAAGGAGGTGTTCTGCTTGACATGTATGGGTAGCCTATTCCAGAGTATGGGGAGTCTTTGGGTCAGGAACCTATCTCTCCAGCATGTTTTATTCATTGTGATGACAAGGTTTAAATCGCAGAGCGTGTGGCTCTGAGGGATTGGGATTTTTTTAAGTGGAGCATGTCCTACAGCTCAGGGTTTGACATGGCCTTGTATGTTAAGCAGAGATTACCTCTGAGTAGACGATTTGCCACAGAGTATAGCTGGAGTTTTTTTAGACGGTCGGCATAGGGCATCTGCTTTAGGCCTGTGATTCTTTTAGTGAGGTATTTCTGCGGCCTTTCCAGCTATTTCAGATGTCTTGTGAGGTACATACCAAACAGGGCGTTGTACTCTATAATGGGTCTAATGAGGGATGAGTACAGTGGGACAATGACCTCCTTTTTTCTGGATGAATAGCCCTTAGTAATGAGGTGTGCCACATAGAAGGATTTCCTGACTGGTTGACTATTCTTAGTGAAGTGCAATTAACTGATACTCTGGTGAAGCCAAGCTGCCAACAGCAGTCTTGACACACACATTTAGAATTATAGGGTGCAACAGGAAGAATATGCAGTATAAGAGGTCAAATTCAACAAGGACTGGGTTCATTGTTGGTTTCAGATTATATATGATTTCTTGTATTAAAATGTAAACAATGTATTTTAATAGATATGCATAACTTATAACTCATTTCTTTCAATAACACAGACTTGTTTACTGTAATGCAAATTTACTTAATGCTGCCATGTGCAATGGCTATTTTTCAAGCTGTATTACTTCATCACAGAATAAAATAAACTGCATTCTACCAGTTTGCTTTAAAAGAAAAAAAATCTGTGTTCGAAAAAAAATGGTCCTTTGAACTAGAACTGCTGTTGTCCCTTTTTTTTTTACTTTTTCTCTGAGACTGCTATCTGGATTTAGAAATCTATCTAACTTCCATGGAGAGTACTAAACCAGTGTCACTGTACTCTTTTTCTTACTTTTTGTTTGACACTGTTATTTGGAATTGGGTAATTTTAACCTGCAGAGAAAGTTAAAAAAAAATGGATCACCTACTTGTTTGACTTGAACTTTATTTTTTATCTTGTGGCATCTGTCGACTACAATAATCAACTGGCAATAACAATAAATGCAATTAGTTATCTACTCATCCATATGATTTTTTCTCTTTTCCCTGTGCAATTGCAGTATTGTCTTGTATGCAGAATTCGAAATTTTTCAAAGTACAGTTTTCAGTTGTATACTCCTATATGTTTGCGATAGATATTATATTTTACTTCTGAAAATTATCCTCACAACATTGGCGTAGTTGTTGGCATATGCTCTCTTTGAAACAAGGCAGTTTGCTTATCAGCTATCATAATTCACTGCCAATTAACTCATTGGAAGGATAGTCAGTAAGTCGTATCAGATTAATAATTTTGTTGGTGGCAGCAAAGCATGAATAGAGGAAAGGGGTACCAAAACTCAAAATCTATCCATAGCTTTTCAAGACAAATGCTATAAATTCCTGTGTATGGAAAACAATTTTATTACATTTCAGTTATGGGAAGGCACTGGTCTAAGAATAAGAAAGTTGATGTTTATGACAGTCACTAATCATAACAGTGTCCTATAGCTGACTGCATAGAGCGAATTTGGGTGTGTTAGCTGTGTCATAACCCAAGGCAGGATTGTATATTTGTCTTTTGGTCATAACCCAAGGCAGGATTGTATATTTGTCTGAAGTGGGTTGTATTTAAGCACTGTAACACTGACACCTTATATTATGGTTGACAGTGGAAGGATTTAAGCTCAGTAAATCTATCAAATAAATAGAAAAAGCAACTGATGACCTTAAAAGTGTTTACCTGTCAGTTACATATATGTTTTGTAGTTGGGAGATATATAGTAAACAATATAGCTATTGGCTGTAAAACATCATTGTCAACTAAAAATTTGCAGACCACTATAACAAGAAAGTAAAATATATGACCATATGTATTGCACAGCAGTTATTTTATTTTTACTCTGACTAGTTAACACAATGACAAGAAGAGCTTTGAGGCATGTTCCAAGATATCAGTAACATAGATTATTAAACTATATTATTTGGATTCAGGGAAATATAATTTTATTTCAAAGGGGCTCCTCATACTGGAATAATCATGAGGTAAATCCTTTTGTTTAACATCAACGTTCGGCCCACCATATGTGTAGACAGACTGCCAGGGTCAATAGTTGCAGAGCATGCAACTAAAGGACCAAACAGTAGGTACACAAAGGTTCATAAAATGCCACTACAATTAAAGAGACTAAAGAAGGACATATTTTATTTATTTGTTTTATTTTATTTTGTTATGTGGTTTGTCCAGCTTAATTACACCAAAAACCCTTATTCGAGTAAGCCCGTGGAGAAAAGTTCCATAATATTGCAAACATTTCTAAACAGGCTTTCAGTCATACACATGAACAGACATTAAGTAACCTACATTAACAATTGTACATTCATTCACTAATTAGATTACACACATATGAAATAAAGTAAACTATTACAGTATAAAAGATACCTAGGCATTTATTAACCCCAGTATTCACAAATCTCCTTGCAAGAATAAGACTATTCTTGCATGGAGTGGTTCGGGTCCATTTAGGAAAGCAGCACACCTTGCATATGCATGAAGACACTCTGCTATTTAATCTAAACAGACACAAACCAGGAAATGAGTTTAGGGGGCACGTGTCAGCAGTGCCTGCACATGTAACATGCCTGCTTTGCTCAGAAAGTGCCACTTTGTGACACAGACGAGTGTCAATGTATATAATCTTAAAGCCTGGCTCTAATATTATATACTAAACCAGTGTCCGCAGACACTGAAATGTAAGTAGCTAACATTTTAGTGTCTGTGAACACTGAAAAAAAAATAAAACAACAACACCTAGAAGGCAGCAGCCTTCAAGTGCACACCCCCAAATGCATGCATTCTTGCCCTACATGCATGGAAGTAGTAGGGCAAGAGGAAAGCAATACAAATGAAAAAAAAATATTTTTTTTCATCAAATAAATCCGAAATCTAAGGAGTGTGCAGCTTGTTTGCAAGGCGCGCTGCTATGCTTAGTCTGGCTGAAATCCAGAAAATGATAGACAAGTGCTACTGTGATACAAAACATCGTCAAGTGGCTGTAGTGATACTGCCATAATGTAGCATGTAGAATATGTTCGGTTCAAATCTCCTCTCTGCCAATTCATTTAAAAACTTTTAAGGAAATTGAATGATAGATGTCAATTAAATGGCTCATATATAGCACAGTAGGGGTGGGAATATGTAAAATATAAATGTAAAAAATACTTTATAAATTTAATGTAAAAATAGATTTAAACAACGCTTTGTTAGTGTAAGCATTGCTTACCGGCTTTCAGCTGTGCTTATCTGGTTTAAGCATTGCTATGCGGATTTGAGTGAAGCTAAAGCATAGTGCAGCATATTAAAACTGGAAAATCAAGACAAAAGTGCAGGAAAACTGCCCTATTTAAACTGCACAGACAGGAATACAGCCATAACCATTTGGGATTGCTCACAGCAGGAACAAAATGTCTAGTGTCGGTGAAGGTGTTCGCTTCTGAGCACAACATTGGTGCATCCAGGAGTCCAGAGTCATGATTGGGCTCCTAGTAAAAAAACATGATGCAGGCTGCTGCAGGGCCAGTACCAGGGCTCCCAGTACAAAGCAGAGGTCTGAGACCAGCTTGCATGTGATCTCATCAATGCCACTGGCATACCCTGGACTGGTGAGCAGGCACATCACCACCATAATGACCTGAAGTGGAGGAGGGGTGCACTTTTGGACCAGTGGATCCAAGAAGCCTGAGTGCAGGATGTCCCACCTGTCTGTACATATGCAGTCTTGTGTATCTTTAACTAAGTATGGAAAAAGTTCAACTTGTGACTTTGCAGGTGTGATTAATGTGTGATAACTCCCCATACAGCTGCTACAGAGAGGTCCCAGAATGTTGAGGGTCATGCCTAGCGACTGGCCTGGCTGCATTGGCAGTATGGAAAATACAGAATACCCTCCCTAATATTAGCAGTAAGAAATCAAAATTATAATAATGGTAGTACTGCCTGTATATATAATTGTGCTGTAAAAGTCAGGAATAAATGCCTGTGTCAGGCTGCCAGAATTACAATAGAGTATTCCCTGCTGCTGTGTGGTACAAGTGTCAGTAGCAAACAAAGTAAAATATGCAGGAGAGGAATATTAGAATATGTGTGAGTGTGCCTGAGTGAACTTGCCAAGAATGTGCCATGTCAGGGCTACTGTAACACTTAGAAATAAAAAGCTTTCCCCTGTGCAGGTCATGCAGGAATAGTAATTGTGGATTTCTGAGTTGTATGTCAAAAATAATAAAGTTGATCCCAAACACTGGTGTATGTCATCTCACTTGTACCTGAAAAATAGAAATGTGTATGTCCTGCAGAATGCATTATCTGAGGTGAACTGATTTAGCACTGCTTGTCTGCATACATTAGAATGGGCTTGTCAAATAAATGAAAAAAAGCAACAGTACATATTTCCATCAGAATGTGTTTTACTTGTTTGCCTGCCAGTATTGTCCTGTGTTAACCTTTCAATGTCAGCTGTATGTAGCTGTGAATGTATTTAAAAATGTATAAGGCTAACAGGTGCAGAGCTAAAACCTGCACTGTGTACTCAGGAATCTAAATTGCAGTATGTAGTCTTAAAACAGCCAAATGTGCAATCCAGCTAATATGCACATGTTTCAGAAAGAATGAGACCAATGTCTGTTGTGTATGCATAATCTGTACTGAAAATGTGAAACAAATAATGCAGCATGTCATAATAAAAGTACTGTGTATAAAAATATGTACTAGATAGAAATGTCACAAGCAGTCTACAACACCTCCCCAGTAGCTCAGTCTGATAAAGACTAGGCCTGTAGTTCAATTTTGCACACACCATGGTTTGAATCCAGGGATCACCACTAACATGTCAGTCTGGTTCTACAGTTGTAAACTGCAATCTGAATAGAAAAAGTAGTGTTCTGCATCATGTACATTTACCATACAGGGCACACAGGTAAAGAAATCTGAATAGAAATACTAGTATGATCTGTATGACTATGAAAGGTGTGCAATTACTGTGTTGATCAGCCCCAGTCCTACACATAGATGCAAGCTAGACATCCACAATCTGCAGTCTGGTCCAGACAAGCCCCTCAAGTGTCAAGCTGTCATCGACAGTTTCTCCAGTTGCCAAGAAACCTGCACACAGAGAATGTCACAGTAGATGTATGTCAAAGGCACAAAACACTCTCAAGGGCCAGCAGCTAATATGTGAATCTGAAATATGTGTAGAAACAGCAATGTAATGTGCAGACAGTTCATCTGCACAGGACCCACAGGTAAAGAAATTGGTATAGAAACAGGTATGATGTGTATAACTAAAATAAGGATACAATTGCTCTGTTGATATCTACACCTGTTGGTGTGTTGTAGCAGCCCCATGGCCCAGGTAGAGTGTAAGTGTGGTGAGAATGTAGAGTAGTGAATAGTAGTGTACTGACAAATATACTTAATAGCAGTTGTCAATTGAATCTGTTCCCTTCTCCCACCACTGAACTGATCCAACCATCACACTGAAACCAACATGGGTATGTTCCTAAGCAAACCTCTATGGTAGGGACCATTGTTCCATTTGGTTTATCATTGTTTAAACTGTGTGTATACTAATATTCCCTGTTGAATAATCATTTTATTGCCTGCCTGACACACCACTAACTGGCATGCTGTTGTAACCCTGAATGCTATTCCATATATGCATGGGTTTTGTTTGCTATGGCACTGTTATAATTGCACTGTTTTGAGTAAATGGGAATATCCATGCATGCTATTTTGACTAATGTTGTAATGTGTTGTGCATGACTAACCAATATTCGTTGTTAATTTCCACACCATAGCACATATGGGAAGGCAGATCCCAGCCGATTGGCCTCTCCCACCCACCTGGCTGAGGCACCAGGTCCCAGCATGTCTGAGACCCAACCCAGACCTCCCCCATCTGCTGGTCCTGCACCACCCTTGGATGGAACCAC
>NC_056725.1:1601609634-1601734634 GCF_019279795.1 Protopterus annectens | reverse complement strand
GGAACCATAGTGGCCCTTACAGTGGCATGCAGGTGACACTGTTAGCAACAAGCCACCAACAATAATGTTTCAACATGGAACATGACTAGAAACACATTTCAGTATTTGTTGAATAATATGATATATGTCCCAAAAGTAGGTTTACTGTAAACATACCCTTTGAGTTGTGTGTTCAGATTATTGTTGCAGATATGGTGGGGGGAGACAGAGATGTCAATTAACAACTATTATATCCTTGCAGTATGATGACCTCAGACCTGTTTTTCCTCTTTATGTCTTTCGGGTACCATGTCTAGGGAGCACCTTCCAGTGTATTCCTCCTTAGGAAAATGATGTTATCATTAACTACTTGGTGCAGCATCACCGAATCCTCTTTGGCCATATAGCCTATGATCTGCAGGAGAGGACTGCCCTACAGAATGAGCTCGTGCTCAGGGTAAACAATG
The DNA here is from genome assembly GCF_019279795.1 of Protopterus annectens. Taxonomy (NCBI): domain Eukaryota; kingdom Metazoa; phylum Chordata; order Ceratodontiformes; family Protopteridae; genus Protopterus; species Protopterus annectens. The sequence continues at coordinate 1,601,734,188 of NC_056725.1, read as the reverse complement.
TTGGCTTGCATAACCATAGTTATGAGCAGGTCTGACATGGCTGCACTGACCTCATCCACCATGCCTGTCAGTATGCTGCTGCAGTTAGGAGGGACCAGCTAGCCACAGGTGGGGGTCATGCCATCCAGCCCCCCTGACACATGCTGAGGAACTCCTTGCCAGCCTAGGGGCACCTGCCCACCAGTAAAGCCAAGAACCAGCTGATAGCATTGTGGAGGGGGGTTGCTACCCACACAATGGATGAGGAACATGCAGGTAAGGCCACAGGGCACGTCAGTAGACCACTGTTGCTTATCCATCTGCATCTGTAGAGTTTCATCATGCATATGTGAGATAAAATATATATAGTCTGTGCTGCAATGTAGTAATGAACAGATGTGGATAATCTGTAGTATTGTGGGTTTGTACTGCTGATGTACTGAAAATGCTACTCCTACCCTGTACCAATGCCACAGGTGTGGCTACTGACATCACATCTCTCACACAACTATGTAGGTGTTTCTGGTATACCCCTGGGGCAGCAGCCTGTAGCTGGTGAGTGTGGTGTGTTTTGTTTAGGTTTGCCAATACACCGGCCATGTTATGGCCATGGTATTTGCCTTGGACACGTTTAACACACCTACCCATAATGCATGCTGTACATGTTCACTTATTGTAGCTGTTAACTGCAATACATCACAGTGGTCACCATGGTGGCATATCTGAAGGGTATGTAAGAGTCCTGCAATATAACTAACAACCTGTCATTGCAAGATGTGTGCACAGAGATGAACATAATGGTGGGACAAATGGCCTACAGTAGGAACATGTCTGAAACATTACCCTTATACAGTGGCTATAACAGTGTATATACCACCATTACAATGGGAACTATTACAGATCTACACAATGACATGTCACAATACCACATTCCACAACCCTTATGACCTGTAATGTGATCCTAACATAAGCAATGAATGTGTAATATGGAATCCTATGTTAGGACAGCAAATATGGGGAATACACACCTTAACATATACTGGAAGCATATGTGTGCACACACTCCAAATAACATATTGTGGGAGCATCTTTTTAGGTACTGACAGCATTCACTCTTCATGATTATGCACCTTCCATCAAGTACAGGACCTCAATGTCACACCAAGAAATGGTCTACTGTCCAAGACATATGTCCATGACATTTGCCCACTCACCTGCAACAGAGGCAGCTGTGGCTTGCACATTTCTTACAAACCATGGAATGGATACTATATCTAACAGGTAGAACTCAAGAGTGGGAGATGTAGCCTTACCTCACCATTGCATATACCATGGCAAAGAGTGCAGACAGTCATGCATGTGATGAGGAAATATGGGACAACATTAATGTAGAAAATAAACAGATGGCCATCCAAGACAGATGACAACACATGTTGCAAATTGGTTATGGAGACTGCCTAGAAACATGCCGCAATACTAAGGGAGTTGCAAGAATGACTAGCAAGTACTGGTTGTGCAGTACCTGTGTTGACAATTGCCTGGACTCTGCATAAGTGTGGCCTATGGGTTAGGATAATCAGATGGGAAAGGTGTTCCACAGGAAACATCATCCAGGGATCTATACAGGTAGCATATGCATGACATCAAAAGACCCCCAAAGGCATGTGTTGTGATGTGTAATGGTGTACCAAGACCAAGTTCAATACCTACAGACAATATTAATAAAGATACATGTGTTGCACAAGCAACACCTCACTCTACCTCAGGCCCACCATTCCCATCTGTGCCTTGCTGGTGCCAGTGTACACCTGCATGTTTGCCACTCATCAGCAGGGAATAGGCCAGTACACATGGTGTTCTGAATTTGGGACACTGCAAAATAGCACTCATGTGTGGCCCATAGTTGTCAAGCATCTGCAAAAAGGCTGAGGATGGGTAGGGGTGTCATCCTGAAACACAACAGTGAACTTAAGCAGATATGCAAAGCTTGCTAAGAATGGCTGTATCTGCACACAGTGAAGGTCATGAATTGTGGCAAACATAACCCTGACTCCACAGCAATAACAAAGGCACTGGGTGACCTACAAGGGCTGTGCACATGAGTTGACCTTGCAATCTGGCAGAGTTGAGGTACATTTGTAGGGTGGAGTGACCAAATACTGGCAAGTGCAGATGGGTCATGCTAGTATACCCCTTCCAGGAATAGTGACTGCTGTAGTACACTTAACAGTTGATTCAACAAACCATCATGTTAAGGGTGTGCACACTTATGCACCCACATATTGTATGCATCTCAATCAGCATTTGCACAACTACCACATTTGTTTGATACTGCATTTGATTGCACAGGTCATATGTCACATATCAGGTTTAAGTAATGTTAACATATGTAGTATTGTGGCCCCATGGCATATCAGGGAAGAGGGTGCCATGTCAATAAGGGTGTCTACATTCCTCATAGCCACAGTAAGCTTTGGAGGTTGTCAGTGTAATTGAATTTTATTGCTCATACATGCACCGCTGATGATGAGATCTGTTAATCAGACATCAGGCATTCACTGTTGACATCTGTCCTGATATCATCCTGGTATGTGTTGGAAAAACACATAGAGGCTGCGAGCAGCAGACCAAACATACTTGACACACATATACACATTCAGCAATGGCATGTAAACCTGTGAGGTATAGGGCAAAGCACATGCCAGGGTGCTGAACAGGTGCACAGCAATACAGTGTACATGGGTGCAGTGTGTTCCAGGGGAAAGGGCATCACCTACTAACAAAACTCATGTATCACAGAGATGTATAATGTTGGAAACAGGGATTTACTATAGCTGCAGTGCATGCTGTTGAATGCCATATGTCATGCATGTTGACAGTTGGTCAATGAGAGGTCTGTGTGCAATATTATTGTGCAACCTCACCTGTCAGTAAGCGTGTGTGTGTGTGTGTGTGTGTGTGTGTGTGTGTGTGTGTGTGTGTGTGTGTGTGTGTGAGAGTTTGTGTAGTGTTACACAATGATGTACAGGTCTTAAAGTGTGTTTCTTGTTTTCCCCTCACAGGTGGCGAGGTGGGTCAGGGTCCCTCCTGTAGACAAACTGATGTTAGTGTCCATACAGACTCTTACAATGATGATAGGTATGGTGAGGCAGAGGCAGGGTTGTCAGGGGCTGAATCTGTGCCATCGGTTGACGTCCCACTGTTATCCACCCCATCCTCGCACACAGTCTTATTGTCTATACATACCCCATCACCAGTTGCCATAAATGAGGAAAAGTTGGCAAGTGTGTCTGGACATAGCAGCCATAGCCATATGACCAGTAAAGTACCACACAGGCAGATTTACAGGGGTGCTCGTAGGAGGGCTGCTGGTCATCATACCCCTGGCAGAAGTGCCACAGCAGATGTCATCAGACACGTGTTTCAGGCCATTGCGGAGGCACAGGCATGTATGGAACGTTATACCAGACAAGGTCTGAGGCTCTAGAGGGCTACTCATTCTGCTGTTATTGACAACATCTGTGATCTTGCAGATGCCCACCATTATTTTGCAGTGGTCCTGGATAGATGGTTGGGTGAGATGGTGGAAATCCTCGACCATGCAATGTCTGTGCTTGAGCATGCGGTGGGAGTAGTGTGACTGCCACATGGATGTAGGTCAGCATCACCAACAGGTGGAGGTCAAAGGGACGTGCAACAAGTCAGAACCACTCCCATAGTGGAAGTACCAGTACCAGCATTGCAGAGGGGGGGTGCTGTCCACACCACAACATAGCAGGTCATGTGCACATGGCCCTGTCTAGTCCCAAGAGGAATCCAGATCCAGCGGACATTTGTCATCATCAGGGGAGAGCACCATATCTGGCCTTGTACCTGGTAGTGCCCGTGGAACCTCGGGCAGGCACAGTTCTCATGTCCATGGCCAGAGATGGTGAACTGCACACACTGCCAGGTACGGTCTGCAGCTGTCCAGCAAACCCCTGTATAGGGCAGCCACATAGCAGAACTGTGTGCATGCATACACACACACATCACCAACACAGCTAGGGCAACCCCATACCTACACACACCACATCTGCACAGCCCAATTAATAATGAAACCCCCTAACACACACTCATGATGTCAACCAAATGGCTCAGCCTAGGTCTCTGGCAAACCCACAACACACCCTGTGCATATGATGATACCTGTGCCACATCCCTGTCATCCATAACACTGATGCAGGGACAGGCTAATATGGTTCTGATGCACAGGGTGAATGTACTAAGGTGTACCAATGTAATGCTGTGCAACATATTTTCAGCACTAAAGTTTAATGCTTACATGTCAGGATGTGTAGATGTCCAGCCATGATGCATTATAGCTGTTATTAACACTGACTGATTTTGGTGTCCATAATGCATTCTGTTTGTGTTGCAGGTGTCTATGTGTCAGCAGGATGTTGGTCTGCTGTTGTTTCCTAAAAGGGTTATGCCACTGTAGTGGCACCTTGACTGTGCCATATCCTGGGTACAGCTGAACACAAGTAACAGGTCTGTATAACAGTTACTGCATGTGCCACATGGCTGATAGGTCCTAGGGGTGTATACAGGTGAGTGCATGGTGGCTGATGTCAGCACCCCTTCTACAGTGGACAATAATAAGGATACTGGGTGGTACACACCACATGTTTGTGTATAATACACACACACACACACACACACACACACACACACACACACACACACACATACACACGCACACACACACAGAGGCTTTGGTGTTGATGAAATACACAGAGAATACTGTACACATGGATGTATGTACTTTTCGGGGAACCCATTTTAGCCTATGTAATTCCACCAAGACAGAATAGGCACAATATCACATCAGTAAATAATCAGTCTGCTAGTTTAATGTCATTGCCGATGGTACTGGCAGGGTATATGTCCCTTTCCCCAGTGTAGTGCAATCCTCGACTTGCTAAACATAGGTGTGCTGGTGTGGGTGGCACAGCCCTACCTTTGGAGGGTATGGGGTGGTGTAGAACCGCAGATAGTGTGATTGACAAATACTTAACCTGTTAACATAAACTGTACAGTATTACAGCCGACTAAGTGGGGGGCTACAAACAATAATAACCCCAATGATGGTGACTGTGTCCACAAGATCCCCACCAAGCTATATATACTAACCCCAGTATCACTGTACAGCTATACTGTGGGGAAGAGGGCATTTACTCATCTACTACTAGTTTTGGTGGAATGAATTCCCACAAGTTGATACCTTTGAAATGTTAGCATTTGCCAGGCAGTTCCTGGACAGATGACCTGCTGGGACATGTATTTTCTGTAAATTGAAGTAGATCCCGTCACATACACATACACTCTTACTTGGCAACACTGAGAGTAGAACCCATAGCTAGGTACATATTGCTACTAATGTGTGTGGCCTTAATTCCATACCCCACACAGGTTTTAGGATGAGGTGTGTCCCAGATTACTTGTTAAGTGAAGAACATCACCAGGCCATGTACAGTAAGGTAATGGGGGATGTACTGGTTGTTTATGAACAATACATAGTGGAACATACTGTCATATCCACATTGACAAACATATAACAGTCATAGACACATCTGAGAGACCTGGGTTTATCAGTGCTAACTAACTTGTCAGTGAGTCCATTCTGTTACAGGTAATTTGCACACAGCACATGCATCATTGGGCTGGATAGTGTAATCAGTTACCTGTATGGCTGATGGTGACAGTGGTCCCCATACAGTGCACATTGGGACATGTACTGGGGGTACCATGGTGTAAAGACAGTATACCCAGCACCCACATCCCACATTGGATATTTTACTCACTGAAACCCATGATGATTCTCTGACATACCCACAATCACACATTGACCAGGACTGCAATACAACCCCTTGTCTATCTCAAGAGTGCTACTACAGGGATATGCCTCTATTGCACATGCCACAGAGATAGTAGGGTGATGGTTTGTCATGGCCCTCTTATGGTCAACAACATCACTATCCCTTATACTGTATAGCAAGGTGTATTGTATTAGGAGAATGTGGCCTCTGAATGCTGTATCCTACAAATATACACACTTGCACACATACACACACTTGCCAGTTCTCAGAGGGTAACCCATGCTTATCTACCCATTTGTACAAGTGTTGTGCTGATACTGAAAGCTCCAGGTAGCCCATAGGGTGATGAGTGTAACAAGGTATATGTAATGTCCATTACAGCAACAGCCATTTCTAACTGTGGCAAAAGGGGGTGTAGTGGGTGAGAAGGCCCTCAGGGTATTATCAACTACAGGTATACAAACACACAGACACTGTTATTTTCAGTAATGCACACTGACCCATTTGTCAATACTGGGGTCCATAAGTGCAGGTGTTCATAGGTGTGTACCAGGATATTGTCCATGGAGACATGAGAAGAGTAGGGGATATGGGTACAGTGATATCATGCCACCTGGCATTTGTCAGCAGACCATCTATCAACTGATGTCAAGTGAGTGATCCTAAGGGTGAGAGTTAAATACAGCATTCAATCATCTGGCTGCCTCTTGCAGAGGGCCAGTGAGGTGCTCCATTTGACATGTATGCTACATATATTACATAACGAGGTCAGTGTCTGTCTTGGAGACCTGTACCCAAGCATGTTCTGTTGAATGTGGGTGTGTAGTTGAGGTATCCATGGCATGTGGTGCATACAGGTTTGGGTTTCCCAGCTGTGGCATTCAGAACACAGCTGGGCAGACATGTCAGTTTCAGTCAAGCATAGATTGCCTGTAAGCAGCCAAGATAGATACCTGAACTCTGCATATCTGTACAGAGGACAGACAGACATCAGCATGTCAACTGGGTATGCATTTAGATGAATGTTTTGACAGATATATATCTGACACTGATAGGTATGCCATTACTACATGACAGCAGCCCTCAATGACATGTCCTGTAAACACAGTAGTCTACAGTTAATATCCACATGTCAGATCAATATCCAGTAGCAAATAGTTAATGACACACAGTGCATACACCAAGAACATGATAGTCAGGACTCTGGATGCATCTTGGCATGCAGGGGTGTTTGATTCCAGTACTACAATCTGCAATCTACTCTTACTTGGGAAAGCACTGTTAACAGTAGTAATGTAATGATACACTACATGCCAGTGTGACTGCATATAACCTGGGATACAACCCATGTATGAAACACATTCAAATGGAAAAGAGTGTTGTATAAGCCATATATACTCAGGAGTCCCAGACAGTAGAATCACACCCCTTGCAACTGTAATGACAGTACATAGAAGCATGTTATGTACATGGAATTAAATACACTTATTAAAAATGTCATTACCCTGCTATTTTATCAGACTGGAATGTGATCACTGGTTACCAGGGCTGAGCTATGCTTAACAGGTGTAAGCATTACTTAAATATAAATGTTAAGTAGATTTGCACACTGGTAAACAAAGCCTACACGATGTGCGCACCTTTTCATTTAACCATACGTTAGCACCACTTAGCTTTGTGCAAACCCGTGCAAACCCACTTAAAGCTGCTCAAAACTGCCTTACCCACTGTGTATCTAATAATCTTTGTTCTGCCTAGCAACAAAATCAACAGCCCTTGAACCCAGGACCTTATGCACTATAGTCACAGCAGTTAACCACTAAGCCATCACAGCTATGAAGAAGTTTGTTGTTTTTTTCCAATATATCTGCCAGTACACATACTGAATAGAAGTGAACAACTGCTTTGACTTCTACAATTGTTTATTACTTGTTAATGAAAATATTGTTGAATCAGTATGTTGTTATATCTATATAAACACATATTGGATAAAGATGGTGGGATATGTCTGGGAAGGTAAGTACAACACTCATGTTTACACATAAGGATATGTATATAAATATATATTATATATATGTAGATATATGTATACATGTACATACACACATATTTATATATGTATTTATATACATCTGTATATTGCTTTATTTATATATATATATATATATATATATATATATATATATATATATATGTACATATATATGTATATATATTGTAAACACATATATATATATATATATATATATATATAGGCTATATGTATATATATATATATATATATATATATATATATATATATATATATATGTATGTATGTATATGTATATATATCTATATTTCTATATCTATCTATATATGTGTGTGTGTGTGTGTGTGTGTGTGTGTGTGTGTGTGTGTGTGTGTGTGTATCTATCAATATATATATATATATATATATATATACATATTTATATATATATATATATATATATATATATATATATATATGTATAAATGTAGAATGTTACTACAGTCATAGTGGCTGTGTTAAGAGAAAAATGTGGGAAGTCACATCTGATACTAACATGTACGACATCAGTTACTGATAGACATCATACGATCATCATAATGTAGTACCACATAAATCACAGTAATGATCTTGTGGAATACAACAGAGATATGACCAATAAATGTACATATATATGCATATATATTGTAAACATATATATAGTCTGTATGTATATACATATATATATATATATATATATGTATATATATACATATATATATATATATATATATATATATATGTATATATATATATATATATATATATATATGTATATGTATCTATATCTATGTTTCTATATCTATATATACACACATATATATATATATATATATGTGTGTGTGTGTGTGTGTGTGTGTGTGTGTGTGTGTGTGTGTGTGTGTGTGTGTGTGTATCTATGTATATATATATATATATATATATATATATATATATATATATATATATATATATATATATATATATATATATATATATATATATATATATATATATATATATATATATATAGATAGATAGATATAGATATATATGTTTGTATAAATGTAGAATGTTACTACAGTCACAATGGTTATCTTAACAGAAATATGTGGGAAGTCACATCTGATACTGACATGTACACCATTACTTACTGACAGACATCATAAGATCAACATAATGTAGTACCACACAAATCACAGTATTGATCTTGTGGAATACAACAGAGATATGACCAATAAATGTACATATATATATGTATATATATTGTAAACATATATATAGTCTATATGTATATATATATATGTATATATATATATATATATATATATATATATATATATATATTTATATATTTATACACACACACACACACACATATGTATATATATATATATATGTGTGTGTGTGTGTGTGTGTCTGTGTGTGTGTGTGTGTGTGTGTGTGTGTGTGTATATCTATATATATATATATGTATATATATATATATATATATATATATGTATGTATGTATGTATATATATATATATATATATATATATATATATATATACATATATATATATATATATATATATATATATATATATATATATATATATACATATATATATATAGATATAGATATATATGTATGTATAAATGTAGAATGTTACTACAGTCACAATGGTTATCTTAACAGAAATATGTGGGAAGTCACATCTGATACTGACATGTACACCATCAGTTACTGACAAATATCATAAAATCATCATAATGTAGTACCACACAAATCACAGTAATGACCCTATGGAATACAGCAGAGATATGACCAATAAATGTGGACAGTTTGACAAACTCTGGTCAGTCCAGTGGTATACACAGAACTCCTTTGTACAAGAGGTGTGGACCAAGCCTGACAAAGTGGGTGTTTACAGCCACGTAAATGGGGATATCACGAAAATAATGGAATAGCTAAGCTCACACAGTTTATGCATTCACACAGTCCTGTCTGTACTGACACATACTAACCAGAAGAGCAGAGATCACAAGCCCACATAATACCCACTAGTTAGTGACATACATCTGTACAGCATCCCACTGCTTTCTCATAAATACACAACAGTTATGGTGGTCCGGCAACAGTACATCTGACAAATATCTGGACATAACATCACTCTAGGTAAATACACTGAGCTGCTAGGCATGTCACAAGGCACTTTGAAAACTACAGGCAGATTGCCAGAACACTCACCTATGTTTCTTATTGGGGATTACACATGTACTTGCAAATATAGTAGGCTCTACAGGCATGTAACAGCATGGAGTAACTGCACCAGTGTGAAAGTGCATATCCGCAACCAATCTGAACACAGCCACAGTCACATATGGTAAGCCTAATTAATATTACAGTATATGGACTCTGTTAACTACACCAGCCTCATATGTGCCCTCACACACTAACCCTACATATACTGGGACAATACACAGTGCATTCTGATGCCTGACTGTTGTATGGGACATGTGTCGGTCTGGCCCTACAAACATGTACACCTTTAGTGTACCATACCCTGGAACAGCCTACAACATCAGATAGAATAGGACCAAGAACAATGACATCTACCACAGTTTGTACAGAGGCCAAGGTACATATTGACAATACACACCCTGTCAACAATCACCATAAGTACACAGACCTCACTACTGTACACACTACAACAGAATGTCCAGGTTTTGTCCTCAAATATAAGGCCTACTATACATAACATGTCTAGCAGTCTGTTATCTCACTGGCTTGTTATCAGGTATGATGTCAGTAACTAATGATGTGCTGAACATATGCATCTCTTACTGCATGACGTATGTACAAAGGTTGACAGACTTGAGGTTGGAGGCACAAACACAGGGCCAATATTGACATGCTGCTGTGATAAACTCACACATTTACTGGTGTAACAGGGTTTGTTGTCACATATGTCTTGTGAGGGATATGAAGCCAGTAACTCACATGGATGTCACCAGGTACTGACTACAATCATCAGAGTATGCTACTGCATTTCTAAAGATAGGAAATGTGTGAGTAACACAACAGATGTAAGATTCCAGACTCTGTCCAGTCTGCAGATAGCCCTACAGGTGAGAGTTTCCTCAACCACATTACACTGTCATGCCAGATATTAAATCATGTACAACAGCCATATCCACACAAACCCTGTTAAACCATTACCTCAAATGTAGAAGAGCAATAATTACATTTTGTCCCCATGTTTGGAACATTCCCCTTCTGTTTGTTGGCCTGTCTCCACAGTGTATGTTGTAAGAGATATATCCAACTACCCTCTCTGATGCTGTTTGTCAAACACCCACATGAAGTCCTGCTCACAGTGATGGGAAACAGACAACACCCACATGAAGTCCTTAGTTACAGGAATGTGTTTCCATGCAATTGGCTATAGGAATGTTACCACAGCTGTTCCACATGCAATTAGCAAGCGGGGAACTGCAATTTGTGCACAGACCATCAGCTGACCATGAGCATCACTTACAAAACTCAGGCTGCTGCCTAAGCTAAGCAGATGTACTTTTCCACATCCACCAGAAAGGGAGTAAGAGAGAGAGAGAGAGACAAAGACAGAGAAAAAGAAAGAAAGGAAGGGAGTAGGATGGTAAGAGCCAAGAGTGTTTGTGTATGATCCATGGGTGGTGAGTGGTATCTGGCCATTATGATGGTTGCCTGTATTGTGTACTAATCCATTCTGTCACATGATAATTGCAGATGGCTGTACACATTTATGGCTGGAAATTGTCTACAACAATCTCTACAATGTTTGGAAAATGTCGGCCTTGTAAAGTCCACAATGGGACATGTAGCTTCTCAATATAATGATGTAGCAAAACACACACTGCAATGGATTCTATTATTACACAATCACCCCAACAGGACACTCATAACACACAGTTACCAGTATTGAGTTTCAAACCCCTACCTGGCTATGTATTGCTATTGCATAGTTATGCAGTTATTGCACATGCCAAAGAGCTTACATGGAGAGCTGTCCAAACATTTCTTTGAAGGTGAGTGACATCAGCAAAAGGAAGGATAAGGGAAGTGTAGTACATGTAACTGTCCACAAAAGCAGGTGTCAAGGAAGACATACCCACCCTCTCTCAGGGAATCACACACATTATCACAGTTGGCAGGGTCAGGATTAGAACTCCTATCTAACTTGTTTGCTACACTACAGTATTACACAATTATCACACACTCCACAGAGCTTATCTGCCTAATATATGGCTAAAGGGCAATGGGAGGTGTAGCGAGTGTGTATGGCTTCAAAATCATTAATCGACACACACACACACACACACACACACACACACACACACACACACACACACACACACACACACACACACACACACAGACACACACACACATACACACACACAGTTTCACAGTTGACACATCTGGGATTAGAACTCCTACCTAACTAGTATGTTACACAGTTATTACACAAATTCCACATGTATCACAGAGCTTACAGGGCTAAGAGTTCTCCAAAGAGGTATTTCAAGGTTAATGACATCAGCAGGCTTGCTAAAGTAGGGCAATGGAAGGTGTAGTGACTGTGAATGGCCTCAAAACCATTGATCCCTGGCCAGACAAACACACACAGTTGCCATATCTGGGATTAGAACTCCTACCTAACTAGTATGTTATACTATAGCATTACACAGTTGTCACACATGCCACAGAGCTTACAGGACTGAGTTTTATCCAAAGAGATATTTCAAGGTAACTGACATCAGCAGGCTTGCTAAAGTAGGGCAATGGAAGGTCTAGTGACTGTGAATGGCCTCAAAATCATTGTTCCCTACACACACACACACACACACACACACACACACACACACACACACACACACACACACACAGTTATCATGTCTGGGATTAGAACTCCTACCTAAGTACTATGTTACACTATAGCATTACGCAGTTATCACACATGCCACAGACTGAACCTTGTCCAATGAGGTATTTCAAGGTGACTGACATCAGCACGCTTGCCAAACTAGGACAATGGGGAGTGCAGTGTGTGTGATTGGGGCTTAACCCATTCCTCTGGAAGCACGCACACAACACTCAGTCACACACAACTTTACGGCATAAATCATTCCTCTGGAAGCATGCACACAACACTCAAGTCACACACAAGTTTACATTTGACAGGACTGGGTATACGACTGCTAGAGGAATAATTCATTTTACTAACTTGTTACTCAGTTATCACAAGCACCACAGACAGTATAGTGTTGATGGCTACCAGAAGCAAATGTCTACATTGATAGACAGCGGCATATCATGTGATATTGGCCAGTTTGATGTGTGGTGGGTGGGACAGGCTTCATGATGGGAAGCTCTTTGTCACTGTCTGTCTCTCTCTTCCCCACATCTCTGTTTGTGTATGTTTGAGCTATTATAGTGTGTTGTCCTTGGTTATATATGTGTATTCGTATCTGATGTGTGTGCAAAGCATGAATGGTGTGCAATGTGGTGTGTGTGTGTGCACAGAAATCTGCGACTGACAGATATGTATAGGCCACTGTTGTTGTTAGACATGGGCTTCATTTCGGAGCATGCCCAATATGACCCTTCTGTATTTTGCTGTCAGACATGGGCTTCATTTCTCTAAGTGTGGGAGCTTCCCCAGTATGACCTTCTGCATTGAATGTGTGAATCCATTACAGGTAGGTTGTACTCCAGTGCAGGCATTTGTGTTCTACACCTTCAGCTAGCAACCTGTGTCTGCAGTATATCTGTAGATAGGTTGACAATATGGAGTCACAATGAGCAAAGGATATTGGGATACTGTATCTAATTGCGTCTGTGCTGCTTGTGCTACATGGTTTTGGTGTTAGCAGAGATATTTCAGACATATGTACTATTTTACACTCTGATGTATTATGTCATCAACTATAGACAGATATACTTATTTGCCCACAGTAATTTCCTGGGGAATACAAGATGAAAGAAGCTGTGTCGTGTATTGCGGTCTGCAGCCTACATATTCTTGCACACTCATGCCATTCTAGAGGGGGAGCTGCAGACACTTGCTGATGGGTCTGTGTAAATGGTGCAGCACCTTGGTACTGTGGTGGCTGAGGATCCCCTGCTTATACAGCTATCGACGTGACAGAATGGCCATATCCTGCAGTGGCTATACCTCTCAGCTGTACAGATTCACACAGGTTACCCAGAGGCAGGGCTCATATATCTGGTCAGTTCCCCTTCAGATTGTTGTTTACAAGCAGGTTTGTAGCCACCCATTACTGGGTTTTCAGGCAGGGGTAGTATGGGCACACATCACAGTTTCAGACTTCTCACACTCCATGGTGTCCATGCTTCTACACCCCCCAACTCTGTTATTCTATCCTCTTCCTAACATTATGCCAACAATGCCTGATAAGTATCCCTATAGGTATCCCTTCATCCCAGCGGTATTTAGGGGTTGGTCCACAGTTCATGCAGTAGGACATGGTAGGCATGCTACTGGGATTTGTCAACATGGCTTTGCATTTGTGTTCTGTGGACTGTGTTATGTTGTTATTTGAGACCTCATTATGTTACATACATTGGCAGTATGGGTGATTTACAGGCTTTTGACAGAGGACTGTAGGGCATTTGTTAGTGATGCAGGCCTTCTGTAGCAGGCCAGTGCAATCTGTCACTCCTACAGTTCCAGGCTGCAAGCCACTGTATTCCCCTGGGGTGACAGGTTAGTTGTGCGAGGTGCTAATGGCAATAGTTCCTGTCCTTATTAATCCATTGGTATGGATGCTGGCAGGGTGCTGCTTATACCATAGAAGACACTTACATGGGACACCTCTTCAGCATGCTGCATTCTGTGGGTATTCCCATACAGGAGTGGGGGTCATACTGTACTCATTCCCAACAACAGAGATATGACCTATGTTGATCCTGTGGCTGATGGTGGGGTGAGCTGAGTGCATGTGTGCTATGGAAGCTTCTTGCAGCTGACTCACAAATATACCTGAGACATTCCCTTTATGCTGGCTTGTGTGGGGACATTTTCTCGTTACTTCATAACTGTGCCTTTTGTGGTCTGCCAGTGATTGCACAGACAACATCAGTATTCCATACTACACAGACAACTAATGTGCTGCTAACCTATATCTACAATTCCAAAGGTGTGTGCAGTTGACATTTACATTTTATATACTCTGTCTAGGGCACTTCTACCTGTGTACTGTGTGTATGTCTGGGCCCACATTCATGGCATGTCCATCTTTCAGATGGTGACAGATATTACATCTGAACAATGAGTATGGATGACTGCTGGACTGGGTCTTGCTTGGATGCATTGTGTTTGGCACTGCAGTTGTCAGAACGTGGCCTTGTCATCAACAGTACTGGCCATATGCCACTGGGACACAACCCTCCATGCCTACATGCTGACCACTTCCACTCAATATACAACACACAACAACCTAACACACAGAGCCCTGCATATTGTACACGTGCAACACTCTATCCTGCTACTTTGGCCAGCTCAGGTAATCTGTGCTCCACTGTTATTAAACCGACATGTACATGTTACTACATTTCTATGTAGGATTGGGGGGCACACCTGACAACTGTAAACATTTGCTATGACTGTACTGATATTTCAGGTACTCTGCTGGTTTCCATTTTATTTTGTATTCTGACCTATCATGCAGACTAGAGGCATATCAGTGGAGTACAGATCTTAGGTTTTATTGACCTACATTTCAGTTTCAGACTTCTTACCCTTCAGAACTAATATCCAACTGCCTGAACCGTTGTAGTCTGTCTGTGTAGGTCTGGATGGGGCTGTTCTCTGTTGCCATCAATTGGAGGCCTTAGCACAGCCTTTCTTTGTGGTCATCTACACCTGTCCTGCTGGCTGAGACTGTTGCTGTGTATGTGAGCCTCACTGACATGCATGTGTGTGTTCTATGGACACACATTTGGCCCACCACATGCCCTGCAGTGGGATTTGTCACCTTGTCTAGCACTGCCTACTTTATTGACACCAGTATTTGTTATGGATTTCATGCTGCCCATATAGGTGTCTACTATCTGCTGCCATTCCATTCAGCCACCCGATTCCCTTGCATGCTCACATCCATACCATAGATACAAGTAGCTGAACATACTACTCCATTAAGCAATTGATAAGGAGAGTGACTTACCTTGTGGCTATGCCAGTATTGTGGGTGGTGGTGGAGGGCTGACTATGTCGGATGCACATGGTACACTCCCTATACATGGTAAAGCACAGGTAGTGTCATGTTTGGCATCCCTTTTACTGTACATGAGAGTCAGAGAGAGGTGTCATCCCTGGATTCCCTACCATGTCAGTGTATGTGCTATGCGTTGCTTCTTTGCCAAAGCCTGGGCAAACTGGGCATGCCTCCTTCTGCCTATGGGGGCAGGCTCAGGTTGTTCCTCCTCCGAGTCACTCTGTGCCTGTGCTGGCCTTGGGAATGGTGGGGGGCTGTGCGGCCCTGCCCTGTGCTGTTCCTACTGCAGCTGTTTCTGCAGGATCATATTGTGTAGCATGGCACATACAATGAAAATTTGTGTACATGTAGCTGGAGAGTACTGCAAGACTCCACCAGATATGTCCAGGCACCAGAACCATGACCTGAGCATCACAAATACATGCTCTATTATGATTCAGGTTTGTGAGTGTGCCTCATTATGGAGTTCTTGCTCAGGTGTGTGTGCATTACTGATGGGTGTCATCAGCCACATCAAGAGTGCGTAACCAGCATCCCCCACTAGGTGGTCATATGGGATGTCTCCAATGTCAAATCTCTGGTACAGCTGTGTTATATGCCAGATGTGGGAGTAGTGATAGCTTCCAGGGCTGCCAGCGCACACATTCATTATAATGCCCTGGGCATTGCACATGACATGGCAGTTGATGGAGGGGAAGCCCTTGCGGTTTATGAAGACCCTACCCTGGTCACAGGGTGGTGCTTTGATGTGTATGTGCATGCAGTCTATCATACCCACTACCTCAGGGTATTCTGCTATTTGGTGGAAGAGATGCATATTGCTGGTCAACACCTCAAGGGTATTGTGGAAATATATGTGCTCACCAGCATGTGCTGACATGGCATCCCAGAACTGGTGGAGTACCCTGGATGCTGATGCCTGTGAGATCCCCATGATATCCCCAGTTGGCCTTTGGACGGTACCTGTGGCTAGAATTCTTAAGCCTATAAATATCTTGGCATACACTGGGATGGGATTCCCTCTGTTTGTTCTGTGTTTGATGCATGGCCGGCACAGATCAGCAATTTGCTGTAGGAGGTCCCTGTCCACCCTATAGTGCGCCACTATCTCCAGCTCATGTAGCCCCAGGTAGGTTATGCTGGGTCTGTACAATCTTCTCCTTCTCCTCACTGTGGGTTGGTTGTCAGCATTCTCATCCTCACCACCCTCAGCCTCTTCCACATATGGATGTATGAGAGCGACAGCAGCCCCTCTCATTTTGTTGGTTTTGTTAGGTAAAATTTCCCCATTTGTGTACACCAGTGGTGTGGAGTTTAAGGGAAAAAACATAGTGAAAGGTGTTTGTATAGTTTATAGTAGTGTGCTGGGCTGGGGTGCTTCCTGTGTAATTGGCTGATTCTGATACATTTCACCTGCCAGCTATGCTAGTTTTCCTTGATTACCTTCCTACTGCTGTTTTCCCTTCCCATTGCCTTCCCGTTCCAGCCCTCAGGCATGCCATGCATACCCAGTGCTCAGATGTGAATGGAGCTGCTATTTCCTGGTGTTTTTCTTTTTTATTTAAAACCCAGTGCACAGCATGCACACCTGTTTAGGCAATGTAAATACTGCTATGCAGCTTTGAACACACCCCCTTCCTTAGCTATGCTTAGCTATGGGCAAACAGGGGCCACTGTGCTCCAATAAGCTTACAGCAGTCATGACACTCCCCCTCATGAGGTCATCTAGCTCTTAGGCTTAGACTATGGTGTTATTGCTCCTACACGGTTGGGTGCAAGCTAGCACTGAGGGGAAATCTGTGATTCAGTATCATCCCCTCATTTGCATAGAACTGACTGCTAATGCATTGTACAAAACTAACACACAGCCTTCCCCCTTAACAACCACTATTCCATGGTCTTGTTATGTTATGCAAGCCATTGACTATTATGGCAAAAAATGATTTTGGTTTAAAAGCTTATTTCCAGCTTTTTTTCTTATTTTCGGGTCGATCCCATTTGCGTACCGCTGTCCTATGCTTAAACAACCAAAATCTGCCAAAAAAAAAAAGTTATTTTTTATAATTTTGAAATTATTTTTCATGCCTGTGGCTATATATTTGGCCTTTGGCATGCCTAACCTTTATAATACATCCTTTTTTATGACCTGTCATGCCTCCGATTTGTAGATTTTAGAAATGCATTCAGCTACTGGCTCAATGCATTTCTGTAGTCTACACTATTCTTGCACGGACACCTGCCTGGTTCCTGGATCGCTAATTCACCTCATTTGCATGGTTTTCACCAGCAAATGAGGTAATTAGCATACAGGGGCTGTGTCCATGCAGGAATAGTGCAAGAGCGCTCGTGCACATGCCAAGAGCTCATTCCTGGATCGCACGTCAGCCATATTGCCTGCAGAAGCTCTTGCATTATTACTGCACAACATGCAGAGCTTGCTGAATCCTGGGGTAAATGTCAAACAATGAACAACTAAAGAGATGTATTAGAAGATTTGTCAAACAGATAATAGATCCTGTGATTAGTTATTTAAAATTTAAAGAAATGGTAGTGTGAAAGGGATTCAGTGTGGTAGAAAATGGCAACATTGCAATTAAAAGGTGGGGTGTTAAACAGGTTCAGAGACAAATATTTATGGCTATTATAAAGTTTATATTAGAAGTTAGGGTGGGTAGCAGTGTCAAAAAACTATGTATATGGCTGGGAGATGTTAGTAAACCTATTCAAGTATTGGTGAAAACTACTTGTGAGGCATAGGAATCTGAGAGAAAAGAAATGGTTTGATGACATGGCAAACTGAAGATTACAGTGGGATTTATCCTGGGAATATAAAGGAGAAGACCAATTGATTTTATATGTGAACTTTCAGTTTTGTTTTTAATGAGTTTACATTCTGAATGGATGTCAGTGGTAGTGAGATGTGGTTACATATTTAGCTACACTATTTGAATATAGAGAGTCAAAAGACTGGGCAATGTTATGGCTTATACAAAAGTCTGTGTATTGTAGTTAGCTGAGAAAGAGCTAAGTTTAGTAGTAGTTCTAACCAGTTTAATTCTCTGAGTGCTTGGTAGTGGTATGTTTTATTGCTGCAGTTTACAGCAAATTTGGATATTTTGTTATTACATTCCTCATGTCTGGATTGTTGAGAAACTACAAGGTTAGTGGAGAATGGGGCAGCACAGGGGAGAGCTGCAGTAAGAAAATAAAAGCTATACGTCTTCTGCCATGCCAGTTAGGCTTTTATCCATATAATGTACTGAATTTTTGAGGTTTTCTTTAACTATGTGTGATATGCAGTGGTCAAATTTTAATTGGTCATCTATGTGATTTATTTGTTCTGTCATGGTGTAGTCAGAAAAGATTGTAAATAGTGTTATTTTTGAAGAGATGTGTTTTAGGGTGAAAAACATTACACTTTTATGGTTTGGAAGTAATTGTGAAATATTTAGCCAAGTTTCAATTGAAAAGAAGGATTGTTGTATAATGTCTTGGAGTTTCAAGAGAGTTCATAACTCTCAACTGTCCAGCTTTTTGCAGAATGTCCAGATTTTTGAGTCATGTTTTTTGGTCTATTCCTCATAAAATGTGTGGTCTTCTGGCAAATCACAGAGGATTAAGGTCACTACATAATGACATACATTTGTGTTTCAGCTTTCATACCCTGCAGAAAATGCATGCTAACACAAATCCTGTTATTCTAACAACTTTATGTTTACGAGAGCAATATTTAGAATTTGTCCCTATTTTGGGGCATTTGTCAACCCCCCCATTATTTTAAGCTTTGTCCAGATTTATTGTTCTAAAAGGTACAGAGATATAGTTTTAGTATAGCAGAATAGTGTGAAGTCATCAGCCTATTGAACAAGGGTAGTATTTTTTGTGGCAGTGTGTGTAGAGGTCATTGATGAATATGCTGAAAGGTATGCAAACTCCTTGTAGGACACCAACACTTACTGGTAAGAAGGTAGCCAAGAACTTTTTTGATTTCACTGTTTGTGCTCTGTTTGAAAAGCAGCCATGGAATGATTGCATTGATGTTTATGTAAGAAATTCTGGTGTGAGTATTAAGATATTTTGATATCTCTAGGAAAATTGTGGAGACTAGGCTGGGTGTTGACAGTATTAACAAAATTCAGCAAAGCAGAAGTTGTCCTGTGATAGGGATAGAAGCCATGCTGGGTTGAAGACAATAGTTGAGATGCCTTGCATGAACACATTTGTCTAACATTTTTTCATAAGTAAGATAAAATGACAATTGGTCTATAGTTTGAGAGATCTGTATTGATTCTTCCCTTGTGCAGTGGAACATTGAAGGATTTCTTCAATAACAAGGAGACTTTATTTTCATATATTGATTGATTTATCAGACTGGAGATTGGATGTTCAATAGACTCAGTTGCTATTTTAAGATATTTACCAGGTAAATTGTCAGGAACAGTTGTAGTAGCCTTTAATTGTTTGAGGCATTTTTTGACGGTACCTATGGAAACGGATTGGAAGGAGAAATGAAGCAGGTTATTTGCTTACATAGGGATGTCAAGAGCTTGATTGGTCAATTGTTTGTTTAGTGACAGTAGAATCTGTGTAAAGTGGGTATTGAATTGGTTGGCTGTGGTATCATTTTGTTTCTATATGTTTGGCATTGGCTGTGTAGCTTGTCCTGGATATAAAAGTAGCTTGACTGAGGTCCAGAACACTTTTGGATTATTAATGTTTGTATAATGCTTGGTTGAGTAATAGGTTTTCTTATGTTTGGTGAAAAGTTGTTTTGTTAGGTTTCTTAGTTGTCTAAATGCTAGTAAAATAGGTAGCAAAGTAAAAACTGTTTTATGTTTATAGATAGGTTCATAGATTAGTACTAAGTTAATTGCCCTTGCGAGCCATTTTAAGCTTAGCAAGTTATCCCTTGTGAGACTCAAAACCTGCACCTTGTGTTTGTAAGGCAAACACCTTAATCATTAGGCCACCCAGACTTTGTCTCTTTGTTTCAACAGTTATTTAGCTACAAAGGATCACCATGGGACAGGGTTGGCTTTGACTCTTTTTGTCCTGAGGGGCATAAGCGTGTTTAGAACAACTTGGAAAATTGCATTAAACTCAGAGACAGCATCATCTAAGGAGATAGTCTTTAGTGACTCATAGTTAAGGAGATGTAGTGTATAAATAAAAGTGTCTTCATGAAAAGTATGATTTGTTACCAGGTTGTAATGATGTCTTTTGTGGCTGTTGGTTTGCCACTTTTTGGTGTAGAATAGTAAGTAATCACTTAGGCTGTCTGATAGAGTTCCATGGGATGAGATGTTATTTGGAGGGGATGTTAGGATCATGTTGATGGTTGATTGTCTGGGTGGAACTTTGTTATATCTACTTGGTGTAGTTATAAGTTGGGTGAACTTGCATAGATGTGATTTTCAGATTGTATGGTTTGCCATTCAGTATTAACATTAGCCAATATTAGGGTTTAATGAGGGATTGTTGAGGAGGTAAAGTAAAGGAAATCTCCCAGTGCTCTTGGGACATATACACACACACACACACACACACACAAACACACACACACACACACACACACACACACACACACACACACACACACACACACACATATATATATATATATATATGTGTGTGTGTGTGTGTGTGTGTGTGTGTGTGTGTGTGTGTGTGTGTGCCTATGTCATAAGACTGAAAGCTCAAAAGACTGAAAAGCAAAATATCTAAAACGCAAAACTCATTGTGCAATCTCAGAGTTGATATACATAATTTGCAGGGGGTGTGGGGGTGCTGGGGTTGCCCCTTGCATTAAAAATGCTTTTGCTATTCTGAGTTTTAGATATTTTGATTTTCAGTCTTTTGAGCTTTTGATCTTATGACATAGATCCATATATATATATATATATATATATATATATATATATATACAGAGAGAGAGAGAGCGAGAGAGAGAGGGAGATACATATAGATAGATATAGATAGATATACATATAGATATATATATATGTATATAAACAGATAAATATACGGATATACCATTGTGATCTTCTTGTGAGTGCTGTCAGGGTGTAGAAGAAAGGGGAGATAACTAATGGGAATTTTTTAGAAAATGGCAACATTGACAGTTTTTAGTTGCCCCTGTCTAATCTGGTAATGTTATAGCCTGGCAGGGCATTTTCTTTTTTTTTCTGTTTCCTGACAGAGGCAGTGGTAACTAAGATGTCTGGAATGTGTACTGCTATCCATGCAGCTATTTCCCAGAGTTTATTACAAATACTTTGCAAGTTGGCATGGTATAGATAAAGGCCAGGGTTGCACCCTGGGTGGGGTAATATTGATAAAGGAGCTTCTGATTATGTGTTGTCTGGTTCTTGAATATTCTTAGTTTGGTTTAGGTTTGAGTGGTTGTCTCAACTAAGTTTTATGATTATGGACATATGATGATACCGGCAGATGCATGCTTGCTTGTTTTTAAGTTTAATACCCAAACTGTGTTTAAATGGATTTTGCTTTGGATAATTATTCTCAAACAGTAGGATATATGAGTGGTGATATAGACAAGATGTGATTGGGAGATGAAGTTCAAAGGTATTTTTCTGGAGGGCACAATATAAGAATTTTGTTGGAATTGTGAGGGTAGTGAATGTTGGTAATATGTTAAGAGTGCAAACAGAAGAGGTATTAGTATGAGGAATTGTTAGATAAATGCATTGTTTCTGAAATGTAAGAACAAAGGGGATTGAAGTTTATAGAACAAGGCTTTAGCTAGGATATAAAGTAGAGACAGTTTGTGGTAAATAGTCGAAATTTAAAAGAAAAAAACGTGTTGAGTTTGTTGGCTTGCAAGTAATTTTGAATTGTCAGCGTATTTAAGAATGTAGGCATGGGGAAAATTGATATAAATGAGGATGAGGATGAGTAGATGTTGTTAGATGTCTAATAACAGTATAGATTAGGTATGGATAAGGAAAGCTAGTAAATTAGGTACGGTTGTAAAGGGGAGATAAACAGTATAGTGAGATAAGGGGAAGACAGATATATTACAGAGGAAGACATAGAAATTAATCTGATTGTTGTGTACGGGGGAGGGGATAATGAGATGAATAGGAAGGGGGAGTTTTGTTAATAATTGCTTAGATGTCCAGTTGGGGAGGAGACTAAGTAGGAGTGTATATAGTGCAAAGCAGTACAGAAGAGAAAGATAGAGCAAGAGAAAGTGAACAAGAGAAAGTAAGGGTGTTAGAAATGCTGCTAAATTATAAGAAATTGGAAACAGGTGAATAGAAAGAAGAAGGATTGTATGACACTAATGACATTGGCTGGGGTGGTATAGGGATTGGATAACAGTGGTGATAGGTGTAAATGGATAATATAATGCTACAGTAAGGTGGCTTTGGTTGGATTTGAAGATTGGGTAGAGTATCAAATCAAAGCTGACTGCAGCAGGGCTTCCCAACATCAGGCCCTTTATTACAGAAAGCAATCAGTTTATTCCTGGTGATTAGCAATTAGCATGGATGTACAAAATAAAACCAGTTTTGTTTTGTTTACTAAATGTAAATACCAACAAGCCAGGGTAGAAAGTAACAGGTTTACGCAATGTAATCTAGCGATCAAGCAAACAGTAACAATAATCAGTTAAGTATGTGATCCTTAAAGTGTGAGGACTACTTTGGGAGGGGGAGGAATGTTATAACCATGTTCCAGCACAGGGCAAGGCCTTTCCGGACTACTTTAAGTTAATATACAGCAAGGCTGTTCATGTTAAATTTGCTTATATGAGCACTAACAATAATCTCAGTCAGCTACTGCTCACATTTGCAGCTTCTGTGCAAGACCACTTTGCAGGTGTGATGTGTAACAGCTCCTGCTATGTAAGAGGCATGAGACCAATGTTATGTCCACAGACTATGAAAGAAAAGAAAAAAGAGAAAAACACTACAATGCTGAATATTAGAGCAATGGAAGCTGGGAAGAGGAAGAGGAAGTGATGAATATGAGTTGCATGAGGCTTGAACCATCAAAGAAAATAAAGCAGCTTGAGCTGCAAGAAAGAAAGAGTTACACCAGCATGAAGCTGCAGAGAAGGTATGATCTAGCTATGTTACAAGAAAGAGAGACTGAGCAAAAAAGAGTGAAGGAGCTGATGAAAGGGAGAAGGAGTGACAGCATGAGTGGAAACATATGACCCTTTGGCAACCAGATGTGGAGAAAACTTGACCCTAAATGCCAAAGTTACCCAAGATTTCTTCCTCAGTATAAGCAAGTAGATGGCACTGACAGTTATATTTAAGCAACTGAAAAGGAACGTAGACCCAAATGGAATGAGAAGACCAAAGGCGACTTATCTGCTTATTAGGAAAGCTATGCATGTTATTAGTAGCAAATAAATTAGCAACTGTGTTTAGTAAAGTAAAGTGTACCTTTTTAGAATATTTTAAATTCACACCTGAAACTAAAAGAATAATATTTAGAGAACACTGAAGAAAAACAGAAGATAATGTTAGTAATTTCCTTCCAGAAATGAGCCCTTACATTCCTATGTTGATGAGAGGATGTCAAGTTACCACTTCTGAAATTCTAAGAGATAATATAGTTAGAGAACAAGCACGCAGTGTTTTGCCTATGAGGATCTGAGTAACAAACGTCTGATTTATTTGAAGAGATATACAATGGCTGATCTGTGTGTAGTAAGAAGGGCACAACTGCACAAAATGAGTTTAGCTAAAGGAAACCCATGGGGGAGTATAAAACATGACCACAATTTACATGGGCAAAGGGAGAAGTCACTGGTCACATGCTAAGTTCTTAAGGTAATACGTTGTCATTGTAACTAAGTGGGACAAATGCAGTCCAATTGTTCACAGACAGAAAGGACAATAAAGGCCATGTGAGGGATCAAATAGAGGCGGTATCATGGTAGCAGTGGATTGCCTTAAACCTGCAGTTGTTCCAAACTATCACAAGGACATGTACCTGTACAGGTGGAAGGAAAAATAGTGACATTTCTCCAAGACTTTAGAGAGAGGGGACAGGATAGCAATATGTCTGAAACTGGAGATTTCTGTGGAGTTGGCTCCTTTATGAATAGGTAGGTTGTATAATTGTTTCCAGATAGATGGCACATTAGATTCAGGGATGAAGTGATTGGTTATGATAGATACAGGCAGAGCAAGAGAGTGAGTTGCTATCTGGAGAAAGTATGATGGGATGTTATCAGCAGATACAGATCATGGTTTTAGCTTAGAGAGTAGAGTTTTGATGTATGTTGTAGGATCAGGATTAGGGGAGAAAGTATTTACAGAATTAGTAGTTGACGAATGTTCAGAGCAGTTGGAAGCATGGATGTTGGAGAGGTTAGGCCTGGGGTTAAATAGCTTGGAAATTGATTCTATAAAGTATGTGTTGAAGGTGTTGGCTATGTCTTCTGGTGATTTGTCTGGGCATGGGTTGGGAGAAGTAGGACTGCCTAGGTGTAGTATTTGGTTTACAGCTTTGCAGATTTTTTTGGGATCAGATTTTACAGTTGTTGGGGGTTGTAGTAGAAATCTTTTTTGTCTTTACAGATGAGTTGTTTAGTCTGATTTCTTAGTTCCCTATAGTTTTGCAGATCTGGTGGGTGCTTTGTTAGTAGCCATATTTTCCAG
This sequence comes from Protopterus annectens, assembly GCF_019279795.1. NCBI lineage: Eukaryota > Metazoa > Chordata > Ceratodontiformes > Protopteridae > Protopterus > Protopterus annectens. Next base: position 1,601,708,410 of record NC_056725.1, on the reverse strand, counting down.
GCTTTAGCTCTAGTTTTCATATGGGCGCAGGTAGTTTTAGCTAGCCAGGGGGATATATTGGCTTTTATCCTTACTTTCCGGAGAGGGGCTAATGAGTGTAGGATGCTGAGAAAAGTTAAGTTTGAGGCTTGGACTGCTTCTTCAAGAAGGAGCAAGGTTAAGAAGTTCCAATTCTCTCTGGAGATGAGGGTTTTAAATGTTTCTGGGTTGAAGTTGGAAAGTTTACGGCAGGTGATAAATCTGTGTGGTTTACTGAGATGGTTAGTATATCTGAGCAATTTTATGGGTGAGTGATCACTCAAGGAGTCAGGGAGTGTTTCAGGACTATGATATTTGGAAGGGGGTTGAAACAAGTATCCAATCTATCAAGGTGCAAGGAGAGTGAAAATTGTTTGTAGGGGTTGGTTGAGAAATTAGTTGTGTGAATCTGCATAGGTTCATATGATGTGGAGAGTTTGGATTACTGAGGGTTAGCCAATTAATATTTACATCCCAAGGAGAATGGTTTCATTGGGGATGGTTTGAGAGAAATATAACAGAATGTTTTCCAGTAGGGGGATGTTATCACCTGGTGGAATATAGATGGTTACTATGGTAATGGTAATGCAGTCATTGAGCTTGACGTTTACTGCCAGTACTTCTGCAGGAGTAAAGGATGGGATAGATTGCATAGGATGTCAGATGGTGAGGTTATTGGAGTAGACAATGGCAACACCACCTCCCTTCTTTTTTTGACAATCTAGATGAATTATGTTACAGCCAGGGAGGAGAATATTTGAATCTACGTATTGGGGTTTTAGCCAAGTTTCAGTTAGGGAAATTACATCTGGGGTATGATTAGATGGCCATGCATGAAATTGTCTAACTTTGTTTAGGATGCTTCAGGTATTGATAGAGTAAATAGAGATTTGTTTGTTAGTTATGGATGAGTCGCCTGAATTAGGAGAGGTGTTTAGTAGGGGAGCTGTGTTAGAGATTGGTCCTGGATTTGGGTGTATGTCTCCTGATATGAGCAGGATAGTAGGGTAGTAATGCAATTTAACTTTTAGTGGGTAGTATTTATTATACTTTGTCTTGTTCTTAGTTATTAGGGAGTGGGAGGGAGGGATTTTTATTTTAGGGAGTTGGGTATTGATAGGAAAGATAGATGCAGAGATAGTTATAGATTGCTGTGAGTAGGATAAACCATAGGTATGTGAATATGTAGGATCTTTATGAAAAGGAGATAAAGGTCTGGAAGATAAAGCTCTACTTTAGACAATGACCTTCCAAGCCCGTATCTTAAAATAGCAGCCAGTTGAATTGTCTATTCTGCATAATCTTTATAAATAGGTCAATCCAAGAATCCCATGTTCCCCTTTATGGAAAAAAATGCACATTATCCCTCTGAAAAGGAGGAAATTCAACAGATATTGCTATCTTTAGACTTATAGCAATCTTAGCCTCCTCTTCAAAATACTTGGAACATTCATTCAAATACAATTGTTAAACTATCTCCTGCAGGAAGGACTCTTATCCCCAACACAACATGTTTTTTATCCCTCCCATAGTGCTAACAATGTGCTGCTAACCTTTATAGATGCTGTCAATAATGTTAGATATAATGGTAAATTAGTTTCCTTACTTCTAGACTTGTCTAAAGTCTTCAACACAATTTGTGACAGCAAACGTCTACTTCAAATGTCCTCATTAGATCTCTCAGCCCACCATTCTATTGTTCAAAAGCTACCTATCCAGTAGGTATCAGTCAGTAAAATGGCTCTCCATCCTCTCTTCATAGCTCCCAATCACCACTGGTGTACCACAAGGATCTATCCTTGGTTGCCTTCTCTTTAACATTCTCTCCAACACCATCTACACATCCACACAACAGACAGATATTGTTACTAAAAAATCCCAGAACTTCCAGACACAAGATGTATAAAATGATTAAGAGAGAAATTAGAACAAAGAAAAATACTTCCGCAAGAAAAACTGCCAGAAGCTTCAAATGAAAATTTGTGTTCATTGATACAACACATTTGTGAAAAACAGTATATAGGTCAAGAAACCTTGACCTGTTTGGAAAAAGAAGCATCTGTGGAACTGCAAAAATATAAACAACAAAACCAAGAGATATTTGAAAAGTATAAAAAATAAATATGTACATGGGAAAAAAAGAGAGATTTGACATGGTGCAATATTTATGCAAAGGAGAAAGCTAAATTAATCAATATAAAGAAGACAGCTCCAAAGATATTCAAAGAGAAATACAGGCAAAGGCATCCAGATATGGAAAATTTCACAATAAAAAAAAACATCACAAAGATGGAACGTAGAAAAGAAGATTAGTAAAGTAGAAGTTAAAAAAATAGAAGTTGAAGTTATGGAGTGCCTGTGAAGTGAAGGATTTGGTGTAGAAGGCCTAGCACAGGTTACATCACAATAGGATGGAGTGAGTCCCCAAAGTAAGGAGAAACAGGGAGATCAGGAAACATCTGAAGAAGACATATAGATATGGGAAAGAAAAAGAGATTTAATGTGGTGTAATATTTATGCAAAGGAGAAAGCAAAACTAACCAATACAAAAATAGCAGCACCAAAGATATTTGAAAAGAAATACAGGAACATAACAAAGATGCTAAACGGATAGAAGTTAAAGGAAGAATAAGAGGTTCAAAGATACAGGATATGAAATGGGATAATGTAACAGCCAGAGAGATTGAAACAAAGTTAAGAAAAGCCTTTAATTGGAAAACCCCAGGCCCAGATGCAGTACCTAATTTTTGCTTGAAAGTATTAACATCTTTGCACAAAGATTTAGCCATGAGTTAGAACTAATTATATGCACACCCCAAACAGACACAAACCTGGTTAATAAACAGGAAAAACAATGCTCCTACTTAAGAGTGAACCTGCAAGCTATCCTAAAATTATAAACCAATAACTTGCCTTCTGATGATGTATAAACTATACACGGGAATTGATGCTGACAGAGTTTATAGTCATACAGAAGAAAACTCAATTAAGGCAGTAGAACAAAACGGCAATAAAATAAAGTCATATGGAACAAAGGATCATTTGTTGTTAAATAAAGTCATAGTGGAGAACAGTAAAAAGGGGGAAGAATCTAAATATGGCATGGATTGACTACAAAAAAGCATTTGATAGTATCCCAGATTCATGGATGAAAGAGTGCTTAAAAATGTATAAGATACACTCTACATTGATCGACCACATTACAGTGAACATGAAACAGTGGCAGACCACTTTGCAATTAAGCATTGGTAAAGGACAAATTATTATGCCAGAGATAAAAATTCAAAGAGGGATATTCCAGGGTGACTCTCTGTCATCGCTGCTGTTCTGTCTTCCCTTAACCCATTAAGCTGTCTACTTAACAGCTTAGGCCATGACTATAATTTGGCTCCTAGAAAACAAAAAAGTGTAAAGACTTCTCATCTTTTCTTTGTCAATGATTTAAAACTGTATAGCTCATTGGATGAGGAAGTGAAAGCACAACTGCAAATTGTCAAACTTTTTCAGATGATATAAGAATGTCATTCTGTCTTGATATATGTGCAAAAGCAACCTTTAAAACAGGAAAAACTGCAACATCAGGAAAATATCAGTTTGGGACAAGAATGTGATATAAAATAACTTGAGCAAGAGGGAGTGTATAAATCCTTGGGAACTGATGAAGGATCAACGATAAAACACAAACAAATGTGAATAAAACTTAGTAAGGAATATTTCAAAAGACTTACATTAATCCTGAAAACACCACTGACATCTAGGAACAAAATTCAAGCTTTAAACCAGTTTACTCTTCCTGTCCTAACTTACAGTTTTGAAGTGACTGACTGGCTCCAAGACGTGTTTGATGGATTAGAGAGGAAAAAAGGATGCTTCATGCTCACCAAATGATTTATAAAAATCACTGCATACAAAGATCATATATTACCTGTTCTGAAGGAGGGATGGGCCTACTTGAAATTGATTTTACTATATGTATAGATTGCAATCATCAGACTCCACACATATCTGCTGACCTCACAAGACCCAAACGTAGTGAAAGTTTTGAAACATGAGGAGAATAAATCTAAGATAACTTCTCTGCTTAATTTAGCAGAAGCATATCGGCGTGAAGCAGGAATGGAAATAAAACCAGAAGTGGATAAAAATCAGGCAGCAACGGAATCTGCCAAAATGAAAAAGAAAGAATATAGCTGAAGGACCAGATGAGAAGGTAAGAAATGTAGAAAAAGCATAAATATAGTTGTAAGTACAGAAAACTTCTGGAAGAACCTCATGTTGATCAGGAATTAATGCAATAATGGTTAAGGAGAGGCAAATTCAAACCAGGAGATGAAAGATTACTACTGGAAGCCCAAGATAGTGGGATACATACACATTGGTTTACAAATTCCATTGAACATGTGGGAGAAACAGACAAATGTAGATTTTGTAAAACCGAATTGGAAACAGTTACACACCTTGTTGCAGATTGCGACATACTAATGGCAGAAGGACTGTATACTAAAAGGCATAATAATGTGGCAAGATTGTTGCACTGGGGATGGTGCAAACATTATGGTATTGAAGTGGCTGGAAATCACTGAAAACATGAGCCACAAAGCATCATAGAAAATGATGACATTTATATCACATGGGACCACCCATTACCAAAAGTTCAAAAGATAGAAGCTAGAAAACTGGATGTAGTAGTTCAAAAAAAGAAGACAAGAGTAGCATTGATCACTGAAATCACCACACACAGTGACTACAGTGTCGTGCGTACAGAGAGACACAAAGTAAAAAAATATCAGGATTTGCAGGCAGAAATTAGAGCAATGTGAAAGAAAGATACCCAGACAGTTCCAATAGTAGTAGGAGGAATGAGTCTTATAAGAAAGAATCTACAATCGTATTTAGATATGTTACCAGTCCATGCAACTCCATACAAATTACAGGAGTCATTACTGGACACAGTGCGGGTGCTCCAAAGAGCACTTTTGGCTGACATCAAAGACTGAAGCAATACTAATTTCCTGAACTTTAATTGTACTTTGACTTATGAATGGAGTCCATTCCCATCATGGTATTAGAAATCCAAAAGACTTCGAGAAATTAAAAAGTCTGACCAGGATCTATCATGCATTATTGCAAATAAACTAAAAAAATTCAGCACAGGTGGAAAAACTTAGAAGATACACAGATAAATATAAAGGAAAAGTACAAAATAAGCAATTTATTGATGACCCAAAAAAGTTTTATAGAGAACTGGGACACAAGGTAAAAGGAATTGAAAGACAGCCAAAAAAATAGGAAATAGATACATTTTGGAGATGTATCCTATGGAACATAACAAAGATGCTAAATGGATAGAAGCAAAAGAAAAAATAAGAAGTTTAAATTTGCAGGTTATGAAATTTGATAAAGTAACAACCAGAGAGATTGAAACAAAGTTAAGAAAAGTCTCTAACTGGAAAATCCCAGGCCCAGATGCAGTACGTAACTTTTGGTTAAAAGTATTAACATCTTTGCACAAAGATTTAGTCATGAGTAAGAACTATTTATATGCACACCCCAAACAGACACCAACCTGGCTAACAGCAGGTAAAACAATGCTCCTACTTAAGAGTGAACCTGCAAGCTACCCTAAAAATTATAGACCAATAACTTGCCTTCTGAAGAGGTACAAACTATACACAGCGATTGATGTTGATGGAGTTTATAGTCAATTAGAAGAAAACTCAATTATGGCAGTAGAACAAAAGGCCAATAAAAGAAAGTCATATGGAACAAAGGCTCCTTTGTTGTTAAATAAAGTCATACTGGAGAACTGTAAAAAGTGTCAGAATTTAAGTATGGCATGGATTGATTATAAAAAAGCATTTGATAGTATCCCACATTCACGGATAAAAGAGTGCTTAAAAATGTATAAGATACACCCTGTACTGATCAACTATATTACACTGACCATGAAACAATGGCAGACCACTTTGAACTTAAGCCATGATAAAGGACAGATTATTATCCCAGGGATAAAAATTCAAAGGGGGATATTCCATTCTGCTTTGCCCTTAACCCATTAAGCTGTCTACTTAACAGCTTAGGCCATGGCTACAATTTGACTCCTAGAAAACAACAAAGTATAAAGACTTCTCATCTTCTCTTTGTCAATGATTTAAAACTGTATAGCTCATCAGATGAGGAACTGAAAACACAGCTGTAGGTTATCAAAACTTTTGCAGATGATATAAGAATGTCATTTGGTTTTGATAAGTGTGCAAAAGCAACCTTTAAAGCAAGAAGACTGTAGCACCAGGAAAACATCAGTTTGGGAGAAGAATGTGATATAAAAGAACTTGAGCAAGAGGGAGTGTATAAATATTTCGGAATTGATGAAGGCTCAACAATAAAACATGAACAAATGCAAATAAAATTTAGTAAGGAATACGTTAGAAGACTTAAATTAATTCTGAAAACAATGTTGATATCTAGGAACAAAATCCTGGCTATAAACCAATTTGCACTTCCTGTCCTAACTTACAGTTTTGGAATGATTGACTGGCCCCAAAACGTTTTAGATAGATTAGATAGGAAAGCAAGAAGGATGCAGCTCACCAAATAATTTATAAAAATCAGTGCATACCAAGATTATGTATTCCCCGTTCCAAAGGAGGGATGGGCCTCCATGAAATTGATAACATGTATAGATCTGCAATTGTGGGACTCCACACATACCTGCTGACCTCACAAGATCCAAATGTAGTGAAAGTTTTGAAACATGAGGAGAATAAATCTAAGATGACTTCTTTGCTTAATTTAACAGAAGCATATTGGTGTCAACCAAGAATAGAAATCAAACCAGAAGTTGATAAAAATCAGGCAGCAACTGAATGTAACAAAAAAGAAAATAAAGAACATAAGGTGAAGGACCAGATGAGAAAGCAAGAAATGTGGAAAAAGCATAAATATAGTTTCAAGTATAGAAAACTTCTGGAAGAACCTCATTTTGATCAAGAATGAATGCAGGAATGGTTAAGGAGAGGTGAATTCAAACCAAGAGATGAAAGGTTAATATTGGCGGCACAAGATAATGGGCTACATGAACATTGGTTTACAAGCTCCATATGTAGGTTTTGTAAAACAGAAATGGAAGCGGTTGCATACCTCATTGTTGGTTGCAACATGCTAATGGCAGAAGGACTGTATACTGAAAGGCATAATAATGTGGCAAGACTGTTGCACTGAGAATTGTGCAAACTTTATGCTATTAAAGTGTCTGAAAAACACTGGAAACATAGCATCATAGAAAATGATGAAGTCTACATCACATGGGATCATCCATTAGCAACAGTTCAAAAGATAGATGCCAGAAAACTGGATATAGTGGTCCAAGAAAAGAAGACAAAAGTAGCATTGATCTTTGAAATTGCCACACCCAGTGACTACAGTGTCCTGCATACAGAGAGACACAAAGTCATAAAATATCAATATTTGCAAGCAGAAATTAGAGTAATGTGGACAAAAGATACCCAGATATTTCCAATAGTAGTAGGAGCAATGAGTCTTATAAAAAAAGTGTCTACAATCATATTTAGATATGCTACCAATATGTATAACTCCATCCGAATTGCAGAAGGAATCATTACTGGGCACATTGTGGGTGCTGCAAAGAGCACTTTTGGCTGACATCAAAGAATGAAACAATACTAATTTCATGAACTTTAATCATACTTTGACTTAGGAATGGGATCCATTCCCATCACAGCATTAGAAACCCAAAAGATCTGGAGAAAATTAAAAAGGGCAGACCTCTCTAATACATTACATAGATGACTCTACACTCGTATGCTCATCTGCCAACATGGCACATATCCAAAAAAAAAGTCAGGAAGCCTTAAGAGCCACTGAAACCTGGCTTTAGAACTCACAACTCATGCTTTCATGCTCACCACCCCAAAACAAAAACTCGTTTTCCCCCAAGTCCCTGTATCATGAAAAAAAAATGAAAAGTAAAATTCTCTCTCTCTCTCTCAGTAATACAACCATTGAACTCACTTATCATAGCAAATTATTAGGATTGATAGTGGATAATCTTAAATTTGAACTGCATATAAAAAATGTATAGAAAAAATCATCAAAAACTAGGGATGCTTTATAGAGCCACAGACTTTCTCACCAACACAAATAAAACTACACTTGCTACTGCCTACCACCTCTCCTCACTACTTTATAGCACTCTGATCTTCACTAACCTGCAGGAATCACAAAAATTAAAAGTTGAACAATGCTATAATAAAGTGGCTATATAAGCAGCAAATACCCTTTTCAGAACCCATCACTGTATAGCACTAAAAAGCCTAAATTGGCTAGAACTATCCCATCAACTAGCATATATATATATATATATATATATATATATATATATATATATATATATATATATTATATATATATATATATATATATATATATATATATATATATATATATATAGCTTCTTGCCACCTGTAAACTTATCTGGCATCCATCTGCTTGTCCAGTAGTAAATAGCATTCTACATAACTATGTTCCCATCTGGTCATTATGATCCAGTGATCAAAATGTCCTCTCTGTCCATAAACCTATCAAATCTGCTGGGCATTTATTACTCTGTTGCTAAGGCCTGGAACAAACTAATTGCATCTGTCAGGTCAAAATCCTCCCTCCCCACAGCCCTTTAAAACCATTCTGAATGACTTCCTAGCCAAAATCTGTCTCTGTTCTTGCTCAAACCTGGGATAAGCTATATCTCTAATACTGAACAAGTAGTTGTCTGTAGCTTAACACCTCCTTACTCTCCCTTCTTCACTCACTTCCTTACTTCAGTTTTTCTCTCCTCACTCTCTTTCTGAAATATGCCATGACCATGTTTTTTTCTCTCACTTCATATTGCAGTTCCTGTTTGTATTATACTATCTTACCTTTAATTTCTCTATAAAATGGCGAAAACTTCTCTAAATATTAATTCATTGTCATATACGTTGTATCTATACTTAAATCGGACAGTAGGTTTAGCGCTTTCATCCACTTTTTATTTTGTGAACTTCTTCAGAAAAGAACATTGCCCTACCCAAACTTCCTTTTTATACCTTGTTATCAATTAAATACAGGAAATGACATCAATTTGATTCTAATAGAATAAACATAGAAAATAAAAAATAAGAATAATTGTGATTTCTTGTACTAGACTTTCTTGTTTAGCTCAGTCTGACACTTTAGTAAATGAAGCAGTGCTGCTTCAGCAGGTGCCCCCTTCCTGCATTTATGAACCATGAACAGCATCATGGCACATAGTCACTGCTTTGCAACCACTGGAACACAATGCAAATACAGGGATCCAATGGACAATTAAAATTGTAGAGTTACCCTCTAATGTAAAATATGTCAGGTGCAGATGACAACATTTTTTATTGTATTAAAAATGAGTTGTATGATTTGATTACAGAAGTATATTTTCTCACCCTCCTATGTATCTTGCAGGTAACATGACAATTTCCTTGTGTTCTAGAAAAAGGAAAAAATATAGACGTCTATATGCTTTAATAGTTTTTAAAATACACATAGTTGTACATTTGATTAAATGTGTACAGTTTAAAACGTGTTTCCTTTAATAATGTAACATTGCTGTAATATGGAATTGTGTGCTGTTAATCATGCTCACTGTTTCCTTCACAGGCTGTATTATTTCTTCATTACTCATTGTGCAGTGGTACCATCTGCATATTTTACCAGACTGTTTTAAAAGGGAAAACACATTTTCTGGTCATGTATGAAATGTATCTGACCTCTGCAGAGTTTATTAAACCAGGGCTACTGTTGCTTTCATTTTCTTATTTTTGCCAGAGATTATTATTTGGAATTCAAAATCTGTCTAACTTCAATGGAGTGTACTGAACCAGAGCTCCTGCTGCCCTTTCCTTCTGTTTGCCTCAGACTGCTATTTGGCCTTGCAGGATTCTTACTTAAGTCAATAATTTTTGGATTACACACACTTTTAGACATTATTTTCATCTTGAGGCTTCAGTCATCTGCAATAAGTAATTACAAGTAACAACAGATGCAGTTAGGTTTATGTTTTATCGTCATCTGTGCACATGCATGAAACATTTTGTTTTATTTTTTTTGCCTGACTGGGCGTTCCTTCGTTGAAGGTTGTGCATTAGGCCCGGCAAGCCAGTACGTAAAAATATACCTCCAATCATTAGCGGATCGGAGTTCCGCTGTGGCGACCCCTAACAGGGAAAAGACGAAAGACACAACAACAACACCATCCTGAATTTATAATCAGATCTTTTTTAGATGTTAAGACTTTAATTTGCTTATGCATTAAAGCTTTGGCTGATGTGTTATTTTAAATTGGTGTGACTGATATGTATCTTTTTTTTTAAAGGGATACTGGTCATCAGCGATTACAATTCAACCTTTGTTGGCTCATTGGAAGACTGGTCAGTAATCGAGATCTTGAAATTTGGCAATTTTAGTGCTGGCAGTGGCAGCATTCCATGAATACAGGAGTTCAAGAAAGAGTACTGTCATCAGGAGGAATCAGTAGCCCCTTCTCAGAAACATTTTTAATTAGTATGTATGGACAATTGTTGGAACTGGTCAAAAATATTCTGAAGTGCTTATGTTATAAGTAAATATTTCATCAAAAAATATAGGTTTAGAACGCTATCAATTTTAGTGCATTCATTTTTTTATTTGTTAATGTGTTAGTGGTCTGTGCTTTTTTTCAAATCAGAAAAGGAAAAAAAAAATGTTTTCCTTTTCCAATCAATTTACTGCACTGTTAAAATGGATATTTTTATGAAAGGTAATTTAGACTACTTTTTTATTTCATGTGTCTCAGCGATTTGTGTATGTGATCATTAGTGTTAAACTCATGTATATATATAAAAACAAGAATTAGTGGGACATGTTAACAGATTTTACCCAGCCAAGCCGAAGCTGCTGTGAAAATACTATATGCCTGAGTGTGTGTATGTACATGAACACACAGACACACACGCGCACACACACACACACACATATATATATATATATATTAATAAAAAAATATATATATATATATATATATACACACACACACACACACACACACACACACACACACACACACACATTATATATATGTATATATATATATATATATATATATATATATATATATATATATATATATATATAAATACATTTCCCCTACTGTTGAATGACAGTGCTGCAAGATTTGTGTGAGAAAACATCACACATATCTATACACGTATATATATATATATATATATATATATATATATATATATATATATATATATATATGCAGTAGTAAGTGGGTGCAAAATGGACTGTTATATCTGGTGTGAAATCTATGTTGGGAACACATTGCCATTGTTTGTGAAGGTGAGATTGGTATGTTGAGGAAGGATAGTAGATATATTTTGGGAGGTAGTTTGGGTTGGAAGACAGACAAGACAGCATACAGGGTGGTATATGACACATGTGGTGGGTAAACACCTTGGATGGGGAGTGGTGTTTGGAAAGTGGAAGCCGATGAGCCCCCAAATGGAAACAGTGGGACCAACGTCCCCACCCATGGACAGTCACAACTGCACCTTTACGGGCCTGAAGGTGCCTGAGCTGGGGGCTGAGCAGGAGGAGCATGCGGACCCTGTAATTGTGTATCGAGGGCCTCAAGGTGTTGTAGCACATCCCCCAATTCTCTGTGGAGCTCCCTATGCACCAGACCCTGGACCTGACTTCAGGTGACAGGATCCTCTCTGTGTGTGCTCCTGGGTGGGAATGAACAGCATCCCCTGAGGTGGTACCACCTCAAGGTACTGCAGGACCAGCAGATGATGAGGTCCCAGGGTGGTTTCCAGATGTGCTTTGGCCTGGTAACATGGCCAGATGAGGTAGGAGAGGTGGTTCTGCTGGGAACAGTCTTCCCAAACATGCTATTGTGTCACAGTTATTGAATATATGTGGGTAGTAATAGTCCACACAATCCAAGATTATGTCTAACCGTACGCATAGATATCCCCATTAAGACAAAACATCAGATTTGGAGCAGTCACATAGCAAACAGAACACATGCATATATGAAACCATCGTGCACCTTACAATGGCATGCAGGTGACATTGTTAGCAACAGGCTGCCAATTATAGTGTTTTGACATGGAACATGACTAGAAACACATTGCACAGTTTGTCGTACAATACAATATATGTCCCAATAGTAGGTTTGCTGTAAACATACCCATTGAGTTGTGTGTTCAGATTATTGTTGCAGATATGGTGGGGAGGGGGAGACAGAGATGTCAATTAACAACTATTATATCCTTGCAGTATGAGGTCCTCAGACCTTTTTTCCTGTTTATGTCTTCCAGGTACCATGTCCCAGGAGCATCTCCCCAGGAGAATGATATAATAATAAACTTCTTTTTGCAACATCACAGAACCTCTCTTTGGATGCACGGCCCATGATCTGCAGGAGAGGACTGTCCTGTGGAATGAGCTCGCCCAAAGGGTAAATGATGTCGGCCTGCATAACTGCAGTCATGAGCAGGTGCAACATCGTGGCACTGATCTCATCCGCCATGCCTGTCAGCATGCTGCTGCAGTTAGGAAGGACCAGCTAGCCACATGTGGGGGTCATGTCATCCAGCCCCCACTGACACATGCTGAGGAGCTCCTCACCAGCCTTAAAGGTTCATAGGTTCATAGGTAAGTACCAGGCTCTTGGCCCTAGGGCCTATATAAGCCTAGCCAAATGGTACCCTGGCTTTTTCCACCCAAGAAAATTATTTTCCTATGCTCCTGTCAAGCAGAGCCACAGAAGGGATCCCTGGGGTGAATTTCCTATCTCCCATCCAATCATCAAGCTTTTTCTTCAAGAGTGCTAATGAGGAGCTGTGTTTGATATAGATAGGTAGTTTGTTCCAGAATATGGGAAGTTTCTGGGACATGAATCTATCCCTCCAGCATGTTCTGTTTATTGAGGTGACAAGGTTTAAGTCCCTAGAGTGTGTAGCTCAGAGGGATTGGGATTTCTTTAAGTGGAGCTTGTCCAACAGCTCTGGGTTTGAGATAGCTTTGTATGTTAGGCAGAGATTGCCTCTGAGTAGGCGATATGCAACAGAGTAAAGCTGGAGTTTTTTGAGACGGTCTGCGTAGGGCATCTGCTTGGGGCCGGTGATCCTTTTTGGGAGGTATTTCTGCGGCCTTCCCAGTTGTTGTAGATGTCTTTTGAGGTACATACCAAAAGGGGCGTTGTACTCTATAATGGGTCTAATGAGTGATGAGTAGAGGGGAACAATGACCTCTTTTTTACTGGATGAGAAACATTTTGTGATGAGGTGTGCCACATAGAAGGATTTCCTGACTACTATGGTGATGTGATTATCAAAGGAGAGACTACTGTCCACCTGTGTCCCAAGGTCTCTTATCTCACTTTCAGTGTTAAGTAGACTATTGCCTATGTGGTAGTTCATGGGTACAGAGTTTTCACCAAAAGGGATGACAATGCACTTTTTAGCATTGAGCTTGAGGCCATGGCTTTGACACCAAGCATCTGTCTCAATGAGGCCCTTTTGTAGGATGTCATCATTAGGGGTTTTGAGTATGGCTGCTAATTTGCAGTCATCTGTGAACTTTGTTAGCCAAAGACCTTCTCTGTTAGCCTGTACTTCAGAGAAGTAGATACCAAACAGGAGAGGACCCAGGACTGAACCTTGTAGTACTCCACTTGTCACTGGTCTGAGGTTGGATTTAGAGTCTGCTACTTTCACAGTGTGGGTTTTGTCAGTGAGCCAGTTGGCAACCCATCTTGTGACATAGGGATTTATACCTAGTTTAATGAGTTTATCTATAATATCCAGAGTGGTGGATGGTGTTGAAAGCCTTGGCAAGATCTAGATAGGCTGTGTGAATCACCTTGCCCTCATCTACGGCTTTGGTGACCGCTTCAAAGAAGTCTATCAAGTTTAGGAGACATGATCTGCCTTTTACAAACCTGAACTGGGTAGGGTCCAGAGTTTGGAAATTACCAATGTCATTGTTTATAAGTTCCATGATGATATGTTCCATAGCCTTGCAGACCAAGCTTGTCAGGCTGATGGGGCAGTAGTTCCCATGGTCCGTGGTGGCTCCCCCTTTGTGGAGTGGGATAACCATTGCTGTGTGCCATTCAGTGGGCACAAAGCCTGAGGTGAGGCTATGATTGAACATGGTACTTAGGTGGGGTGCCAGTTTGTTCTGTAGTTCATGTAGAATGCAGCCTGGGATGTTGTCAGGTCCCATGGATACTGTGTTCTTGGCTTTGGAGAGTGTGTTTTTTTTACCTGTGCAGCCATGATTACAGGAACTTTGCATTCTTCCGGTATAGAGATGGGCCCTTTAGGGGGTGAGAGAGGGGTAAAGTTAGCACTGAACCTATCTGCTAGGATGTTGGCAATAAAAACAAATTAGTCAATTAGGTAATTAGCTCAAAGGATATTTAAAGATAGGGGTGTAGTCAATATGTATTCAGTTACACATCAGAAGTCATAGGAAACGAAAACGCATTGTGTTCTGTAAATTAGCGTTTATGTGTGATACGTGTATTGGATTGCTGTGATTCACATTAAAGTGTTGTAAGCTTAACTACGGAGTCGAACCTCTTCTTCTTCTCTAATGCCTTTGTTTGTAGTTGGACTGTTTTCGGCACTTGTCCGTGCTTTTTTTGTTTAAATTAGAAATGCTCCGATACCAGCAGGTGAAATTCAAATAAGCCAAACAGCAGATGAAATTCAAGTAAGCCAAACCACAATTGAAATGATTTATTTAAGCACCAAAAAATGAGCTTTTTGCCGGACACACTCCAACTTCATCAGAAAAAAACAGTAAAACAGTGTCTCACTTCAAGCCGTTATGTTATATACAAGAAATCATTTAAAAAAATCACAAGATCTTTAATTACAAATTAGTGACGAATTGAATGCCGGCACACCCACCATCCCTGAAACTTGTGATATGTCGACTAAGCATTCAATAAATTGTCAACAATTAAAATATAAAATCAGCTACTACACATATAATGCAGCATGAATGGCATCAGAAAAACTGTGCATCAAAACTGGTGCATACCCCAATGCTGTGGTAGTGTTCATGAAATGATAACTATAAAGTGACAAACACAATGTCAATATATAACTCCTGTAACACTGTTGAAACTCATAATCATTTAGCAGATGCTGTCAGATATTCTTGACACTCCAATCTAAATGCCCAATAAATGCAAAATAGTATAGCGATCTTACTGTTGTAAGAGTGCCCTTTTACAAGAATTTCCCCTCATCATGTAAGGGACCCAGTGTTTGTACTGAAGAACAATTGGTGCATATGTAAGCCAAAGAAAATAAATAATAAACCCTAGTAGTACCTTAAAGGGCCATAAACTAAAAAACAAAGTAAGCATCAGCTGACAACACTCTAAAAGTAAATGACAAACAAATATGTGAATCAATGAATAAGACATACTAGTATCCCACATAACTAATATGTCAAAAATATGTATTAAGAATAAAAATAAAAATAAATACTAATAAGCATATTCTATAACAGATAAAGGAACACAATTCATGCGATCAGTTTAAAGACCATGTACCAAAATTTGTACAATATAAATAATATAAGATTATACAATATAACTCCTAGGGCGGCCATGGTGGTGCAGTGGTTAGCATTGCTGCCTCACAGCAAGAGGTTCTCTGGTTTGATTCTCGGCTGGGGTGCCTTCTGTGCGGAGTCTGCATGTCCTCCCTGTGGTCGCGTGGGTTTCCTCCAGGTGCTCTAGTTTCCTCCCACATCCCAAAGACATGCTGCAGGTGGACTGGACACTCTAAATTGGCCCTAGGTGTGCGTGCATGTGTGTGTGTGCCTTCTGTGGAAGGTTGGGTGCTGGGCTGGCAACTCAACACTATAAAACTTCACTGCCAATCATGAGCAGACAGGTGAGCTGCTGTGGTGACCCCTAACCGGAAAAAGCTGAAAGAAGAAGAAGAATACAATATAACTCCTACCAAGTGGATGTTAAATTCATTCCCAACCCTGGTATGTAACCCAACCAGGGTAGAATGTAATAAACCGGACTGACCCTGTCCTAAGTCTGACACTATGCTACCTAGTGGTCTTTCAAAGAATAGTAATAAGAAACCAATGTTACTATGTAACACATAAAAACTATACTAAGATTGAACCTAAGCAAGTCAGCCCTACCACTACCACACAAGGCTACTGAGATATACAATATTGCTGATTTAGGAGAAAAAAATATATTAAAATTGTGTTTAAAAAATGTATATAATAATGAATTAAAGGTGATTATATAACCTACCTAACTGCTGGATAAATTTGTATTATTCCAATAGTATTCATGACCAAAAATAACAAAGATAAATTGATCAAAAACACAAGGAAATAGCATCTATAAACTACCTATTCAGCCTTTAAGTTTTAGGGAGGTATCGTGGCAACTCAGGTTGGATGCTTGTCATGCCCCAGGTCTCAACAGCATGTTGTCCATAACTTGGCTTTTAAAACTTAACATACACACACTCACACACTACATGCAAGTGTGACTGCATACACCCTGGAATACTACCAATGTATGAAAGCCATACAAAGAGAAAAAATTGTTGTACCAGCCATATATACTCATATTTCCCATAAAGTATACTCACACCCCTTGCTACTGGAATGACAGCACATAGAAACATAAACTGGAGCAGCATGCAACATCAGACAGAACAGGACCAAGAACACTGACATCTACCACAGTCTGTACACAGGCCAAGTAACATATTCACAATACACTGCTACACAATACTGACACTTTGTCAATAATCACCATAAGTACACAGACCTCACTACTGTACAGTCTACAACAAAATGTCCAGGTTTTGTCCTCAAATATAAGACCTACTATACATAACATGACTAGCCATCTGATATCTCATTGGCTTTTAATCAGGTATGATGTCAGTAAATAATGATGTACTATACATATGCACCTCTTACTGCATGACATACGGACAAAGGGTGACAGACTTGGGGGACGGAGACACAAACACAGGGTCAATATTGACATATTGCTGTGATAAACTGAGAAAATTCCTGGTGTTACAGGATTTGTTGTGACATATATCCTCTGAGTGATATGAGGTCAGTAACACACATGGATGTCACCATGTACTGACTGCAATCATCAGAGTATACTACTGCATTTCTAAAGATAGGAAATATGTGAGTAACACACCACATGTAAAACTCAAAACTTTGGCCAGTCTGCTGATAGCCCTACAAGTGAGAGTTTCCTCAACCACATAACACTGTCATGCCAGACTTTAAATTATGTAGAACAGCCATATCCACACAAACCATGTTAAACCAACATTACTTCAAATGTAGAACAGCAATACTTACATTCTGTCTCCTTGTCTGGAACATCCATGTCTGGAACATCCTCCTCCCCCGTTTGTTGGCCTGTCTTCACAGTGTATATTGTAAGAGGACAAGGGCCAACACTCACATGAATTGCTTAGTTATATGAGTGTGTTTCCATGCAATTGGCTATAGGAATGATACCACAGCTGTTCCACATGCAATTAGCAAGTGGGGGACTGCAATTTGTGCACAGGCCGTTAGCTAATCATGAGCATTATTTACAAAACTCAAGCTGCTGCCTATGCAAAACAGATGTACTTTTCCACATACACCAGAGAGGGAGAGAGAGAGAGAGAGAGAGAAATAGACAAAGTAAGAAAGGAAGGGGATACGAGAGTAAGAGCCAAGCATGTTTGTGTATGATCCGTTGATGGAGAGTGGAATCTGGGTATTATAATGGTTGCCTATATTGTTTACTAATCCATACTGTCACATAGTAATTGCACATGGTTGTATACATTTATGGCTGAGGATTGTCTACAACAGCCTCTACAGTGTTTGAAAACTGTTGACCTTGTACTGTGGACAATGGGACATATAGGTCCTCAATATAATGATGTAGGAAAACCGACATTGTAATAGATTCTGTCATTACACAATCATCCCAACACCCACACAGGATATTGATGGCACACACACAAACACACATGTACCACTACTGAGTTTCAAACCCCTATCTGACTATGTATCGCTATTACAGTACTACACAGTTATTGCATGCTCCATGGAGCTTATATGCTGGAGAGTTGTCCAAAGGTGTCTTTGAAGGTGAGTGACATCAGCAAGAGTGCTAGAAGAGGGGTAAGGGAAGTTTAGTAAGTGTGAATATCCACAAAAGCAGGTGTCAACAAAGACACACACACACACTCTCTCAGAGAAATGCACACATTATCACAGTTGGCAGGACCAGGATTAGAACTCCTAACTAACTAGTTTGCTATATTACAGTATTACACATTTATCTTGAGCACCACAGAGTTTATATGGCTGAAATATGGCCAAAGGGTTATTTCAAGGAGGATGACAACAGCAGGCATGCTAAAGTAGGGTGCAGTGGGAGGTGTAGTGAATGTGAATGGCATCAAAATCATTAATCTCAACACACACACACACAAACACACACACACACACACACACACACACACACACACACACACACACACACACACACACACACACACACACACACACACACACACACACACACACACTTGCCAGTACTGAGATGCATAGGTTCATTGCTTCACTGGTGTGCAGTAGGTGAATGGGCCTGAAGCCTGTACAAGGCTAGGAAAAGGGAATACCCTGGCATCAGGTCACATGAAAATAGTCTCCAGTGTGGCTCAGGGGTGTAGTCCCTGGAGTGGTGCCACTGGGTATGTATTGTATTCACCATCCACTCATCTGGGTTACTATTGTAGGTGGCCAGTGATGTGCTCTGCTTCCCATGTATGTGATCTATATTCCATAACATGGACAGTGTCTGCGTTGTGCACATGTCCCACATGCATGTTCTTTGGTGTGAGGAAGTGTACTTGAGGTCTCTGGGGCATGTTGTGTGGACAGATTGTTATCTTCTGATGTAGCATTCCTGACCTCATTTGATGAGACCTGGCTATGGAACTGACAAAACTAACATACATCTGTCTGTGTAGGTCTGGAGGGGAGCTGTTCTCCATTGCCATCAATTGCAGGCCTTAGCACAGCCTTTCTCTATAGTCATTTACACCTGTCATGCTGGCTGAGGCTGTTGTTGGGTATGTGAGCCTCCCTGACATGTATGTGTTTGACTTATGGACACACATTTGGGCCACCGTATGTACTGCAGTGGGATTTGTCACCTTGTCTAGTACTATGCCCTTATAGGTGTCCACTATCTGCTGCCATTCCATTCAGCCACACAATTCCCTTGCATACTCACATCCATACCATAGATACAAGTAGTAGAACATACTACTCCATTCAGCAATTGATAGGAAGAGTGACTTACCTTGTGGCTGTGCCAGTACCGAGGACGGTGCTGGAGGGCTGACTATGTCAGATGCACATAGTACACTCCCTATACATGATAAAGCACAGATAGTGTCATGTTTGGCATCCCTTTTACTGTATGTGTGAGTCAGAGAGAGGTGTCATTCCCTGGGTCCTTACCATGTTAGTGTATGTGCTATGGATTGCCTCTTTGCCAAAGCCTGGGCATACTGGGCATGCCTCCTTCTGTGTACATTGGCTGGCTCAAGTTGTTCCTCCTCTGAGTCACTCTGTGCTTTTGCTGGCCTTGGCAATGGTGGGAGGCTGTGTGGCCCTGCCCCATGCTTTTCCTGCTGCAGATGTTTCCGGAGGATCATATTGTGTAGCATGGCACATACAATGAAAATTTGTGTACATGTAGCTGGAAAGTACTGCAAAGCTCAACTGGATATGTCCAGGCACCGGAACTGTGGGTTGAGTATCTGGGACGCACCCTCTATTATGATTCTGGTCTGTACATGTGCCTCATTATAGAGTTCTTGTTCAGGTGTGTGTGCATTTCTGATGGGTGTCATCAGCCATGGCTCCAGTGGGTAACGAGCATCCCCACACTAGGTGGCCATATGGGATGTCCCCAATGGCAAATCTCTGGCACAGCTGTGTCATATGCCTGATGTGGGAGTCATGATAGCTTCCAGGGCTGCCAGCATACACATTCATGATAATGGCCTGGGCATCGCACCAACCTGGCAGTTGATGGAGGGGAAGTCCTTGTGGTTTATGTAGACCCTATCATGCTCACCGGGTGGTACTTTGATGTGTATGTGCATGCAAGTCTATAGCACCCACTATATCAGGGTATTCTGCTATTTGGTGGAAGAGATGCATATTGCTGGTCAAAGCCTCACTGGTGTTGAGGAAATATATGTGCTCACCGGCATGTGCTGACATGGCATCCAAGAAATGGTGGTGTACCCTGGATGCTGATGCCTGTGAGATCCCCATGATATCCCCAGATGGCCTTTGGATGGAACCTGTGGCTAGTCTTCTTAACCTTATACATGCCTTGGTATCCACTGGGATGGGTTCCCTTCTGTTGGTTCTGTGTGTCAGGCGTGACTGGCACAGCTCAACAATTTGCTGTAGGATGTCCCTGTCCACCCTATAGTGCTCCACGATCTCCAGCTCATGTAGCCCCTGGTAGCTTACCCTGGGTCTGTACACTCTTCTCTTTCTCCTCACTCTGGGTTGGTTGTCAGCGTTATCATCCTCACCACCCTCAGCCTCTTCCACATATTGATGTATGAGAGCAACAGCAGCCCCTATCATTTTGTTAGTTTTGTCAGATAAAATGTCCCCATCTGTGTGCACTGATGGTGCAGAATTTGTGGGAAAAACTACAGTGAAAGGTGTTTGCATAGTTTATAGCAGTCTGCTGGTCTGGGCTGATGCCTGTGCAATTGGGTGATTCTGAAACATTTCACCTGCCAGCTATGCTAGTTTTCCTTGACTGCCTTCTTATTGCTGTTTTCCCTTCCCCTTGATTCCTGTTCAAGCCCTGAGGTGCACCGCGCATACCCAGTGCTCAGATGTGAACAGAGCTGCTATTTCCTGTTTTTTTTTTGTTTGTTTAAAACCTTTTAGGCAATGTAAACACTGCTAGGCTGCCTCAGACAGAACCCCCTTCCTTAGCTTTGCTTAGCTAAGGGCAATTACAGGCCACAGAGCTCCAATAAGCTTCCAGCATGCATGACACTCCCCCTTATGAGGTCATCTACCTCTTATGCTTATACCATGGTGTTGCTGCACCTACACAGTTGGGTGCAAGCTAACACTGAGGGGAAATATGTGATTCAGTATCAGTCCGCTCATTTGCATAAAACTGACTGCTAATGCATGGTTACAAAACTGACACTTAGCCTTCCACCTTAGCAACCACTATTCCATGGCATTGTTGTCTTATGCATGCCATTGACTAGTATAGCAGAATGCTGATTTTGGTTTAAAAGCTTATTTCCAACTTTTTTCATTATTTTCAGGCCGATCCCATCTGCACTCCGCTGCCCTATGCTTATACAGCCAAAATTGACCAAAAAAAAGTTATTTTTTATAATTTTACAACTATTTCCCATTGGCCATTGGCATGCCTACTACACTGAATTCATGCTTTCTTTGGAGCTGTCATTCCTCTGTGTTGTAATTTGCAGAAATGTATTTGGTTAATAACCAAATACATTTCTGCAGGTTACACTATTCTGGCACGAATGCCTGCCTGCTTCCTGGATTGCTAATTCACTTCATTTGCATGTTTTTCACCAGCAAATGGGGTAATTAGCATACAGGAGCTGTGTCTGTGCATGAATAGTGTAGGACCACTCGTGCACATCCCGGGAGCTTGTTCCTGGATCGCTCTATATTTAACTTATACTCACAAATGGAAATCTACCCAGAATAAAAAATAGAAAACAAATCACATATGAACAAATAACTGAATACAGTGACAAAGGAGACTAACAATGTGGGATCTATTTCAAATTTAGCCCTATTTGTACTGTAATTGATTAAATATTTGTTAACAAAGAACAAAGTGAATCAACAAGGGGCATTTTTATATATATGAAATATGCCTTCAAAATGCTGGACACAACTTAAATTTCCTGAAAATGTAAAAGTCAAGTCCCAAGGCTCTGAAGTCACTCACTGATTTCTCAACAAAAAAACAACAAATAGGTTACAACGAGGTATTAAAATAAAATGAATGTGAACAAATGGACCAGAATATTACAATCACAATCAGTTTATTTAAAAAATATAAAACAGTAAGGGCTTTCATCCCTAGACATTCAGGACTTCATCAGAATCTGATAAATAAATGTTCACACAAATTGACTATCAGAGATTTTTTTTTCTAAAACCTCACTAACATGTTGGAATGCCATTATACAAAACATTAGAAAATAAGTTATTATTTATTTAAGCTGCAAATTAAATAGCATCTAAATGAAGGCTATTAATGCACTGGCTTCAGTGATCATTTCTAAAACACATTTAACAGTCACCTTAGCAAAATTGTGTTGCTGAAGACTAAATGTCAAAAGATGTGTAATACCCGTGTTATATAGCAATACAGGAACCAGACTCTGAACTGGAAATGTATTTCAAATGCATTCTGTTTGGAAGTAATAATGCAAAGCATGCAACTAATAAATTCTTAATGTCTTTCCAGACTTAAAGTGGACCACTGAAAATGTTGACCAATCTTGTAAATCAAAAATTACATTATACTGGATTTTCTGAAAATATTCTTCCATGATTGACAAGCTATCTAACTAGCAGAACTTTCCAAATTACTATTAACAATATTACATTATACAGTGGTTTTCTTTTAAGGTGTTCCTTAAGGATCTGTGCTCAACCCACTCCTTTTCTATTTATTAACAAACTCGAGTGTTACTGGTGGCACTGGGCTGCTAGGCTGCAGTTTTTCCATTTTTTAAATCATCCTCTCTCTGAATTTTATGTAAAATAATTGACTTACCCATTTAAAATAGCTGACTTTCCTGTTTTTGGTAGTTAGAACTCCACAGCAGAATAGTGTCATGAATGGCATTCTGTTTTGGGCCCTAAAAATTATCTCACCCACTGAGCTACTTTTGAAACAGTCCAGCATTTTGAAATGTGACACCACAAATAATAGGGCAAGTGCACATTTTATACCTCCTCTGCTGTTTTAAGGGGTCAGGAAATGGTTAAAGGAGGTCTGCTAAGCTCATTTTGCATCAGGTGTAGCAGCGTGTGAAAAATGAGACAAAGTGTGAAGAAGTAACTTGCAGCTTCTTTTGTGGACAGACATGGAAAGAGACAGATGGAAAAGCAAGTCATTGATGATAAACAGTCTGAAATTATAACACTTTTGAGTCAAGCTGATCTAAATGACCATTATTATTAAAAAATAATAAAAGACAATAATGCAATGATAATGTATCACCTAAGATTTATAGCAAAAAAATAACAAAATACATCATGACTTTTTATATGACCTAAATCTTTACACAAGAAGTGGACACATTTCAAGAATGGCTCTCTTTAAATGCTTAGGACAATATTGTCAGCTTGACCTATGTTGCTAACTTCACTATTGTATATCATGCTGAAATAACACTTCAATTAGCTGACAACTCTTTTTATATCTGTGGAATCCTACAGGCATGCTTTTTTTGTCAGTGCTATCTTGTGTCATGATAATTCCTCTTTAGCAGAGCGCCCATTGTATTGAATGTTTTACTGAATATATTTATTGCTATAACTGATGACAGTGATTTCTATTCATGACTTTCAGGATGCTCAGGGTAATGAAAGAAAGAAAATATTCTGCAGCAACTATTTATCTCGTTACCAACAGATACAAAGACAATCAAGTAGAAAAGATAATAGATATTCTGCTGCAAGGCTAAGATTGCCTTTGAAAGTCATACTGTTTAGCACTGCACCCCATTTTTAATTGGTCACATACACTGTGAGTTTCTGTACTTGGATCCTTTAGTTAATATGGCATCTGTGGACTGCACACAGTGCTATACATGTGAATACAGATGGCAAGAAGGTAGTGATCTTCATCAGCTGTGTTTTCTGACCTGTGCTGAAACCCTTTTTATTCATAGTATGTTGATAACAGTAAAGATGAATGTTTCTGTTGCACATCACAAAGCCATGCATTTACCTCAGGAGCATTTCAGCAAAATGTTTCCCAGTACCACACCACCTCTATCCCTACATAAAGAAGTCAGTCATTGGAAACAATGAAACAGTCCTGTTATTTTGGTCTAGCACTCTCATGTCTAAAGTGTGCTTGTCCTTCCAAGTACAATTTGTTTTAAAGTTTCATCTTGGATGGGGATGTAGCACAATGAATTACTGTTGAACAGGTGGGCTAAATTTCCTACATCTGCATACCGTCTCAAAGATGTTGCCATTCCTTACTGATCTCATGGTTGCTTGCAGACTGCTGTGCATGTCATCGTATTTAAGTGTATTGCCTGCACCAAAAGCTTGAAAAGGTTAATTATATTTGGTTGCTTCCTGATTTTGGAGGCTTCTAGTTTGTTATAAGTGGTTTGGAGGGGTACTACTGTGGATCTGTTGTAAGAAGTGTAAACAGTGGTAACTAATTGCAATGCTGTGTACAAATGGTCAGTTCTGGGAATGTGTTATAGAACAATGCACAGTAATAATAACATAATTTATTCCATTAATCCATTTTTCTGACTTTGTTATCTCTTTTCTAGTAAAGTAGAACTATTATATCTTAAGTTTAGTTTTAGACTGTTACCAGTCATAGTGTATAGTTAACTTATTTACTGTTTAGACTTTGGCTTCTTTAGTGTGCATGCAAAGAATCTAATAAAGTATTGATGTACTCTTTTAATACTATAGGCATAGAAAGAGGATATTGACATATATAACAAAATAAAGTCATGCATGTTTAATTATTACAGCAATATAACCACAGCTGCAAAATGATCTGTTGCTTGTTTGAAAATGAAGCTGTTCAACAGATGACTGCAAAGGATGACCTTATTATTCAAGCATAGTTGTTACACATTAACCGAAGATAAAGTACTGTTTAAAAGATTGCCCTACATTTTCCAAATATTTCAGTGCTTAAAATGAAACAAGGTGGTGTTAAAACCACTACTGTACATTAGTGAGAAGTATGCTGGAGCACACTGGATATCTCGCATTAAATAAAAATGAAAATATTTAATTAAAAATATGCATTGCTCGTAAGCAGAGACACAATTAGAAAGGTTGGATTTTTAACTGCTGGACTGGAAGGATGGTCCAGTTTCCATAATATGTCTTTTTCTTTAGAACATGAACTTTGTATTATATAAGTGAAACATTACTGCTTGTTGTGTATTTACAAAAGAGATACTGGGCAATGAAATAAACTTAACATGATGGAGAAAGTGTTTTGTTTTGGAGCTGTTTTCCTTAATTTCTGCTTTAATGTATTTGCTAAAGAAGATTATATCCTTCCTTCCTAGGAAGTTTGCTATTAAGTGACTGAAAGTGCTTAACCTTATGTTACAGTATTATTACAGTTGAGTGTAACATGATTAAAGATTTTATTTTAATTCTGAGCATGTTTCCCTGCATTATTCCAACAACATTTGTCTTTTTGTATCTGCCTTGTTTATGCTGTTTTGTTGGTTACTAAATGGTTTGATGTCAGAGTACTCTGTTATACATTCCTCAGGATCTGTCTGCCATCCTACTTTTATGTACATAAGCTTCCTCTGCCCATACACATATCATAATTCTAATCTGGTTAATCAAGACCTGCAGTGTGTTCAGTATGAAGGCAAATAGGCAGAGAGGGTGGGCAAAGTGTCTCGTATCTGCTGATATTACCAGCCCTGATTTAGGGCTGGCTTAATACTTCTAATAACGTTTATTATTTAGAAAAGGGACTGATATTTATCTCACTGTCTGTGCTGTCACTCTGTTGAGTTTATTTTTAATTGTGAGTGCAATATACTTGGTCTTCCAGTTCTAAAATGGCAATTGAAACATCCATAGTCTGTAAGAGCTTTGTAGAGAGGCACAACAGTTTACTATCAGTCATTATGAAACAGGAATGCAACACTGGGAAGATTTGAAATAGAACTGACTGAATCAGTGGGTCACATAGGTAATACACTGACTGGAGCAGTGTATTACCTATGTGATACATTAAATGATTACTGTTTTTAAAAAGCTAGTGTAACCCTGAAATGAGAATAATACTTTGAGGATGTGGCGTGTTTGCCTCTTACTTAAGTTTTCAAGTGCTGGTAGTTGTGAGAAACTGTTAGCTGATAGTTGATCACATATGTTCACATAAGTGTACTCAAATAACTCGATTCTAGTAGTCAAGGTCAACTGATTTTGTGTTTAGACTGAGGTGTTATATTTAAGCAATAACTGATGACATGGTGTGGTATATTGAAGATTTACCCATGGTTGGTGTAGTTTAATCACAAGGGCGAAGCCCGAGTGAATAAATAAAGCCAACCATGGGTAAATTTCAATATACCACAAACACGGAGTCGGTTATTGCTATTATACAATGACATACCCCAGGATTCAGCAAGCTCTGCACGGAGTGCTGGAATAGTGCAAGAGCTGCTGCAAGCAATATGGCTGACGAGCGATCCAGAAACAAACTCCCAGGACATGCACGAATGCTCCTACACTATTCCTGCACAGACACCACTGCTATATGTTAATTATCCCATTTGCTGATGAAAATCATGCAAATGAGGTGAATTAGTGATCCAAGAAGCAGGCAGTCATCTTTGCAGGAATATTTTAACCTGCAGAAATGTATTCGGTTACTAACCAAATACATTTCTGCAAATTACAAAACAGAGGCATGACAGCTCAAAAGAAAGCATGTATTCAAAGTAATAGGCATGCCAATGGCCAAATATATGGCCATTGGCATAAGAAATAGTTGCAAAATTATAAAAAACAACTTTTTTTTTTTTTTGGCCAATTTTGGACGTTTAAGCATAGGGCAGTGGTGTGCAAATGGGATTGGCCTGAAAATATCGCTCGCCTAATGTTAGGAAGAAGATAGAATAACAGACTGGGGGGTGTAGAAGCATGGACGTCATGGTGTGTGTAAAGTCTGAAACTCTGATTTGTGCCCATACTACCCCTGCTTGCAAACCCAGTAATGGGTGGCTACAAACCTGCTCATAAACCACAATGTGAAGGAGAAATGACTATATATATATATATATATATATATATATGAGGCCTGCCTCTGGGTAACCAGGGTGAATCTGTACAGCTGAGAGGTATAGCCAGAGCAGGATATGGCCATTCTGTTACGTCAATATATGTACAAGAAGGAGATCCTCAGCCACCATAGTACCAAGGTGCTGGACCATTTACACAGACCCATCAGCAAGTGTCTGCAGCTACCTCTCCAGAATGGCATAAGTGTCCAAGAATGTGTAGGCTGCAGAACACAATACTGGACACAGCTTCATTCATCTTGTATTTCTCTGGAAATAACTGTGACCAAATAAGTATATCTGTCAGTAATTGATGACATACTGCATCACAGTGTAAAACAGTACATATGACTGAATATCTCTGCTAACACCAACCATGTAATACAAGCAGCGCAGACACAATAGTTACAGTATCCCACTATTTGTCACCCATTGTCACTCCATATTGTCAACCTATCTATAGATATCCTGCAGAAACAGGTTGCTAGCTGTAGGTGTAGAACACAAAACTGGACTGGAGTACAACCTACCTGGAATGGATTCACACACTCAGTACAGAAGGTCATACTGGGAATGCTCCTACACTTAAAGAAATGAAGCCCATGTCTGACAACACAGCCCATGTCTGACAACACAGTGGACTATACATATCTGTCAGTCGCAGATGTCTCTGCACACACACCACATTGTACACCATTCATGCTTTGCACACACATTGGATAGGAATACTCACAGATATCCAAGGCCAACTCACTATAATATGTCAAACATACACACACAGAGGGGTCTATATTGAAAGCTTGAAAGCCCTAGTAACTGCTTACATAAACACAAACACATATTCTGCGAACCACGAATACACCGAATGCCCTAAACTGCAAAATTCAAAAGCTCGAACCGTCATATTTGTCCCACCCCACCGCCCGCTACATACTACCTACCCAAACAAACTAAATAAATGTATACATACACTAAGCAAAACCCTACTTCTAACCCTACACTAAATCTTACATATACCACCATTTATGCACTTACCTTAACCCGGACCCTAACCCTAAGGTCCGTAACTATTGCACACTTACTTTATGGAGCTATACCATGGAAGGGCCAATGTTTCAGATTTTGTGCTTCAGGATGATTGATGTTTATGTGATTCGATGAAGACGTGTCGGTGTTTACATATTCGGGTAAGTGCATCTTCGAGGATGTAATAGAGAACCCACACAGAGATTTGGGGAAGAGAGAGACAGACATTGACAGAGATATTTCCATCATGAGGCCTGTCCCACCCACCACACATCCAATTTGCCGATATCACATGATGTGCTGATGTCAATCACTGTGGACATTGTTTTTGGTAGTCCTCAGCCCTATAGTTTCTGTGGTGCTTGTGATAACTGTGTAACATGATAGTACAAATCAGTATTCATCTAGCATTTATATATCCAGTCCTGTCTAATGTAAAGTTGTGTATGACTGAGTGTGTGTGTGTATTTCTAGAGGATTGGTTTATGGTCCATTCACACACACACTGCACTTCCCATTGTCCATGTTAGCACTCCTGCAGATGTCAGTCAGATTTAAATAACCCTCTGGCCAAATCTCTCGCCTATAAGCTGCATGGCACTTGTGGTACATGTGTAATATTGTAGTTTAGAAAGCAAGTTAGGTAGGAGTTCTAGACCCAGACATGGCCACTGTCAAATTCTGTGTGTGTGTGTGTGTGTGTGTGTGTGTGTGTGTGTGTGTGTGTGTGTGTGTGTGTGTGTGTGTGCGGGGATGAATTATTTTGAGGCTATTCGCAGTCACTATACCTCCCATTGCCCTACTTTAGCATGCCGGCTGATGTCAGTCACCTTGAAAGAACCTTTTGGACAACTGTTATCCCCATAAGCTCTGTGGTGCTTGCAATAACTGTGTAATGGTATAATGTTGCATACTGTTTCGGAAGGAGTTCTCATCCCAGACATGGCAATTGGGAAACTGTGTGTGTGTGTGTGTGTGTGTGTGTGTGTGTGTGTGTGTGTGTGTGTGTGTGTGTGTGTGTGTGTGTGTGTGTGTGTGTCTTTGATGATACCTGATTTTATGCACATTGACACTTATTACTCTCCCCTTACCCCTTCTTTAGCACTGCTGCTGATGTTAGTCACCTTCAAAGATACCTTGGTACTGCTCTTCATCATGTAAGCTCTATGGCATGTGCCATAAATGTGGAAATATGTAGTAGCAGTAACTACATAAGCATGAGTTTGAATCTCATCCATAATAAGTATTTATGTGTCTACGTATGTCTATGCCTCAAAAATTGTGGCCCCATTTACATCCAGTACACATCTCAAAGCCTGACTTTAGCAGTCCTGCTGATATCGTCCACCTTAGAAGCACCTGTTGCCAACCCTAAACCATGCAAGGTCAGTGGTGCATGTGGTAAATGCGTAACCATAATGGTCTGTGAAGATTGTTAGATAGAGATTTGAATCTCACCCCTGGCAAATGTAAATGTGTGTGTAGGATCGAATTATTTTTGGGATCTCTCACCCAATACATCACCCATTGCCAGTATTTGCAAAGCCTGGTGATGTTCCTCACCCTAGAAGTAACTTGGGACAACAGCCCTCCTACATGCTCTATGGTGCATGCGATAAATCCGGTACACTATAGTAGCAATGTATAGCTAGGTAGGGGTTTGAATCTCAGTACGTGTGTGTGTGTGTGTGTGTGTGTGTGTGTGTGTGTGTGTGTGTGTGTGTGTATGTGCAGGTCTGTCTGTCATCAGTATCCTGTGTGGAAGTTACTGTGATTGTGTAATAATAGGATCCACTGTGGGGTGGGTTTTACTAAATCATTATGTTGAGTACCTAGTGTATGTCACAATGTCCATCTTACAAGGACAACAGATGTCAAAAAACAGAGAGATTTGTGTAGACAATCCATAGCCCTACATGTGACATTATGGATTGGTGAACAATATAGGCAACCCTTCTATTACTTAGAGAACACTGTCCAACCACGTCTCATACACAAACACACATGTCTAGGCAACAATCACTATACTGGTTGCTCCCTTCATATTGCCTCACAGATAGTAACCATGGTGTGATTGCAGTGGACTACATGCCTGTTGACCACAACAGTGCCACTGACATCAGAAAGTACTTTGATGTGTTACACCTCCAGACTGAGTGGGTTTTATCCAGCAAGTAAAAGGACATGGCACCCTGTTCCATCCCCCTCAGTAGGCAAATAAATGTGTACAGTGGCCCTTTTGCTATGTTCCCCACTGGACACCTACAGCAACTGTACAGTCTGCAAACGTAACCCACAAAGAGAATAACATGCCTTATACACATGCCCTGTATGGACAGACGCCACTAACTCCACTGAATACCCATATCATGCTGTCAATGTAGGGGTAAGCATGACCTCAGTTACATAGCCTGGTCTCACCAAATGAGGTCAGGAATCCTACATCAGAAGATGACAATATGTCCACACAACATGCCCCAGAGACCTTGAGTACACTTCCACAAGTCAAAGAACATGCATGTGGGACATGTGCGCAAGCCGGACACTGTCCATGTTATGAAATATAGCTCACATACATGGGAAGCAGTGCACATCACTGGCCACCCACAAGAGTAACCCAGATGAGTGGATGGTGAATACAATACCCAACCATGGGGATAACTCCAGGGATTAAACCCCTGAGCCACACTGGGGACTACTGTCATGTGGCCTGATGATAAGGTATTCCCTTGGCCTAGCATTGTAGAGTCTTCAGGCCCATTCACCTACTACACACCTGTGAAGCAATGAATCTATGGATCTCAGTACTGGTGTGTGTGTGTGTGTGTGTGTGTGTGTGTGTGTGTGTGTGTGTGTGTGTGTGTGTGTGTGTGTGTGTGTGCGTGTGTGCGTGCGTGCGTGCGTGTGTGCGTGTGTGCGTGTGTGTGTATGTGTGTGTGTGTGTGTGTCTGGAAATTAATGATCTTGAAGCCATTCACACTCACTACACCTCCCATTGCTCTATTTTAGCATGTCTGCTGAAGTCAGTCACCTTGAAATATCCCTTTGGCTATCTTGCAATCCTGTGAGCTCTGTGGCACTTGCAAAAATTGTGTAATATTGTAGTATAGGAAACTAGTTAGGTAGGAATTATAATCTTGATTATGCCAACTGTGATAATGTGGGTATTTCTATGAGCAAGAGTGTGTGTGTCTTTGTTTATGCCTAATTTTGTGGAAAGTCACACTTACTACATTTCCGTTGCCCCTCCTTTAGCACTGCTGTTAATGTCACTCACCTTCAAAGATACCTTTGGACAGCTCTCCAACAGGTAAGCTCTGTGGCATGTGCAATAACTGCATAACATTGTAATAGCCATACATACTCAGGTTGGGGTTTGATACTCCATACTGGTGTGTGTTTGTATGTGTGTCATTAGTATCCTGTGTGGGTGTTGGGGTGATTGCGTAATGACAGGATCCATTGCAGTGTGGGTTTTGCTACATCATTATATTGAGGACCTATATGCCCCAATGTCCACATTACAAGTCTAACAGTTTTCAAACACTGTAGAGCTTGTTGTAGACAATCCACAGCCATAACTGTGTACAGCCATGTGCAATTACTATGTGACAGTATGGATTAGTAAACAATACAGGCAACCATTATAAAACCCAGATACCACTTTCCCTCGATGGATTGTACACAAACACGCTTGGTTCTTACTCCCTTCCTTTCTTACTTCCTCTCTCTATCTCTCTCTCACTCTCTCTCCCCCTCTCTCTCTCTCCCTCTCTGGTGGATGTGGAAAAGTACATATGTTTTGCATAGGCAGCAGCTTGACTTTTTTTTGGTAATGCTCATGATCAGCTAATGGACCGTGCATAAATTGGAGTCCCCCACTTGCTAATTCCATGTGGAGCAGCTGTGGTATCATTCCTATAGCCAATTGCATGGAAACGCACTCCTATAACTAAGTACTTCATGTGGGTGTTGGCCCTTTTCCTTCACTGTGAGCAGGACTGCATGTTGGTGTCTGACAAACAGCATCTCAGAGGGTAGTTGGAAATACCGCTTACAACATACACTGTGGATACAGGCCAACAAACAGGAGGGGTATGTTCCAGACATGGGGACAGAATGTAAGTATTGCTGCTCTACATTCGAAGTAATATTGGTTTAACAGGTTTTGCGTGGATATGGCTGTTCTACATGATTTAAAGTCTGGCATGGCAGCGTTATTTGGTTGAGGAAACTCTCACCTGTAGGGCTTATCTGCAGACTGGCCAGAGTTTTGAGTCTTAGATGTGGTGTGTTACTCACACATTTCTTATCTTTAGAAATGCAGTAGCATACTCTGATAATTGCAGTCAGTACATGGTGACATCCATGTGTGTTACTGACTTCATATCCCTCAGAAGAAATATGTCACAACAAACCCTGTTACACCACGAATTTTCTCAGTTTATCACAGCAACATGTCAATATTGGCCCTGTGTTTGTGCTTCTGTCCCCCAAGTCTGTCACCATTTGTCCATATGTCATGCAGTAAGATGTGCATATGCAGAGTATATCATTATTTACTGACATAATTCCTGATAACAAGCCAGTGATATATCAGAGTGCTAGACATGTTATGTATAGTAGGCCTTATATTTGAGGACAAAACTTGACATTCTGTTGTAGTCTGTACAGTAGTGAGGTCTGTGTACTTATGGTGATTGTTGACAGAGTGTCAGTATTGTGTAGCAGTGTATTGCGAATATGTTACTTGGCCTGTGTACAGGCTGTGGTAGATGTCAGTGTTCTTGGTCCTGTTCTATCTGATGTTGCATGCTGCTCCAGTTTCTGGTACCCTATCAGATATATATTTGTAGGGCCTGATGGAGACATGTCCCATACCACAGCCAGGAATCAGACTACACTGTGAATTGGGCCAGTATATGTAGAGTAAGTGTGTAAGTGGCAAATATGAGGATGGTTTTGTTCACAGAGTCCATATACTGGACTAATAATTAGGCTTACCATAATGCGACTGTGATTGTGTTAAGATTGGTATTGGGTATGCACTTTCACACTGGTGTCTGCTACTGTGTGCTGTTACATGCCTGTAGTGCCTGGTATATTTGCAAGTACATGTGTATTCCCCCATATGAAACTTGGGCCAGTGTTGTGGCAGTCTGCATGTAGTTTACACAGTGCTTTGTGACATGCCTAGCAGCTCAGTGTATTTACCTGGTGTGATTTTATGTCCAGATATTTGCCAGATGTACTGTTGCTCGGCCACCATACGTGTTGTGTATTTCTAAAAAAGCAGTGGGATGCTGTGAAGATGTATGTCACTAACTAGTGGAAAGTATGTGTGCTTGGGACCTCTGCTCCTTCGATTAATATATGCTAGGACAGAAAAGAGAGTGTGAATGCATCAAATGTGTGAGCTTCTCTATTCCAGTATTTGTGTGATATCCCTATTTTTATGGCTGTATATATCCCCTTTGTCAGGCTTGGTCCACACGTCTTGCACTAAGGAGTTCTGTGTATACCTTTGGACTGACCAGATTGTTTCAGACTGTCCACGTTTATTGGTCATATTTCTGCTGTATTCCACAGGATCATTACTGTGATTTGTGTGATACTTCACTATGATGATTTTATGATGTCTGTCAGTAACTGTTGGCATACAGTATCAGAAGTGGCACAACATGTCTGTTAACACAACCCCTGTTACTGTAGCAACATTCTACATTTATAACTGCAATACTTACATTACATTCCCTTGCACTAAGAAGTTGTGAGTTATAGTGCTGAGGTATGTTATGGGCATATGTTTTATATATATATATATATATATATATATATATATATATATATATATATATATATATATATAAATATATATATATATATATATATATATATCCTTGTTATGTGAAAACATGAGTGTTGTATATACCTTCCCAGATGTATCCCACCAAATTTATCTGGTATCTGTATATTTAGATATAAAATCATGACTGATTCAACACTATTTTCACATACACGCACTAAACAATTGTAGTAGTCAAAGCAGTTGTTCACTACTATTCAGTATGTGTACTGAATGATATATTTGAAAAAACAGCAAACTTCATCACAGCTCAGATGGCTTAGTGGTTAACTGCTGCAATTGTAGTGTACAGGGTCCTGGGTTCAAGACCAGCAAGGGTTGGTTATTTTGTTGCTAGGCAGAACAAGGACTGTTGGCTACAGAGTGATTAACACTGTTTTGAGCAGCTTTCAGCATGTTTGCATGGGTTTGCTTGAATGTAAACGCTGCTAATGTATGGTTAAATGCATACGTGCTTATATGGTGTAAGCTTCGCTTACCAGTGTGCAAATCTGCTTAGCATTTACATTTAAGCAATGCTTACATCTGTTAAGAATAGCTCAGCCTTGGTTACCAGTGATCACATTCCAGTCTGATAAAATAGAAGGGTAATGACATATTTAATAAATGAATTTAATTCTATGTATATGTTTTTATGTGCTGTCATGACAGTAGCAATGGGTGTGAGTATACTGTATGGGATACCTGAGTATACATGGCTAGTACCACTATATTTTCTCTTTGCATGTGTTTCATACATGGGTAGTATCCCAGGTTATATGCAGTCACACTTGTATGTATTGTATCATTACGTTACTACATTTAACAGTGCTTTTCCAAGTAAGAGTATATTGCAGATTGTAGTACTGGAACCATACATCCTTGCATGCAAAGCTGGACTCTGAGTACTGACCAGAAAGGCTCATCCAGACTCTGCTACACTTTGCTGTGAAGGAAAGGTTAGTTTGCTGTTATTTTTTGTATTTCTGTATTGCCTTTCTATATTTTGAATACTGTAGTTTGTTTTCTTTATCTTGTGTTTTGCTTGCATTCTGTTTTAAACAGCATATTAAAACTTCAAAAGAGACCACAGCTCTCTCTGTTCTGAGTCAAGCAGAATTTTTCTCTCCCTCCCACCCATTTAAGTTGTCTTGTTAAATACCACTGTCTTTCTAGTTGCCCGCCTCTTATGTTAATCTGACCATATATCTCATTTCTCTCTACTTTCACTGGCTTATGTGAGTAATCACAAAACCATCACTTTTGAAATCCCACCCTTCAGTTATTTAAATTTATTGGCCATCCTACAGTATTTCATAGTACCAAAATACAAAAGTAACCAGCCCTTTCAGTCCATCTTGCTGTTTTAAAAATAGTAACTCTCCACTAAACCTTAACTTTTTAAACAGGTAAAACTCAAGTTACCTACTTTCATATCTAACTTCTCTAGTGCACACTGCAGAGTGCATTCTTTTCAATCTTACCTTTAAGCATCCCTGTTACTAGCACTTTCTCTAATACCTAAAAAGATCATCTCTACTTGACTGCAAGTAGACTTTTCTCTATCTGTTAAACCTAGCACTTGCTCCTACAGTACTTATTACCTTGATACGCCACTCTTATAGATAGCACCCCAAAAAAGGCAAAACCCCATTTCTCGGTCACCCACATCCCCGGAATCTCTTTTAAAGTTTTTTGTCTAGTCCTTCTAGCATGTCGAGGGATCAGTTGCTAGTGTCCTCTCCTGCTCAGCTGGTGAACCTGGGAATATTGAGGCAATGTTACAATTGCCTCATGTACACAGACAACCCTCTCCTCCTCCCACAAAACACAAATACATGAGAGATGCAACTATACGGCCAAACTGGAGGCTGAGCTCTCTCAACCTAGGACTGGCAAGACCAGTCAGGAGGAGAAGGTTACCACACACACTATAGACCCAGTCTCACATAGTACCATCACAACCTCAAATCATATACATAAACACACAAAGACATACTCGGCTCTGATCAAAAATCTACCAAAACAGCAGAGGCCACCAAAGCAGACACCCAAACAACCACCACCTCAGAACACAACACCTGCAACACATAGACCTCACAGTCAGAGTGTCAAACAGTCACAGCCCTTAAGGCCAAACACAATGCCAGACACACTAGTCATTGGTGACTCCATAGTCAGACACACTGACGTCCCGCCACCAGACTGAGTAAGGAGAAGGTCACAGTAAGCTGCCTGTCGGGTGCTAGAATCCGCCACATAACGCAAGCACTCAGGTCTCTCAACAGCAGGTACAAATATGACTCAGTCATTGTCCACGCTGGTGTAAACGACCTGAGACGTACTCCTTGGACTACATGAAAAGAGACATTGAGGAGCTCTCTGATTATGTAGCCCAGGCAGGTATGACCCTGACCTTGAGCAGTATCCTACCTTCACCAAGAATGATGCCACAATACAGAGATAAGATGATCAGCTTTAACAATTGGCTTAAACTCTGGTGTCATTCAAAGGGGATCCAATGTCTGTCTGCCTGGGATGACATGCTGGACAAGCCACGCTGCCGCAAAGGACGGCTTGCACCTGTCACCCTGGGATTCCGGATATTGGCAAAGGCTCTTGCCACCCCATAGTGCCTTTTTAGGCAAGGCTCAAATTCTAAACCTACCACCCTAGAACACAAAAAAGGAAAAAAAACTAAGGGTAGTGCTGCTCAATGCCAGAAGTCTAAATCTCAAAATGCACGCACTCGAGGCCCTTCTCAGTATGGAGAACATCGATGTCTGTGCAGTGACAGAAACTGGTTCAAGGCTCCTGAGAGCACCCCAGCACTATCAGGTTTTACCTCTTATCATGCGTTCCGCCCCAAAATGCGGACAATACCAAGAAAGGAGGGGGGGTATCCATATTCATCAAAGACACCCACACCTCAAGACTGGTGGCAACGCACGATGCATCGGAGACCATCCAGGTGCAATTAACCATAGGCAAGACTGCTCTGCAAATTGTAGCATGTTACAGGCCACCCTCACAAACTCAGGAACCTCACATGGCTTTCCTGAAAACACTAGAGGGGATAAATGTATCACCAAACACCATCAGACTAGGTGACTTCAATTACCCTAATATAGACTGGGAACACTACTAAAGCCCAAACACCCTAGCCCAAAAGTTCCTGGAATTCATAAACTCAAATGCCATGGAACAACTAGTCACCATCCCCACAAGAGGAGAAAACATACTTGATCTCATCATCACGAACATGGGAGCACAATGTTCAACACCGAAGTATACCCTCACTGGTGAGATCAGATCACAAACTAATCTCGCTGGAGGTCCTCATCCCACCCCACCTGAAATAAAAAGACCACAGTAAAGAACTTCTCAAAAGCCGACTTCACACTTCTAAAGACTAGTGTGGTCTCCTTTAAGGCCCCGAGCCGTGGAAAACAGTACTCAAGCCGCTGAATCACTTACAAATGCCTTCTACCAGCACCTGCAGGACTGCATGGATAAGGCAATCCCAAGCAAAACAAAGACTCTTTGTACCAAAGGCAAGCGTCCAGTCTGGTGGACCCCAGCCATAAACAAACTCTACAACAAAAGGAGGAAGCTACTACAAGATAGAGCAAAATCCTTAAAAGGTAAGACACCCTTGGTCACTATAAGTAAAAACTAAGAGCTCTCATAAAATCATCCAAAGCAAATTTTGAGAGAAAATAGCTAAAGACTCAAAAGACAATCATAAGGCCTTCTTTAGCTATGTTAGAAACCTGGGAGGAACCTCCCAGATATGCTCAGAACTAGTTCAAAATGATGTGAAGATTACTGATCCTACAGACATTGCCAACATACTGGCTGACAGGTTCAGTGCAAACTTCTCCCCTCCCCAAAAGGAGAGATATCTATACCAAGCGATTGCAGCCCCCAAACATCTCCAACGCCCAAGTGAGAACTGCTCTCTCCAAAGCAAAAAACACAGCATCCATGGGACCTGATGGTGTCCCGGCTGTGTGCTCCACGAACTCAATGAGGAATTAAACCCACAGCTAGGACAGCTGTTTAATCATAGTCTTACCTCTGGCTACGTCCCCAGGAGTGGCGCACTGCAACTGTGGTCCCACTTCACAAAGGCGGTGCCTCCACCGACCCTGGAAATTACCAGCCCATTAGCTTGACAAGCCTTATCTGCAAAGCCATGGAGAGGATCATAATGGACCTCATAAATAAAGACATAGGGAATTTGCAGACTTTGGATCCATCCCAGTTTGGCTTTGTCAAAGGCAGATCATGCCTTCTAAACTTGGTTGACTTTTTCAAACAGTCACCAAAGCCATTGATGAGGAAAGGCAGTCCATACAGCCTACCTTGATCTGGCGAAGGCCTTCGATACAATACCCCACTCGGGTATCATTGAAAAACTCATCAGCTTAAATGTTAACCCATACATCACAAGATGGGTTGCAAACTGGCTGAGTGACAGAACCCACAGGGTCAGAGTTGCTGGCGCCATGTCAGACTCAAAGCCTGTCACAAGTGGTGTACCACAGGGCTCAGTCCTGGGTCCACTCTTGTTTGGCATCTACTTTTCAGTACAAGCAAACACAGGAGGGTTATGGCTGACAAAGTTTGCAGATGACTGCAAACTGGGCACCATAGTAGAAAACACATCTGACACAGATATCCTTCAGAAGGGTCTCACAGAAATGGATAACTGGTGCCAGAGCCATGGCCTAAAGTTAAATGCCAAAAATGCATAGTCATACCCTTCGGGAAAAACAAGGTTACCCTAGCTACCAAATAGGTGGCAATCCACTGAGCATAGAAGAAGTTATCAGGGACCTGGGGACCCAGGTTGATAGTAGTCTGTCATTCGACACCCATGTAGCTAAAGTAGTTAGGAAGACCTTCTACATTGCCCACCTTATCATGAAGGGATTCTCATCTAGATCAAGGGAGGTCATAGTCTCCCTATACTCATCACTCATCAGACCAATGATTGAGTACAATGCCCCATTCGGAATGTATCTGACCCGACACTTGCAGCAGCTGGAGAGGCCACAAAAGTTCCTCACCAAAAGGATAAAGGGTCTCAAACATCTGTCCTATGCTGCCCGACTTAAAGAACTCCAGCTCTATTCAGTCGCTTAGCTTGCTCAGAGGTGACCTTTGCCTAACATACAAGGCTATGTCAAACCCAGATTTGATGAATATGCTTCACCTCAAAAAATCTAGATCCGTCAGAGCCACAAGGGCGGGAGACTTAAACCTCGACACGGCTATTAATAGACGCTGGAGGGATAGATTCATCACCCAAAGACTCCCTATGCTGTGGAATAAAATCCCGGTATATGTGAGGCAGAGCACCTCGCTGGCCTTGTTCAAGAGAAATCTTGACCAATGGATGGGAGATCGCAGATATACCCCAGGGATTACCTCAGTGTCACTGCTCAACAGAGGCACAGCAAAATAATGGGTATAGTTCCCCATACTAAAGGGGTGGCGTAAGCCACAAAACTATGGGCTAGGCTTGTAAATGCCCTCGGGCAGATAGCCTAGTATGAACCTATGAACCTATGAACCTATGACTATCATGTTCTTGGTGTGTGAACTGTATGTTGTTAAGTATCTCCTATTGGATATTGATCTGATATGTGGATATTAACTGGAGACTGCTATGTTTTTAGGACATGTCATTGAGGGCTGCCGTCATGTAGTAATGGCATACCTATCCGTGTCAGACATCTATCTGTCAAAACATTCATCCTAATGCATAACCTGTTGGCTAGCTAATTTCTGTCTGTTCTCTGTACAGATGTGCAGATGTCAGGTATCCATTTTGGCTGCTTACAGGCAATCTATAATTGACTGACACTGACATGTTTGCCCAGCTGTGTTATGAATGTCACAGGTAGGAAACCCCACCTTGTATGCACCACATACCATGAATACCTCAACCAGACTGCCACAGTCAACAGAACATGCTTGTGTACAGGTCTCTAACCCAGACACTGGCCATGTTATCTAATATATGTTGCATACATGTCAGCTGGAGCACCTCAATGGCCCTGAGCAAGAGAAAAACAGATGATTGGATGTTGAATTTAACTATCACCCTGGGGATCACTCAAGTGGCATCGGTTGATAGATGGCCTGCTGACAAATGTCAGGTGGCATGATACCAGTGTACCCACATGCCCTACTATTCTCATCTCTTCATGGACATTAGATTGGTACACACCTAGGAACACCTGCACCTATGGACCCCAGTACTGACAAATGTGCCAGTGTGCATTACCAAGAATAACAATGTCTGTGTGCTTGTAAACTTGTAGTTGACAATACTCTGAGAGCCTTCTCACCCACTACACCCCCCATTGCCATACCTAGAAATGGCTGCTTCTGTAATTGAGCTTAAATGTACCTTGTTACACTCTTCACCCTAAGGGCTACCTGGGGCTTGCAGTACCAGCATAACACTGTTCTGCAAATGGGTAGATAGGCGTGGATAACCCTCTGAGTCCTGGCAAGTATGTGTATGCATGTGAGTGTGCATATTTGTAGGAGACAGCATTCTGAGGCCACATTCTCCAAATACAATAAACCTCGCCATACATTATAAGGTATAGTGATGTTGCTGACATTAGGAAAGCCATGACAAACCCTCACCCTACTATCCCTATGGCATGTGCAATAAATGCATATCACTGTAGTAGCACTTATTAGATAGACAAGGGGTTATATTGCAGTCCTGGTCAATGTGCGATTGTGGGTATGCCAGAGCATTATCATTAGTTTCAGTTAGTACAATATCCAATGTGGGGTGTGGGTGCTGGGTATACTGTCTTTACACCATGGTACCCCCAGTATATGTCCCAAGGTCCAATGTATGTGGACATCTGTAACCATCAACCATAGAGATAACTGATTACACTATCCAGCCCAATGATGCATGTGCTGTGTGCAAAAACAGAATGGACTCACTGACAAGGTAGTTAGCACTGCTAAACCCAGGTCTGTCAAATGTGTGTATGACTGTATGTGTTTGTCAATTTGTATATGACAGTATGTCATACTATGTATTGTTCATTAACACCCAGTACATCCCCCATTACCATACTGTACAAGGTCTGGTGATGTTCTTCACTTAACAGGAAACTCGAGACACACCTCACCCTAAAAGCTCTGTGGTGTGTGCAATTAAAGCCAAACACAGTAGCAATAAGTACCTAGGTAGGAGTTCTACTCTCAGTGTTGCAAAGTAAGCGTGTGTGTGTATATGAAGAGATCTACATCATTTTGCAGAAAATATATTTCGCAGGAGATCATTTGTCCGAGAACTAACTGACTAAAAGTAACATTTCAAAGCAATCATCTTGTGGAAATACATTCAAGAAAAACTAGTAGTGGATGTATAAATGCCCCGTTTCCCACTGTACGGCTGTACAGTGATACAGGAGTTGGTATATATACATAGGTGCGGTTGTTGTGGCCATAGCCACCCACATTGGGGTTATTGTTGTGAGTATTCCCCCCACTTAGTGTGCTGTTATACTGTACAATTTATGTTAACAGGTTAAGTAGTTGTTAATCACACTATGTGTGGTTCTACGCCACCCCTCACCCTCCAAAGTGGGGGGGCTGTGCCACCCACACCAGCACACCTATGTTTACCAACTCCAGGATTGTACTATATTATGGAAGAGGACATATACCCAGCCAGTACCATCGTCAATGACATTAAACTGGCAAACTGATTATTTCCTGATGTGATGTTTTGGCAATTTGGTCTGGGTGGAATTAAATAGGCCAAAATGAGTTCACTGCAAAATTAAATACATCCCTGTGAACATTATTCTCTGTGTATTTCATCAACACCAATGGCTCTGTGTATGTCTGTGTGTTTGTGTGTGCGCGTGTGTGTGTGTGCATGTGTGCGTGTGTGTGTGTGTGTGTGTGTGTGTGTGTGTGTGTGTGTGTGTGTGTGTGTGTGTGTGTGAGTGTTATTCACAGACATTTGGTGTGTGCCACCCAGTACACTTACAGTTGTCCACTGTAGAAGAGCTGCTGACATCAGCCACCACTCACTCACCTGTATACACCCCTCAGTCCTATCAGCCATGTGGCACATGCAGTAACTGTTATACAGACCTGTAACCTGTGTTCAGCTGTAACCGGGATATGACACAGTAAATGTGTCACCACAGTGCTACATCCCTTGTAGGACAGGATAGCAGACCATCATCCTGCTGACACATAGACACCTAGAACACAAACAGAATACATTATGGAGACCACAATCAGTCAGTGTTAAAAACAGATATAATGCATCATGGCTGGACAGCTGCACACCCTGATGAGTAAGCATTAATCATTCCAGCTGAACACAGGTTAAACAGCATTAAATTGCTAAACCTTAGGCCATTCACCCTGTGCATCAGAACCATATCAGCATGGCCCTGCATTGAAAGTATGGATGACAAGGATGTGGCACAGGTATCATCATATGCACAGAGTGTGTTGTGGGTTTGCCAGAAGCCTAGGCTGAGCCATTTGATTGACATTATGTGTGTGGGTTAGGGGGTTCTTTATTAAATGGGTTTTGCAGATGTGGTGTGTGTAGGTATGGAGGTGCCCTAGCTGTGATGGTGAAGTGTGTGTGTATGTATGCGCATTTGCCATGTGGCTGCCCTATAAAGGAGTTTGTTGGACAGCTGCAGAATGTACATGGCAGGGAGTACAGTTCACCACCTCCGGCCATGGATGCAGAAACTGTGACTGCCAGGGGTTTCACAGGCACTATCAGGCAGAAGCCCAGATATGGTACTCTCCCCTGAGGATGACAATTGTCCACTGGATCCACGTCCCTGTTGGGACTAGTCTGGACCATGTGGCCTGCTGCGCTGTGGTGTGGACAGCATCCCCCTGGCAGTGCTGGTGCTGGTATTGCCACTACGGGAGCAGCCGTGAGTTTTTCCACGTCCACTTAGCCCTCCACCTGTTGGTGTTGTTGACCTATGTCCACATGGCCACCACCCTACTCCCACCACATGTTCTACCACAGACACCACACGGTAGAGGATTCCAAATATCTCACCCAACTGTCTTTCCAGGACTTCTGCAAAATAACTGTTGGCAGCTGCAAGATCACAAATGTTGTCAAGTACAGCAGTATGAGTAGCCCTCTGGAGCCTCAGAATCTGTCTGGTGTAATGTTCCATATGTGCCTGTGTCTCCATGAAGGCCTGAAACATGCATCTGGTGACACCTGCTATGGCACTACTGCCAGAGGCATGATGGGCAGCAGCCCTCCTATGAGCACCCCTGTACATCTGCCTGTATGGTACCTTGCTGGTCATCTGGCTACAGCTACAGTGTACAGACACACTTGCCATAGTCTCCACACTGTCCTGTCCCATGCCACCACCTGCCAACTGTCCCTCATCTATGGCCACTTATGATGGGGTATGTATGCGCACTGTGACTGTGAGCTGGGATGAGGTGAAGAAAAGTGGATAAACGAATGGCACAGCTTTAGCCCCTGATAACTCTGACCATGCCTCACCACGGCTATCATCATTGTCAGAGTCTGTATGGACACTAACATCAGTTTGCCTGCAGGA
Source organism: Protopterus annectens (assembly GCF_019279795.1). Lineage (NCBI taxonomy): Eukaryota > Metazoa > Chordata > Ceratodontiformes > Protopteridae > Protopterus > Protopterus annectens. The sequence continues at coordinate 1,601,664,647 of NC_056725.1, read as the reverse complement.
GTGTCCCTGACCCACCTCACCACCTGTGAGGAGCAAATAAAAAAATGTATTTAAGACCTGTATATTATGGTTTACCTCTAAACACACTCACACACACACACACACACACACACACACACACACACACACACACACACACACACACACACACACACACACACACACAAACACACACACATTCAGACACACTCACACATACACACACTTACAGGTGAGGTGGCACAAAGATATTACACAGACCTCTCATTACCCAATAGTCAACATGCATGACATATGGCACACAGCAGCATGCACTGCAGCCATACTCAATCCTTGTTACCAACATTATACATCTCTGTGATGCATGAGTTGTGTTAGTAGGTGATGCCTCTTCCCTTGGAACACACTGCACCCATGTACACAGTATTGCTGTGCACCTGTACAGCACACTGACATGTACTGTGCACCATACCTCATTAGTGTACACACCATTGCTGAATGTGGATATATATGTGGCAGTTATGTTTGCTCTGTTGCTCACAGCCCCTATGTGTTTGTCTAACACATAGCTGGGCTGATATGAGGACTGATGTCAATAGTTAATGCCTGATCTCTGATTTGCAGATCTCATCATCAGCAGTGCATATATGAGCAATAAAATACAATTACACTGACAACCTTTAAAACTTAATGTGAATATGAGGAGTGTACATACCATTGTTGACATGCCAGCCTTTTCAATGATATGCAGTGGGACCACAATACTGCATATGTCAACATTACACACATCTGATTTTTGACATATGACCTGTGCAATCCAATGCAGTATCAAATAAATGTGTTAGTCGTGCAGATGCTGAATGAGATGCATACAATATGTGGGTTGCATAAGTGTGCACACCCTTAACACAATGGTTTGTTGCAGCACCCGTTAAGTGAACTACAGCAGTCACTATTCCTGGAAGAGGTATACTAGCATGGCCCATCTTTACTTGCCATTATTTGGTCACTCCACCCTACAAATGTCCACCAACTCTGCTGGATTGCAAGGTCAGCTCATGTGCACAGCCCTTGGAGGTCACACAGTGCATTCACTATTACTGTCAGGGTTATGTCTGGCACAATTCATGATGTTGACTGTGTTCAGATACAGCCATTCTTAGCGAACTTTGGATGTATGCTTCAGTTCACTGTTGTATTTCAGGATGACACCCCTTCCCATCCTCAGCCCTACTGCAGATGCTTGACAACTATGGTCCACACATGAGTGTTATTTTCCAGTGTTCCAAATTCTGAATGCCATGTCTGCTGACCTAGTTTCTGCTAATGAACAGCAAACTTAAAGGTGTACATTGGCACCAGCAATGTAAAAATGGGGATGTTAGGCCTGAAGTGGAGTGAGGTGTTGCTTGTACAGCACATGCATCTTTATGAATACTGTCTGTAGGTTTCAGCCTTGGACTCATGATACCATTACACATTGCAACACATGCCTTTGGGAGACTTGGTGTTATGCATATGCTACCTGTAGAGAGTCCTAGATGATGTTTCCTGTGGAACAACTCTTCCATTAGATTACCCTAACCCATAGGCCACACTTATGCAGATTCCAGGTGATTGTCAACACAGGTACTGCACAGGCAGTACTTGCTAGACATTCCTGCAAGTCCTCAGTGTTGCTGCATATTTCTGGGCAGCCTCCATGACCAGTTTGCAACATGTGTTGTCATCTGTTTTGAATGGACATCTGTTTATTTTCTATATTAGTATTGTCCCACACTTCATGCATACATGCATGACTGTCTGTACTGTTTGCTATGGTATATGCAATGGTGAGGTAATGCTAATTTTCCCACTCCTGAGTGCCACCTTTCGGATACCTATCCTGTCTGATGCAAGTTGCCTATATCCATGGCATGTGTGTATGAGGTGTTCTTTACCCCCAGTACAGGTTGACTTGTGTTACTGGCTCTGAGACTGCGTACATATTAGTAGACATGGTTGCAATTGGACTTGGTGGTTTGCATATGTCTGATTTCTAGTCATAGTCAGTATTAGAGGAGGTCACCTGTGAACCTACATGCTTGCTCAGCTAGAGGTGCACTTGCTTCCAAGTTGTGGTCTGCACCTGTGTGCCCCTGTACAGCCACTATAGCAACCTATTATGTGCTTTGTGTCTTGGTGGTGTCCACCAAGGGGGATTACTCTATCATTGGTGGAGGATGGTTGTACAGGTAATGTACTGCTGATTCCATATAGCTACAGTGGATATGAAGTGTGCATACTCCTGTTACAATGCATGGTACTTGTGCAATTGGAACATGACCCCACAAAAGCACATGTCAACACAATCCCCACTTGTGATGTGTCCTATAACCTGCTCAGTTCATTAAGGAACATAACAACCTGTCCTATGGAAACATATAGGTTCATAGGTTCATAGGTGTGTACTAGGCTATTGACCCTGGAGCCTTTATAAGCCTAGCCTATGGGATTACCCTGGCATTGTGCCACCCAACCTTATTTCCCAGTGCCTCTGTCGAGTAAAGCCACTAGAGTGATCCCTGTGGTGAATTTTCTATTTCCCATCCACTCATCAAGATTTCTTTTGAAGAGGGCCAGTGAGGTGCTCTGCTTGACATGTATGGGAAATCTATTCAATAGCATGGGCAGTCTCTGGGTTATGAACCTGTCCCTCCAGCATATGGGAAGTAATACTCAGTACAGTAAGCCAGTTGAATGTGTGTGCGCACCCTTACACTGGTATGTTGTTTAAACACCTACTGAGATGATTACAACATCCATTTGTCTTGGTTTGCACTCTATCATCATATCATATCTTCACTTGGCAGTGGTTGCTCACCTTCCATGAAACAGCTTTGTTTATTTCTAAATATAATTTTAGAGGTTATGGGTCACATTTGAGGTGAGAAATGTTTTGACATGACTTCCTGTGGTCTCATTGGCATACAGCACACAGACCTGGCATTCCAACAGGTGTGTGTACAATTTCATATCCAGTGTATATGGGTGTTGATATAGCTGTTAGTGGTAGACATGGACAGTGGGTCATAACACAATTGTACACTTCTCTGATTACTACATGATAAGCATGCCTGTTATAGTACCCATATCAGTGTCATGGCAATGCAACAGTCAGTAGCAGTACACATTTTATTTTGTTGTATGTAGTGACAGTGATATTACACACATGTGCAACATGCACATATTATTTTCCAGGCTGCTTGTGACCCATTTTATTATGTTTGTGCCTTTCAGCTGAACATATGCATACATACACATGCTCAGGGGATACCTGGTACACATTTGTATTCTATATCATTATGGCACACTGTATTTATGGTCTTACAGCTCAATCATACGTCTCAACCTGTTATACCAAGACTTCTGGTCATTGGTCCACCTCACTGTGTGAGAAAACAGGGAAGTCAGTTTTGATGACGTATCAATATAGCTGCCATAACACAAGTATATGTGTAAGTAACTACAGATATCTGTCACAACTGTGAACTTTTCCCAGAAGAACACTGTATAGTTCAATGTTATTAATTCAATATATCACATGCAGTTTAACACACACATCTGCAACAGTGCTTTACTATGCTCATGCCCTATATAGGTATCATAGATTTACAATACAAACATGTAGAATGCTCATATTCACAGGTAACATGTGGATATGGGCAACATCCCATTAACCGGTCTAGCAGTAGCACAGACATGACTGTTTGACAGATAGTCTAGTGGTTGCCATATGTGAGCTGTCTTTTCCCAGGGTGTGTCAGGCTCCTCAGCTGTGACCCAACCTATCCACCTCTTAGAGCATCACATGTGTAGAAAGCCTAACATTAATGGGGATATATATGGACAGATTGTGCATATGCCTATTACAAACCTAGGAAGTTTGTGCATGATACATTTCACATTACCATGACTGTTCTGAAGGTGGTGGGGTCTGAAACTCATGTGTCTGTCAACATTTCATTACTTCCATCTTCAGCTTTTTGCCAGAGCAATACAGATGTTTGGAGGAACAGAACAAATGCTATGATGGCTAAATCTTGATATTCTGTGCAGATCTGCACAGTTGACAGGTATGGCCCACTGCAGACAGAGCCAGATGCTATGTCCATAGCATTTGTTCAGCAGGACATCATTACAACAAGTATTGATGGCAAATATGCAGCTTTCACAATCATCTATCCCATTTTTAAAAAACAATTACTGCATTTAATTACCAGCTTACATGTTTCACATACCTGGTTTATCTTAAGGTTCCTTCTGTGTACAGGATGTCTTCCTGTTTCATAATTTGGTGTGTGTGTCTCTCTCTCTCTTTCTCTCTCCACTACTGGGATTGAGCTTGTTTGATTAGGTTGAATCATGGTTTTTGTAGGTGATGTTCAGGTGATGGCCTCAGCACCAGTTGCTGTTCCCCACTTGCTAATTGCATGCAGGCAGCTGTTTAGGTCTTCTGATAGCCAATGGCATAGCAACCCACTACTATAAATATCTACAGCATGTGGGTGTTGTCCATTTACCTTCCTGTATGGAAGACATCCTTCCTGTGTGCGGGCAGTGGTGCTACAGACAGCAGGTAGCTATACCTCTTACAACAGATACAGGCCAACTACGTGTTTGTATAAGGTTCTAGACCTAGGGACAGTGTGTGAGTATTGCTGCTATATACATCGAATACTGCTAGTTTTACAGGGTTTGTGTGTACATGCTAGTTTTGCATGGAATGCAGTCTGTCTGCATAGCTCTCAACTGTAGGCCTATCCACATGATGGCAAGAGGACTGGCTGTTATGTTTTTGTCTGTTCCTTACACAGGTCTTGTTCCTGACATATCAGTGCCATTCTCTCCATTGATTGCTATCAGTACATGGCAACATTCATTTGTTGCTGACTTCATATTCCTGAGTAAGGGTATGTTGCAACCAATCTTGTAACACCAGCAACTTTCACAGTGTATAACAGCAATATTTCAAATATGGCCCTGTATTTCAGCATCTGTCCTCCACCTATATACCAGTCTTTGTCCTGATGTCAGGCAATAAGAGGTTGATAGGTAATGGCTTATCATTATTTAGTGCTGACATTCCTGCTATCATTCCAGTGATGTTGTGGACTCCACACAAGTTGTGGGGTAGGGTCCATATATATGAGAGCTACAGCTGGACAAAACATGTGTGACCTTGTACAGTCTCGAGGTCAGTGTATGGAGAACATTATTATATGCCCTTGTAAGACATTTTATGGGGGAGGGGTATTACATGTTTTTAACCTATACTGTTACAGAATGTGAGGGATATCAGTAATAAGAAACATTAAAGTATATGGCTGTACATTTTCATATATTTCACCATGGGAACAGTGGTGGGCTAGAGCTTACTGTCTTGCACACAGTGCTGTTTGTCAGTGTGATAGTGACGGTTTAAGTTAAGCATTGTTATGTAATGAATGCATTTACATTGTGACAACTGATACTTTTCCCCCTAGGGGGTTGAGTACAGAGTGTAACTGGAGGCTGCTGAACTACAACTGCAAGTAAGTGTTGATTGATTCTTATCTTCAAGGCAAGTGTGTTTTCCACTGTTTTACTTCTTGAAGGCTTTAGCCTAGACAACAAAGTATGTTATGTTTTGCAGATTACTGTATGGTATGTTTCCTTTGAGAATTGCATTAATCAGTTATTATGTATTTGAAACATCTAAATGCTATAAAAATGGCATAAACAACTGAAATAGTACACAAATAAACATTTATATGTATGCAAACTGTGTGTGGTGTCATGTTCTTTGCATTGTGTGTGGGTATTTGTTTCATGCAATAATTCTCATTTGTAGGAAATAATCAGACACTGGCCATTTGAAAATGCTGCAAGTGTAGGAATAATGGCTGTTGTATATGCTGTGCACTGTCTATATATACACTTGTTATATATATATATATATATATATATATATATATATATATATATATATATATATATATATATGTATATAAGTATTTATGTATATATATATATATATATATATATATATATATATATATATATATATATATATGTATATATATATATATATATATATATATATATATATATATATATATACATATATATATATATATATATATATATATAATACAGATGGTTTACCTGTGAGAGCACAAACATAGTTTATGTGGCAGTATGTGACTCTTGTCCTAGTTACTGCAAAGGAAAAACCATTAGATGTTTAAAGCGTAGAATATATGAGCACACACTTGCTATTAAGAAAAAGGACTTTACCAATGCTTTAGCTAGGCATGCTGTTCACTGTGTGAACTTTTAAAAGTTCACCTTTTCAGTCATAGATTTTGTTCAACAAGTAGATTATATAGGGAACACCAATTTGATTTTCGAATGTAAGGAGTCATTGTGGCAGATCAGTTTGGTAGCAGACAGAGCCCCTGGTCTGAATGAATGCATTAATATTAAGTGTTTTTTTAGCATTAAAATAACATTGAAATCATAATAATATGATGATGTTTTTATATTAAGACATTTTTTATGATGTTTTGACATTCAAAGCTGTTTGGAAAACAAGATAGTTTATTTATCTTTATGGTATGATTTTATACCTTTAATTTAAGGTATCATGAAAGTCATGTGATGTGTGATGTAACTTTATAAGAGGTGTGTTTTGAGAGGTTAACTTTTTTCTGAAGAAGTTCATGAAGAATAAATTTGAATGAAAGCACTAAAGAATAGTGTTCGCTGCTTCTTTCCATCTACAGCTTTTGGTTTGAGTTCTACAACCCTGAGATCATCCCACTGATTTGCCAGGAAAAAAGAGAAACAGGCCAAAAAATATGAGCCAAATATCTAGACATTCTGCAAAAATCTGTACAGTTGAGAGGTATAATATGCATACAGTATACTACCACTCCCAGGATTCGAACCATGGCTGTGTGTGCTAAAATTACAACAATTTGAGTTTCATCAAAGTGAGCTGTTTAGAAGCTGCTATTTGTCTCTTTAGTGTTTTCTGTCTAAGTCTCTCTTGGTTATAGAATCAGACCTTGTACTTACAACAGTCTTATACAGACATTCCTAGACATATTTTGTATGTAGCACATTGTGGGTAACAATGGTTAACACAACATTACTATTCAGAGACTGCAACACTAAATGCCATACAATACCAGAGTAAACACAACCAGTCCAGGATTTAGAACTTTATTGCCAGACAGTTACGGTTTTATTGAAATATCACCTATATGGGACTATTACTGTCATATTGTCTGGTTTATTCAGCACAACCCATGCACAGTTTTTATAGTGCCAGGTGACTTTCTACTACTTTATATTTATTTGGCATGACTACTACAAGCAGGAATGTTACTCACCAATCACCTGCTGGCATGGGCTTCCTGATTCACAGCCTGCTCAGCTGCAGCTGTAGAGGGAATAGAGAAATATTTAGCTATACCTATCCATCACATACACAGGCTGGTCTTTGGTAAACAGTTACTGATATGAATACTTACACACTGCTGGGACATTACCCCTCTGCCTTGCTTCTTGGACCCACTTATCCAAGAGCTCCCTCTTCCTCCGCTTCATGTTGGCATAGTGGTGTTGGACCTACTCACTAGTCTGAGGGATACCAGTGGCACTGGTGAGATCATGGGCGAGATGGTCCCAGGCTTCTGCTTTATATTGGGAGCCCTGGTACTGGCCCTGCAGCAGTCGCTCCTCATGGTTATTTATCAGGAGTCCTACCATAACCTTGGACTCCTGTATGCCCCAGCACTGCACCCGGAAGCGCATGCCTTCACCAACACCTGCCATACTGCCTACAGTGGGAAGCTGCAACCAGTTATGAGCTGTATTCCTGTCTGTGGGGTTTAAATATGGCCAATTTCCCACCCTTTGCCGTGACTGGATGGTTTTGAATATGCTGAGCTAAGCTATGGGAAAACCTGCTTAGCTAAGGTTGGCATTGCTTAAAGGGACAGGTTCAGCACTGCTTACCAATGGGCAAATACACTTAGCTGGGCTACTCATTGCTTAGCAGTCATTTTAATACAATACCTATACCATTCATTACATAATATAAATTTGTTTACAGTCCCTGACATCCCCCAATCTGCTTTCATTACATTTATTCATGTGTGACTATACTGTATGGGGCACTTGTGTTTATATGGGGGTTTTACAACTGCATTAAACTGATACTTCACATCTGGATCTGATACAGTACTCTGGTTAACAAATATATGTTATTTAGTAGCTAATTATAAAAAAAAATATTTATGTACTGCTTTCACATGTAAAATGCAAATTGGTAACAGTGAGGATCAAACCAGAAATGGCTGCTTATAAAGTGTACACTCTTACCACTACACTATTGTGGTGTTTTTTATATTGGATGTCTCTTGCCATTTAACTTCTTGTGCTGTTTCAGCTGGACTAAGAGTAGCTAAGCAACAGGCACACCCATGCAGCTATGCTTAAACTTTATTGCATGTTTAAAAAAAATATATTTGCTGTGTTTTATTATTTATACCCTTCAGAATATCCCTGCTAATGCTGAACCTATTATTCTATCAACTTTCTGCTTTGTGGGATGATTGTCCCTTTTGGCTTTGTCCACATTCCTTACTCTGACAGGTTGGGAGGTGTGCACTATGTGCTTATGCTAAATGTGTTATTCTATCAACCTTTGCCTTGGTAGGGACGATTGTCCCTTATGGCTTTGACCAGATTTCTTATCCTGACAGGTTGGGGCAGTTACAAGTGTTCTCGCTCATTTTAAATTGCTGCAAGACAATTCTGGAGTACAGGGGGTGTGTGTATTGTGAGAGCTCTGCTCTCAGACACACCCCGTGTGCTCGTACACAGAACCATATCCATTTTTGAGCATGGCAGTGTGCCTTCATACATATGCATGGTGCGCTGCCGTGCTGAATAGGAATGGTCCCTGCCATGCAGGAATAACTTATTCCTGCATGTCTGCTTGCTGAATCTGGGGGATTATTTAAGAAAACAAATACTTACTTTTCTTAAATATTGTCTTTGTATAACAGTGCAATACTGTTCTTCCGTGGCTGGTGGTATACTGCTGCATTGTTTTGATGTACTGCGCATGCATATGGGACTTGCGTTCCCATGCATACCCATACATCAATGCTTTGAAGAAAAAGCAATGGAAAAAAGAAAGTCTCTGTTGCTCCATTTTATTTATTTATTTATTTATTTTTTTATTATTAAAACAAAAGTTTGGGCTACTTTAGGGGTAGGAGAGAGAGAGAGAGAGAGAGAGACATAATGGAGGAAATGCAAAGAAAATCAGGTACATATCTTTAGTTTTAAATAACATACCTGATTTTCTTTGTATTTCCTCAATGCTGCCTTTTGGGTATGTCCGGAGTATGGACTATAGGTTTTTTTTAAATTTTTGTTGAAAAAAAAAGTTTTGGAATATACAAACAGAAAGAAGTCCGGGTGACCAGACTTTTTTCTGTTGGTATATTGTGGGATTTATAATGAGCACGCTGGTTGGGCTGGCCAATTAGTGTGCACATTTTTGAATACTAATGGCTAGTCGTATAATTTGTGGTATTACACTGGAACCTGTTCAGTCTCCTTAGGCATACAGAAAGAACTGCCATAATCAAACTGGTTGTGGCATGTAGTCTGAAAAGGAAGACTGTTGCTTGAAGACTATTTAGCATGTAAAGTATGACCAATTATTTATGTTAAACTGTAACCATTGTTAAATTTGACCCTCCTGTAACATAGCTCCAATCCATTTCAGTTATCCCCACACATTCAGTTACTTTCTGAATTACCTGATGTTGTGTTGAAGTCACTAGATGTCACTTAGCAAACTTCCCTCTATCACGAGTCACTCATATTTTGAATGCGTATTACACTGTTACTAAATCTACAAATGTTTCCACAGTTCTACAGAAACAACTTCAAAGTGACGTTACATTAATCTGGAATGTGTCATTGACCAACAATGTATAAATTCTTCCAAAAGAACTATAATGTCACTGGACTTTCTTCAGCACAAAAATACACCTTATGAAGCACAAGGAAGTCCTTCTTCTGTGGTATTAACCCTAAGAAACTCAAACCTACCCCTAGACAAGAATCTCCCTGGGATTCTGGAAAGCGAAAACTCCATGCAGGAACAGTGTAGCAGCTCCTGCATGGAGTTCAGCCACTGAGTGATTCAGCAAACAGCTGATCTGATGAGCAAGAGACTGCCTACACTGTTCCTGCATGAAAGACTGTGCGGCATGCTAATCACCTCATTTGCTGCTGAAAACCATGCAAATGAGGTGAATTAGCTATTCAGAAAGCTGCCAGGTCTCCGTGCAGGAACAGTGTCAGTGGAGAAATGTAGTTACTAAGTGAACACATTTCTGCAAAAAAGAAAACGGAGGCATGACAGCACAAATAAAAGCATGTATTCACATCTGGATGCATGCCAGTGGCCAAATATATGGCCATTGGCATGAATAAATGTTTAATCATAATAACAAATAATGTTTTTTTTTTGTGGACGATCTCGGCTGTTTAAGCATAGGGCAGCAGAAACACTATCATAGCGAAAAGAAAACAAGAAAAAAAAATGTGAAAAGCCAAGTATAATGAAAATTAGCATTTTGCCATTATAGTCTATGGCATGCAGAATTAAAACAATACCAGGGGGCAGTGGTTGTCAAGGGGAAAGACTCCATGTCAGTGCAGTATCTATGGACTAAGGCGGTGGGGTATGCCAATGAGGGCAAATTTACTGAATCACAAAATATCCTAAGTCCAAAACCTGCACCTAATCATGTAGGTGCTAGAACAGGATCGTGTAGGTCAGAGGAGCAACTAACATGAAAAGGGGGTGTGTCATGCTTGCTGTAAGCCCATTGGAGCAGTGTTGCCTGGGTTTGCACTTAGCTAAGCCCAGCTAAGCAAGGGGGTGTGTCTGAAGCTATATAACTTTCTTTACTCAAGTTAAATGTGTTTGCGCGGTGCGCACAAGGTCTTAAATAATATAAAAAAAGATAAAGGAAATGACAGCACTGTGTATATGTAAGCAAGGGTGTGTGTCCAAGGCTGTATAGCCTTGTTTACCTTACCTAAATGGATGTGCATGGCGTGCACCGGGATTTAAACCACAAAAATAAAAAAAAAATACAGGAAATGGCAAGTGGAACAAGAAAAAAAAAGAGAAATAGCAGACTAGAGGCACTCAAATGCAAGTAACAGAGCTGGCAGGTGGAATGTATCATACCCAGACAATCACAGAGGCAACATCTGTAGTACACCACTATAAACTATGAAAACACCTTTCAGTCTGGTGTTAACCACAAACTCTACACCAACGGTATACACAGATGGGGAAATTTTACCTGACAAAACTAGCAAAATGTTAGGGGCTGCTGTCACTCTCATACATCAGTATGTACAAGAGGCTGAGGGTGGTGAAGAAGACAATGCTGACAACTGCCCCAGACTTATGAGGAAGAGGAGAAGAGTGTTCAGGGCCATGGTAACCTACCAGGGGCTACATGATCTGGAGACAGTTGAGCGCTCCTGCAGCAAATTGTGGAGCTGTGCTGGCCTCGCCTCACATTCAGAACAGAGGGGAACCCATCCCAGTGGGTACCAAGGTATGTATAGCTCTAATAATACTAGCTACAGGTACTTTCCAAAGTCCAAATGTGGATATCATGGGGGTCTCACAGGCATCTGCATCCAGGATACTCCACCAGTTCCTGGATGCCAAGTAATCACATGCCGAGGACCACATTAAATTCCTCACTACCCGTGAGGAGATGACCCACAATATGCATCTCTTCCACCATGTAGCATACTACCTGGAGATACTGGGTGCCATAGACTGCACACACTTCCACATCAAAGCACCACCCAGTACCCAGGGTAGGGTCTATATAAACTGCAAGGTGTTCTAATCCATCAGCTGCCAGGTCATGTACGATGCCCAGAGCATTATCATGAATGTGTGTGCTGGCTGCCATGGAAGCTATCATGACTTCCACATCTGGCATTCCTCACAGCTGTATCAGTGTTTTGCCAGGGGGGGGGCATCCTATAAGGCCATTTAGTTTGGGATGCTGGCTATGAACTGGAGCTGTGAATGGTGACACGCATCAGAAATGCACACACACCTACACAAGAATGCCATAATGAGGCACACACACACAAACAAGGATAATTATAGAGCATGTATTTGGGATGCTCAAGGCACGGTTCTGCAGTCTTGACATATCTGGTGGAGCCTTGAAGTACTCTCCAGCCACATGTGCACACATGTCCATAGTATGTGCCATGCTACACAATATGATCCTGCGGAAACAGCTGCAGCAAGAACAAAATGGGAGAGGGCCACACAGCCCCCCCACCACCACTATTGCCAAGGCCTCCACAGGCACAGAGTGACTTGGAGGAGGAACATCCTGAGTCTGCCCATGTAGGCAGATAGAGGAGTGCCCAGTATGCCCTGGCCTTGGCAAAGAGGCAACACAAAGCACAAACACTGACACTGTAGGGCCACAGGGACTGATCTCTTTCTCTGTCTGACTTGTACACACAGTGAAATGGATGCCAAACATCACACCACCTATACCTGACCATGTATAGGCAGTGTATTGCATGCATCCAACATAGTCAGCCCTCAAGCACCACCCTCACAACAGCTGCAGGCACATGGTAAGCCAGTCTCTGTTACAAAATAAACTAATGGAGTGGAATTTGCTGATAGCATATCTATGGTATTGATCAAGCATGTAAGGTAATGGGGTGGCTAACTGGGATAGCAGCAGACAACTGACAGCTCTGTGGGACAGCAGGATGTGTATCCCCAGTACTGCCCTACCCACACAGTGCAGTACCACCCTAGTCGATAAATACCACTGCAGTATATGTGGTGAGCAAAATAACTGGGGGGGGTCAAAGGTCACATGCATGGATGTCAAAGTGGGGGTCCCATACCCACCACCAACCCCACACAGCAGATCAGCTGTAGACAACCATACAGAAATGCCTGGCAAAGGCCCCCACATGACGACATCCATGAAATCCCCACCCACAGACTTTTACTCCATGATATCACAGCAGGTCTGGCAGTAGCAGTATGGCATTGAAAGGTAAGAAATCTGAAACTACAAATGTCTATGCCAGAACAATCTGACCTGTGGTTGGTACTGTTATGCCTGTATTCTGAAAGATAGGGCACACCACTATGCTACATGGGGCCAAAATGTTAAGCAAATATCAGCATAATCTTTGCAGATGTGTATCATGTACAGTCATGTCACCCCCCCCCCCATAGTCCCATAGAAATGCAGTAACATGTTCCCAGACTTAAGCAGCATCCAGCTGTCACCCAGAGTGATGGTGCAATAGTAACAGAAAGCAATTACCAGTAACACCCACAGTCATCTTACTGGTGCCATCCCAGGGGTGTCTCCTGCTGGCAGCCTGGGAACATATGATCATCAGAATGCACTGCCCTGCTACAGATGGCCTGCATCTGTCATACCTGGCCTACAGGCCTCTGGGAAATGCCTATGCCTCACCCACAGTGCACTTTAGGAAGTGTCATGGGGTCCATAACACCAACATAACACAATCCACAAAATGCAAAGAAAGGCAATGCTGACAACTGCTAGGAGCAAACCTGCCAGCCTCACGAATGAAGTAACACACTGGAGTCTGACCACCACAATAAATGGAATAATTTTATTTCGGACAAGCGCTTTCACGTGTATCAAACATGCTTCTTCAGATCCTTAACAAAAGTGTTTAACTAAACCATGCATATTTATATACTGAGTAATTCCTCTTTAATTAAACAATATACTTAATCAATCAAGCAATTAAACAGATGCAACAATTTAAAACAGTTTAAAACCATTGTAGCAAGAGCAGCATTAAATACAAAATAAAATGAAACAACACTATGTTTTACTCAACAAATTTATATAGCAAGTTTACGTAGAAACTTACCATAAACCATCATAAAACACCTTAAAGAAGCTCCTAACTGTGATCGGTGTAAAGAACTATTCGTTAGATGTAGTCCAAAATAAGACTAAATCTAAAATATATAATTGTTCCAAGACTAGTACATGAAATCAGGCCCCCTGATCATATAACAGAACAGGTACTGAAACTTGCGAAATTTCGCAGAGTGCCTACGCTGACAAGTTACTATCAGTGAATGCATTATATCCAATGAGAACCCATATATTATATTATCTATATATATATGTATGAACCACATAAAAACGTATCTGTAAACCAGAAAATGTATGTGTCTCATACCAGTGTATAAAAAACTATAAAAACTATCGTATGAGAAATAAAATCGTTGAAACAAAATCAACGATCATCATATATTTGTTGAGACCTCCTCAAACAGAATGAACAACCTTCCTATTCTTCAGCAAATAAAGTGCTTGTGCATATAAATAATATAAAACACAGTTAAGTTATAAAAACAGTTCCAAACGTATTAAACACTATATATCTCAGAAATGAGTTCTGAACACATGGTTCACTGTAAGGTAGTAGTTCAGTGTGCGTTGATCTAAAAACATATATAGTCAATACCTAAGCAACTGACTGCAAACTTAAATATGTATAACCGTAAATGTTAAACAAATGTCAAGAAAGCAAGGATGCAGAGTCATTAAAATTCGGTAGCAAGTATATGCCAACGTATATATATATATAGAACATTGTTCATAATACAAAATGACATGTGAACATGTTTTAAACTCGTAAGCATGTGTACAAGGATGTTCATAGTGTGTAAATGTAAATTTATATATCCGTGCATGTCTATATGTCCAGCCTCATGAAGCCAGAAATTGGGACAAAGCCATGAATAATGGGGTGGGGAAAGTCCAAAGAGAATAACACCTGTGAAATAGTGCTCTAATATTGTTATAAAGTTGATGGAATGATTTGTAGTAGCATGAAATGTCTGATGGGTATGAAGTCAGACACTGCTATGTCAACTGTCAGTAATATCTGACTTCAACCTTGAGTGACTGGCAAAACATATTTGCTGGAAACCACACTTGTTTGTGTAAGCAATAAGATATATGAGTCATGGATGTGGACATTCTGTGATACTCTGTACAGTCGACAGGCAGGGCTAGGAGTGCACTCACTGCAGGCAGGCTTAACCCTGGAAGATGGTGACATGTCTGCACCCACAGAACCCTGGGCCACAGCCATGGGAAGTAACACACCCCTCCCTGATCACTCATACTATGCAACATCCTGACCCCCAACATGTGGATATCCAAGCAGAATGAGATGGGCCATACATATATGTGTGAAAAATACACACCTCCAGGCTGGTCAATCAGTCTGACACACACAAGACCCTCCAAGTGCAGTCACTCATTGAGGGGAGCCCAATGCAAAGTAGTGGTAGCTATAGGCAAACATATCTGCCTAGGACACCCCTCCCCCACATATCCTATCCCCTATAAATCTATCTGGAGTCTGCCTGTCACCTCGATCCTGTTTGACTTATATTACCCAACTGTGGGGTGGAAATCAGACCAGGCCAGAACATAAATGCATAGAGATTCCACCATTGGAATATACCACCAAGGTGCTGGACCATTTCCACATTACCAGCAGTCAATTGCTTGTAGGCACACCCCTCAACAGGCTGGATTGTGCAAGAATGCATAGCATTTGGCCCATAAACCTTGTGTGTGCATCATCCATTCTGCATTCCTCTGGTAAATCACTGTGATGATCTGAGGAGGTATGTCACTAGGTACTGAAACAATACATAACAGTGTCAAATTGCATATATGGCAGATGTCTGTTAAAACAAGCCCTGTAACCCTAGCAACCCAAACATTATTGAAAGAAATTGTCACAATCATTGTATGCCCCATTGTCCCCAGATTTTGATAGGCTGTCTCCAGATATCCTGCACCAATAGGTTAAGAGGTATGGCTTTAGCACAAAACAAACCAGACTGGATTACAACAATCCCTGGAATGGAGTCCCACATGTACTATAGAAGGTCACACTGGGCATGCTCATACACTTAGAGAAATGTCAGTAGGATCTAGGAATGCACAGGCCTTCCCCAACCAGTGCACTTCCCATTGCCCCACCTTAGCAGTGCTGAAGATGTCTGTCATCATAGAAGTCACTTTTGTTAGGCCCAGCCCCATAAGCTCTGTGGCATGTGCAATAACTGTATAACACTATAGTACAAATAACTAGTTAGGTAGTTCTAATCTCAGTCCTGGCAAATGTAAAAGTGTGTGTGTGTGTGTGTGTGTGTGTGTGTGTGTGTGTGTGTGTGTGTGTGTGTGTGTGTGTGTGTGTGTGTGTGTGTGTGTGTGTGTGTGTGTGTGTGTGTGTGTGTGTGTGTGTGTGTGTGTGTGTGTGCGTGTGTGCATGTGTGTGTGTATGTGTGTTCACAACTAAAAGCTTTTGGGTCCATTCAAACCCAGTATACTTCCCCTTTCCTTACTTTAGCAGTCTTGCAGATATCAGTCATCTTAGAACTGCCTTCTGTCAGGCCTCCGCCCCATAAGCTCTGTGGTGCATGCAATAACTGCATAACATGACAGTACAAACACCTAGCTAGGTAGAAATTCTAATCTCAGTTCTGGTAAATGTAGAAGTGTGTGTGTAAAAGTTGTGTATGCACGGCTGAGGGAGTTGTGTGTTTGTTTATAGATGAAACAGTTTTACGCCATTCCCACCCATGACACTTCACACTTCCCCACCTTATCAGTCCAGATGATGTCAGTCCCTTATCAGCAACCTTGGCCAGCTGTCAGTTCTATAAGTTCATTAGTGCATATGATAAATGCTTAACACTATAGTGCAAATGACTAGTTTGACAGGGGTTCTACTTTTATATCCGGCAAATGTGTGTGTGGGTATGTATGTTTGTAAGTGGAAGTATGCTGATATTTTTTTCACCCACTGCCCTACTTTATTAGGTCTGCTGATGTCATTCCCCATATCAGCACCTTTGGCCAGCTCTCAACCCACTTCACTCTGTAGCCCATGTGATAGCTGTGTAACACTATGGTACAAAGCACTAGTTAGGTAGGGGTTCTATTCTCACATCTAGCAAGTGTGTGTGCCTGTTTGTAGGACAAAGTAGTTTGATAAGTTTAGCACCCACTGCACTACTTTATCAGTCTTGCTGATGTCATTCCCTTTATAGGTTCACAAGTGTGTAGTAGGTAATGGCCCAGGAGCCTTAACAAGCCTAGCACATAGAAAGGCCATGTCATGTTACGCACAGTGCCTGCATCAAGTATAGTCACTGTAGTGATACTTGGGTTGAACTGTCTATTATCCATCCACTCATCAAAATTTCTCTGGAACAGGGTCAGCTAGGTCCTCTGCATGACATGTTTGGGAAGTGTGTTCTAGGGCATTTGCAGTCTCTTGGTGAGGGACCTGTCCCACCAACATATTGTGATTGTGGTACTGAGGTAGAGGTTTCTACAGTGTGTGGTGTGGATGGATTTATATGTAGCATTTCTAAACCAGCTGGGTCAGACATGGCTTTGTAAGTCAAGCACAGATTGCTGCTAATTAGGCGAGAATAGTGTGGGTCTGCTAAGTCTGTCTGTGTAGGATGTGTGTTTAATGCCTGGGAACCCCTTTGTGAGGTGCTTCTGTGGCTTCTCCAGCTGTAGCAGGTGTCTAGTGAAGTATGGGAAATGGCCCATAATACTTGGGGAGTTGTCTAATGAGGGAATAATAGACAGAGATCATTACCTCTGTCTTCCTGGATGCAAAACCCTTGGTAATGCAATGGGACATATAGAAGGACGTCCTGACCACAGTGGCAATGTGGTGCTTGAAGGAGAAGTTGTTGTCAGTCTGTGTTCCCAGATTTCTTATAATGCCTATAGTATTCTTTGGGCTCCCATTGATGTAGAACTTACTGGGGACTGAGTGTTTTACCAAAAGGGACAATGATGCATTTTGTCGTGTTAAGCTGCTGGCCATGGTTTCCACACCACACACTGGTCTCAGTGAGGCCTTTCTGTAGGATGTCTGCATCACTTGTGGAGTTCATGATATCTCTCAGCTTGCAGTCCTCTGTGAACTTTATCAGACAGAGTTCATCTGTGTTGGGCTGGACTCCTGAGAAGTAGATGCTGGACAGGACACTATCCAGTACTGATCCCTGTGTGACTCCACTCGTGACTGCTTGCCAGTCTGACTTGGAGTTTGTCACTATCACACTGTGTGTTCTGTGAACCAGTTTGCAAACCACCCACTGATATAGGGGTTGATGCCTAGTTTGTTGGGTTTATCAATAATCCCTGACTGAGGAATGGTATCAGAAGCATTGGCCAGATTGAGGTATGCTGTATGCAGTGCCTTACTGTCATACACAGCCCTGGTGACTCATTGAAAGACGTCAACCAGGTTGAGCAGGCATGATCTGCCATTCACAAAGGCAAACTGTTTGGGGTCCAGTGTTAGGAGATTACCCATATCCTGGTCAATCAGGTCCTTGATGATACACCCACACCCGTACATAGTAGACTTGTCAGGCTAAGGGTCCAATAATCCCCAGGGTCTGTAGATGCTACCCCTTTATGGAGATGGATGACTGTAGCAGTGTGCCATTTTGGAAGGAAAAAGCCTGAGGTGAAGCTGTGACTGACCGGAGCACACAGATATGGTGCCAGGTCTCTTTGTATGTCATGTAGAATACAGCCATGGATATGTTGGGGTCCCATGGAAGCTGTATCATTGCCTGTGGACAATACAGGTCTAACCTGGCCTATAGTAATACTGGGGGCCTGACATTCATCTGCCATTGTGATTATCCCCTTGGGGGGAGAGAGGGGTAAAGCTGGCACTGAATGTGTTGGCAAAACTGTGGTCAATAT
The DNA here is from genome assembly GCF_019279795.1 of Protopterus annectens. Taxonomy (NCBI): domain Eukaryota; kingdom Metazoa; phylum Chordata; order Ceratodontiformes; family Protopteridae; genus Protopterus; species Protopterus annectens. The sequence continues at coordinate 1,601,645,706 of NC_056725.1, read as the reverse complement.
CCATTGTCTCAGGATAGGAATTAGCATTGTGCAGTAACTCACAACATTTGTGGTTATTGCTGTGGAGGTTGTTGATATAACTATCAAAGGATTTTATGATTGTCATCAGTGTCTGCTGCAATTCTGCCTTCATAGCTGCCTGTAGGTGATACCATGAGGTATCCCAAGTTGTGTTTGAGGCTAATAAAGGGGTTCACCAGTATTGGGGCACCACCTTTTTCTGCAACAGTGTTCTCCTTCTGTTGTATACTTCAGTAATGGCAGGGGGACATCACATTGGCTTCCAGTGTTTGGAGGACAGTGCCTGTGTTCTGTTGTCTATGGCTAGTACCAAGCATCCATGTACATGTTTGTGCAGTGCATATGTGTATGATGCAACAGTCATGCAGCTATTTCCCATTGGCATGGGTGCAGTGAAGTCATCCACCCCTGTTTTTATGATTGCAATGTCAGCATTAAAGAGGTTTTGCAAGGTGGTTACCTTTGTGTGGGGTGTTGGTGAGATGTTGAGCTCCATGTTGATTATATCATGTTTGGATCTGGCCAGGTAGGAATTGACAACTGTGGTCGAGCAACAATCCCATATGTAAGTAATCAACACAGGTCAAGGTTGTTGCATCTTCTACTGGGGGTCAGTATGAGCTGGTCCAGGGCATTGGAACTGATGAATTCCATGAAGTTTTGGGCCAGTGTACTGGTGCTTGACTACTTTCTCCAGGTGATGGAGGGGTAGTTGAAGTCTCCTACTATGTCAGTGTTGGGTTGGACCTTCATAGATGCCAGGGTGTTGAGGAATGTGCATTGACAGTCTAGTGACATAGCTGGGGATGGATAGCAGGGAATCATGTGGATTGCACTATTCCCCAAAGTCAGTTTTTCCAGAAGTACCTCTGATGCATTACGCTGGGATACTAGTCTGGAGGTGTGCATATCCATTATGAATATGGAGACAACACCACCTGTGGAATTGTGGTCCATGTTTTGGAGCTGACAGCTGTGTAATGCATCATAGCCTGTTAGTGCAGGGCTGCTGTCTGCTGCTGTGAACCACCTCTCCATTACAGCACAAATGTCAATGTCCTCCACTCTGAGGAGTGCTTTGAGTGACTGCATCTTGACAGTTAGATGTCAACTGTTGAGCAGCATGACCCTCAGATTGCATACATGTCTAGCTGTTACAGTGCTAATTTGATTTGGAACACTGCCTAATAAGGCACTATAGGGGTGGCAAGACACTTACCCTGTACATGGAAACCCAGGAATGACATATTTAGGACATCTCTGACAAGGCATTGAGGTCTGTCAATTATGTTATCCCAAGCAGAGAGATACTGGATCCCCTGAGAATGACACACAACATGTAAGCCAATGTTGCAGTCAATTATCTGTTGATAGTACTGCAGCATCATTCTGGGTGATGGCAGTATACTGCTCAAGGCTACTGTCACACCTGCCTGGACCACATAATCTGAATGTTCAACCATGTCTCTTGTCATGTAGCCCAGGGAGGTGACTCTGAGGTCATTCACAACTACATGGATGATGACAGAGTGATACTTGTAGCTGTTGTGAAGTGGCCTGACTGTGTATATCATGTGTTGGATGCTGGCACATGATAGACAGTTGGCTGTTACCTCCCCCATAATCAAAATAGTTAGTGTGAGATCTGTGTGTCACAGTACTGAGTCACCCATGATCACTGTATAGTGCAAGGTGGTCAGCTGTAGGAGCTTAGGTTGAGGGGCACACTGAGTAGGTGACATATGTGTCCTTTGGCATGTGCTATGTTATGGTGTCTGAGTGGGTGTCTGTCTTGCTGGTCTGTGCTGTTTGTGTAAATGTCCATTGAGTGCCCCTGTGAAGGTGAGTGTGTGGCTTTTCTGTGTATGTCAGGGCTGTCATAGTGGGTGTTTTAGCAAGCTATGTGGTCCACATGGTGTGGTGCAGGTGTTGATCTTATCCTCTTGACCAGCTAGTCCAGTCTTTGTTGGAGACTCCATATTTCCACATTTGGTGATATAGGGCAACTCTCACTGGTCTGAGTGTTTGGAGTTTAGAGGAGAGGGTGTTCTGTGTACATGAGGCAGTTACAACAGTGCCTCAAAATGGACAAGTGCACCAGATTAATGGATGAAAGCACAGAATACCACACTTCAATCATGCCAAGAGGAGTGGTCATAAGTAGTAAGTACTGGGGCTAATTCCCTGATGAATGAGTACTGCTGATGGCTCCCAGGTGTGATACACTTATTGATACAATAACCTGTTGAAGTGCAAAGCTATAATGCTATTTGAAGTGCAAGACAGAAATAACTAGCAAGATGTATGGGAAAAACTAAAGGCAGACTTCCTGCCACCTGTAATACTTTACCTCAGCTGTGCAGTTATCAGCACCATTGGCCAGTTGTAAGTCCAGTAAGCTCTATAGTGCATGCAGTAATTGCATAGTACTATAGTATAAATAACTGGATAAGCAGGGGTTCTAATCTCAATACTGGAAAGTCTGTGTGTGTGTGTGTGTGTGTGTGTGTGTGTGTGTGTGTGCGTGTGTGTGTGTGTGCGTGTGTGCGTGCGTGCGTGCATGCGTGTGTGTGCGCGTGTGTGTGTGTGTGTGTGTTTGAGAGAATGATGTACTGTGTGGGTTAAACCATTTTGACTTGTGTACCTCCCTTTACCCTTCCCCTCACTCCAGTTTAGTAGTCGTGCTGATGTCAATCATCTTAGATGTACCTGTGGAGTAGGTGAAGTTGTATAAACTCTGTAGTGCATCTGATAACTGCGTAACACTACAGTATACATACCTAGATAGGCAGGAGTTCTAATCCCAATACTGGCAACTGTGTGTGTGTGAGAATCATGCATTGTGTGTGTTATACCATTTTTGAGTTCTGTACCACCCTTTACACTTCCACTCACTCCAATTTAGTAATCCTGTTGATGTCATTCACCTTAGAAGTACCTTTGGACTAAGTGAAATTGTATAAGTTCTGTGGCATGTCTGATAACTGTGTAACACTATAGTAGATATAACTAGATAGCCAGGAGCTCTCATCCCTATGTGTGTGTGTAGATTATATCTTGTGTGAGTTTGATGTGTACACCATACATGGCAGGTGACCACCACCTGATGTCATTACTTTATATAGTGTGGTAATGGCATCTGCTTCACATGCAGCATGTGAAGCCATTGTACAGGCCATACCAGTCCTCTGTACAGATGTGTCTGGAATATCCAGATGTTTGGAACCTATTAGTGCTCTGTCTAAACAATGCCAGTTTATGTGATATCATTGCCAAATAGGCTACAATGAGTGTACTGACATATATGGCAGCATCAGGTATCATACCTGACTGAAACAGTATACTGACACAATGTCTGCTACCCTCACACTTGTCCAGGCTTGTAGGTGCAATGCATGAGTCCAGATTTTTGGATTTACAAGTGAACTGTTCATGTCATGGGTCATATTAATGGTTGGGAAAGGTGTGGACTGACATATTATGTTCTCAATCAGTATATATCAGAAACAAATGACATCTTAACAGGTGTGTGTATACATTTTATATCCACTATATAGCAGTAATGTTTCACACGTCCCTACCTTAGTTTGTCCAACACATTTTGCAGGTGTCTGTCCAGATGTCTTGCACTGACAGGTTGTAAGTTATGCTACAGGAATGTTACATTCTATTCAGATAGGCCCCTGCAGTATCCACTGTGATGCAATACAATTAACCCCATCACAAATGAACATGCACATAAAGCAATATTGGTATTAGTCATAGTTGTGTGCATGGTAACTTGCATGCCCTCCACATGCCTGGGGTATTGCCAAAGCACAACTGAACCATTCCATACTCACCAGGTTCAGCCTGCTGTCCCATATGCAGACCAGAATGACCTATGTAGTTGTGGGAGAGAAGTATTGTCAGCAGACTCACATGTGCCCTTGGTAAAGGATGGATGTAGCATGTCTGCAAATGTACAGTACAACACCCAATACTACACAATTTGCTCTCCTTCACCATAGATTTGGACTTATGTGCATTAGAAATCCCTATCCACAACTGCAATTTGACCTGGCACAAGCATCTAGATACTGTACAGATACAAATATGTCTCATACAGTAGTCTACTAATCTCCACTGGGACCTTGCCTGCATGCTCCTTGTCCATTGTGTGGGTGCCATCAACCTCCAGAAAGTGAGGCTGCATACTCTGGTGTTGTACTGTGATGGATGGCCCAAGATTGGCAAGGAGCTCCTCATTTGGTGTCATGGGGGCTGCATGGCTGGGCTCCCACCTGTGGTTGTGGGATCCTTGGCCAAGGCATCAGCCCTTTGCCAGGCATGGCATATGAGGTTGGTGGCATGATGCTTCACCTGCTCATATGTATGTGTGTGCAGGCCCACCTAATTTACCCTGTAGACAGGGTCATCCCACAGGGTGCTCATCTCCCGCAGATGTTGCTGGCCCCAGCACAGCAGTACTGTATGGGTCTGTATTATGGCTTCCATTATCAGGTTGCATTCTGCTAGTGAAAAGGTCTCCTGCCGGTGATGTGACATTGCACCTGGTAGACACTAACAGGTAAAGACACCACAGGACCCCATACATTTGACAACAGTATGCCCAGTACCTGCACATGTACGTTCAACATCAGTAGCCAACACTCACAACCATACCAGTAGCCACCACTCACAAACACACCATACCCCTGTAATCTATCAGCATAGTATCAGCTTGCATTGCACTCCTGGTCCTCATGAGTCATATTGCCCACAGTGAGGGAAGTTGTTTTCATAATTCATCATTCCTCATTCAGCTCTCTGTGTAAATGGATGACATTAGCCATCTTCCATGCGGATGGTGTGTGGATGGTGCTGTGGCTTGGTGTGACTACAGTGTGTAATGCAGCTGGGAGCACATGCCTGAGTTCATGTAGGATGCAGAAAGGGATGATGTGACATTCCATGGATACTTACATTTGTTGCCTTTCAGTAGGCAACATGTACCTGCTCACTGGTGATGAGGGGAGGGGTGTGGGTGCAGGACATATTCAGCTATAGTTATGCTGAGTCAGGGGGGATATTTGCCCTAACCCTATCTGCATCAGGTTGCCTGCAGCTATGCTGTGTGTGTATGTGATCTGATTGGCCACCATTACAGGTTGGCTTGGTATGTTGCCTCCAAGATTGCAGACATATTAGAAGATGGCCTTGTGATTGTCCATGGTAGATGTCTCCAATTTAAACTCATAGTTGCCCTTACAGTAATCCACCTGTGACCTCATATGCTTGCTCAGACAATGGCTGACTTGATGCCAGGTTGGTTCCTGCCCATACTTTGCCCTGTACAGCCACTATAGGGCCCAGGTATGTAATTTGTATAATGCTGCTGTCCAGCAAAGGGGATTACTCTACGTTGATGGAGGCAGGTATGACAAGTAAGGTATTGCTGAGTCCATACAGCAATGTATGCATTCAATAAGTTGTTTGTAGTGGGAATAGCCACAGAGTCATAACACAGTTGGACAACTCTCCAATTTAGTAATGATAATCATGCTTATTTTACTAACCATGGCAGTGTCAGGGCAATGCAACAACCATTAGCTGTAGAAATGTCACTCTTTTGGGTGCACAGTAACTAAGATTACACAAGTGTGCAACATGTACAGCTGATTTAACTGACATTTTGCATCCCATGTCTGTTCTCATGAGGTGGACACATACACCTACTCATACTGACATGTGCATAGCTAATACCTCACATACATGTCTGTTCTATGTCAGTATGGCACACTAAATTCACATGCTTGCTGAGCAGTCATCCATCTCAACCTGTTACGGCAGGACATCTGTAGGATGCCATGCCTACATGGGTGCAATGGGACAAAATCAGTGACAGTGTCTCAATATTGCTGTAATATACTTGAGTCAATCAATAGCACAGTAGCCTTTGCACTGACAGGCATCCCCTGGAGGATGTCCAGCAGTCATATGGCAGGAAGAGAGGAGAAAGGCTAGGAGGGTGATATTGAGGGTAAGAATTGTTAATGTTGGCAGTATGAGTGGTATAGGGACCAGGCTAGCTGATATGATGGCCAGGGGATGGTTGATATATTGTGTGTGTGTGTGTAAGAAACCACATGGAAGGGGATTATGGCTGGGTGTATGGTAGGCAGGTCACAATTGGTTCACAGGTTCACAGGTTCATAGGTTAGTACTAGGCTAACTGCCCTTGCGAGCCATTTTAAGCCTAGCCAATTATCCCTTGTGAGACTCAAACCCAGCACCTTGTGTTTGTAAGGCAAAAACCTTAACCATTAGGCCACTCTCCCTAAGACGGAGGTGCTATCTAGGTGTGGACTGGAGGTGGAAGGGGGTAGGGCTTCTGCTGAAGAAACAGTATGTCAAGCGTGTTTCTGGAGGATGACATAAGTGTCCGATAGAGTGATGTTTGTGAAGCTGTAAGATGATGGTGTAATGATTACTGCTGTTAATGTATAAGCTATGCAAGTTGGTTGTGCAATGGATGAGAGAAACAGACGTGACGTCAGTTGGATGACGTGGTGATGACTGTACCCAAAGGTGGCAGATTGGTCATTGCAGCAGATGTCAATGGGCATGTTGGTGAAGGGAGCAGAGGTGATGGGCAATTGATGGGTATTTATGGCGTTAAAAGGAGTGGAGACTGTGAGATGGTAGTGGAGTTTGCAAAAAGGTTGGACATGGCTGTGGTGAATATGCACTATAACACAAGGGAGAATCATAGGGTGACATACAAGAGTGGAATAAGATGCACACAGGTGGAATATATCCAATGTAGGAGGGCCAGTTTGAAGGAGATTGGAGACTGTAAAGTGGTGACAGGGAAAAGTGTACTTAGGCAACAGAGAATATTGGTATGTGAGATGATGGTGATTGAGATGAGGAGGAGTGTGGGGGCAGTACCAAGGATCAAATGGTGAGAATTTGAAAAGTTTGCTTGCAAGGTCGAGTCCAGGGAAGAATTGTAATAGCAACTGGGTGGCAGTGACAATCTAACAAATATCTGATTAAGTACAGCAGAGCTGGTAAGAGAGACAGCTAGATGGGTGCTTTGGGTGACATGTGGATGGAGGAAGCAGTACAAGGACACCTGTTGGTGGACCGAGGAAGTACTAGACAGTGTATAGTGAGAGAGGTTGGGGAACAAGGAGTGGAATTGTCATAGAGATGAGGAAAGTAGGCAGGAGTATGAGGAGATGATGTGCATATCAAAGAGAGAGGTGGCAAAGGCTAAGGATGGGCATATGAAGAGTTCAGTGATAGGTTGGACACTAAGGAGGGATGAAAGGAATTGTACTAATTGGCTGGACAGATGAACTGAGCTAGGAAAGATGTGCAGCAGATAAGGTTGATAAAGGATGATGACATATACGTATTCACAAGTGAGGAGAGTGCATTGATCACATGGACAGTGTACTTTGAGAGGCCAATGAATGAAGAGAATGAGACTGAGAAGGTTGGATGATGTGGGTATGGTGAATAAGAAAGTGCAATGGTTTAACAAGGAGGATGTAAGGATAGCTATGAAGAGGATGAATACTGGCAAGCCTGTTGGTCCACATTACACACCTGTGGAAGCATGGGATTGTTTAGGAGAAATGGCAGTGGTGTGTTAGTCAGACTGTTTACTGATATCTTGGGAAGTGGGAGGTTGCATGAAGAGTGGAGAAAAAGTGCTTGGGTATGGTGTTAAGAATGAGGTTGATGTGCAGAGCTGTGATAACTACAGGGGGATAACATTGACCAGTCACAGAATAAAGTTATAGGTAAGAGTAGTGGAAGCTAGGTTATGCAGGGAGGTGAAGAGTATTGTTCATCAGTATGGTGTCATGCATGGAAAGGGCACTACCAATGTGATGTTTGCTCTGAGACTGTTACTGTTGGAATACAGAGAAGGTCAGGAGTTGCTCTGTGTCTCTCTGGACTTACCGAAAGCATATGACAGGGTGCCTAGACAGGAGGTGTGTATTGTACGATGAAGTCATGAGTGGAAGAGATATATGTAAGAGTGGTACAGGATATGTACAAGGGTGGTGTGACAGCATTGAGGTCTGCATTGGGATTGACGGATGTGTTTAAGGTGGAGGTGGGATGACATCAGGGATCAGCTGTGAGACCTTTCTGATTTACAATGGTGATGGACAGATTGATAGACAAGATCATACAGGAGTCCCCATTGACTATGTTGTTTGCAGATGAGAGCAGGGAACAGCTTCTGGAGACCCTGGAGAGGCAGACATATGCTCTAGAGGGGAGAGGAATGAACGTCAGCAGCACTAGGACAGAATATCTTTGTGCGAATGAGAGGGAGGATAGCAGAATGTTGAGGATGCATTGACTACAGTTGGCAAATGTGTATGTATTCAAATGATTGGGATCAACATTTCAGAGTACTGAGGACTATGGAGGACAGGTGTAGAAGAGAGTACAGGCATAATGGGGAGGGTGGAGAAGAGTTTCAGGAGTGATATGTGACAGATAAGTACCATTAAACATGATATGTATGGTCTACAAGAGGGCAGTGTGACAACCTATGTTATATGGTTTGCAGACAGTGGCATTGACAAAAAGGCAGGGGTCAGAGCTGCACATGGCAGAGTTACAGATGTTATGATTTGCACTGGGTGTGACATGGGTGCACAGGTTTAGCAATGTGTATATGACAGGCTCAGGTCATGTTGGGCAGATATGAGACAGTGTCGGAGAGGCAGCATTACATCAGTTTTGACATGAGCTGAGGAGGGGTGCTGAGTATATTGTGAAAAGGATGGTAAGGATGTAGCTGCCAGATAAGAGGAAGAGAGGAAGGCTTCAGATAAGGTTTCTGGATGTGGTGAGAGAGGACATGCAGCTGGCTGGTGTGAGAGAGCAGGATTCAGAGGACAGGCAGAAATGGCAACATATGCTCCACTGTGGCAATCCCTAATGAGAAAAGCCAGCGGACAATGAAGGGGGATGTTGTAATGTCAGTCTTTGGAGATCTGGCAAGGATTTGACTGATATAACACAACTCTGTGGGTAAATGACTACAAATATGAGGTACACATATGGTCAGTGTGCAGAACACTGGACAGCTGAATGGTAGAGCTCAATATATAACATGCAGTTCAACACACACATCTGCAGCAGTACTTTAGTCTGCACATGCTCTGTATAGTTGTCTTATATTTACAAGACAAAATGTGCATCATAGTTATATGCACAGGTAACATATGGATATGTACAACATTCCAGTAGCTGGCCTAGTCACTACAGACAGAGCCACACGCTATGGCCATCAGTGCTATTCAGCAGCACACCAGTACAGCAAGTCTTGTTGTGACATATGCTTTCAACTCCTATTTTCCATTATTAAAGACCACGTACTGCATTCAATTACATGCTTACTTGTTTTGCATACATTTTTTTCTGGATATTTCACAGATATATCCTTTCTTATTTTTTTCTGACACTACTTCACCGTTGGACTGATGGACTGTCTATGACAGAGGTGGTTTGAATAGATGGCAGCTTGTCTTTTGTAGGTAATGCTCATGACCATATGACGGCCTGAGCACCAATTGCTGTTCCCCAGTTGCTGATTGCATGCAGAGCAGCTGTGTAGTTATTCCAATAGCCAGTGCTATGGCAAACCACTCTTATAATTGATTACTCCATGTGGGTGTTGGCCCTTTTCCTTACCTGTGAGGAAGAGATCCTGGAGGTGTGTGAGTTAACACCTCTTAGATCAAGACCTGTGGAGACAAGCCAACTAAATGGTGGAGGAGATTCAAGACTTATGGGCAGAATGTGAGCATCGCTGCTTGTTTATCAGGGATTGTCTGAACATGCTACTTCGGCATGGGTTTCAGTCTGACAAAGTTCTGTGTTTGCATATCTCTTAGCTGTAGGGCTATCCACATAATGGACAGAGGTTTGCCTGTTATGTTTGGTCTGTTCCCCAGACATGTGTTGTCCTTGGCAAATCAGTAGCATACTCTGGTGATTGCAATCAGTGCATGGCAGCATCCATTTATGTTTCAGAGTGTATATCTTTGGAAAAGATATGTTACAACAAACCCTGTAACACCAGCAATTTTCTAAGTGTATAACAGCAATATTTCAAGTATGGCTATGTTTTTGGGCCTCAGTCCCAAATTATGTAAGGCTTGGTACAGATGCCATACAGTAGGAGGTTGATAGGTAGGGTCTACCATTATTTTGTTCTGTCATTCCTGCTGAGGGGAATGGTGGAGAAGATGTGAGACTTTGTACATTCAAGAGGTTGGTGTATGGAGAATGCTCTTAGATGCCTTAGTATGATATTTTATGTGGGGAGAGTAGCAAGTGTTTTAAAACAAGTCTGTTAGAACATGTGGGACATATTACTGATGAGGAAGAAGACAGTTCTATAGCTGTACATTTCAATAATTCTCACCATGTGGGTAGTAGTCATGAAATAAGATTTGTTATGTACAGAAATTGTTAAATGTGATACTTTATCCCCTAGGGGGTTGAATCTGTAGTGTAATTGGAGACTGTGTATTTACATGTAATTAAGTGTAGTGGGTTACAAGGTACTGCTCTGGAAAAAGTCTGTTTCTCAGTTTAGTCAAACAGTCATAAAAGAACAATTGTTATGTACAGAATCAATGTATGTTTTTAAATGTGATACTTTATCCCCTAGGGGGTTGACTGAGGAGTGTAATTGGAGGCTGTGTATTTAAATGTATGTAAGTGTTAATTGCTTCTTCTAATTAAGGAAAGTATTTCTTGTAATGTGTTACTCCTTGAATGCTTTGGCAAAGACATCAGAGTAAAATGAACTTGTGTGAATTACTGTCTGTTTGTATTTTTGTTTAATATCTTCACCCATTGTAGTTGTGCTGCTAAGAGGTAACTGTATATGTCTGGCCATTGTGTATGGCCTATCATGGTTTTGAAGCAGCGTACTGTTCACTTATTATTTGGATGGGGGCAGATGTGAGTGTCATGGGTCCTTTCATATCCAACTGTGCATGCTGACCCAGTTATGGATGGTCTATCAGCAGCATATATTTGTATGAGCATTTAGAGACATGTATGCATATACATACATACATATATATATATATATATATATATATATATATATATATATATATATGGGTTACCTTCATTTGATTGAAATTTCCATTTGACTGAAACCCATTTGATCGAAATTTCATTTGACTGATAACCAGTAATTCAGTACACTTCAAGGCAAATAACATGGATTTGTCCCCCTCCCCAATGTCGTGTAAACTTGGAGTTGGTATATATAGTTAGGGGCGTGGGGGGGGCAAAGTCCCCCACCTAGTTTACTTTAAAAGAAGAAAATAACACAAAAAGTACAGATTTTGTGTGCCCCCCCACACCCCCTTAAGTATATATACCAACTCCAGAGTCACACAACATTGGGGAAGGGACAAATCCCTGTTATTTGCCTTGAAGTGTACTGAATGACTGGTTGTCAGTCAAATGAAAGTTCGATGAAATGGGTTTCAGTCAAATGGGCTGTCGATCAAGTGAAGGTAACCCATATATATATATATATATATATATATATATATATATATATATATATATATATCTATATGTATGTAGATATATATATATATATATATATATATATATATATATATATATATATATATATATATATATATATATTAATATATATACTTTTGGTAATATATCTGTATATTGTTATACATATATATGTAGCTCTATACATATCTATCTATCTCTCCATCTATGTAAATATTTTTTATGTATGTATTTGTAGATAACAATCATTCCTGATTGCACAGTGTCTCTTTCCTAATGTAAACTGATTGTACTGTATGATATGTTGTAAAAAACATCCTAACATCTCACAGCTAAGATGGCCTAGTGATAATTGCTGTGACTACGGTGAATAGCATCACAGGCTCAAAACTGAGGATGGCTGATGACTTTGTTGCTGGCCTGAAGAAGGGCTGCTGGATACAGAGTGACTGAGGCACTTTTAAGCAGTTGTAAGCGGGTTTGCACCAGTTTGTGTGGTGCTAAGCGGTGCCAAAACACGGTTAAACTGATAGACACTTAAACTGTGTAGGCTTTGCTTACCACCACTTACTAATGCACAAATATGCTTAGCAGAGCTAACTACTGGTTATCATTCACATTTAAGCAATGTGTAAATCTGCTAAGCATAGCTCAGCCCTAGTAACCATTGCTCAAATTTCTGTCTCATAATACAGCACAGTAATGACATATTGTAATACGTTTAATTTCCTGTACATAACATGCTTTTATATGCTGTCATTACAGTAGCAAGGGGTGTGACTATACTGTCCAGGACACTTGGGTATACATGGGTATCATCACATTGTTTTTTATTTTTATTTTTTTTTTTATACAGGGGTAGTATCACATGTTATATGCACTCACACTTGCATGTTACACCAGCTACAGTACACTGCTTGATGAATATGATTCCGCACATATTGTTGAAACTGCTCTTCCATGTAAAATTAGATTGCCTATTGTAGTACTCCAACCATGCACCTCTGCATGCAGAGTTGGGACTCTGAGTATGGTTTTATCTCCTGTTGGATATTAATATGATATTATTATATTAACTGTAGAGTACTATGTTTTTGCCCATGTCATTGAGGACTGCTGTCATGTAGTATTGGCATGCAATTCAGTTTCAGACTGTTTTCCTTCAGGACATTCATTCTAATGCATAAGATGTTTGCTGTCCACTTCCTGTCTGTCCTCTCTGCAGATGTGCAGATGTCAGGTATTGCTAAGGCCATACAATTATTTAGGTGCCCACATAGTTTTGTGCTTTGGGCCTGGGCACTGCTGCTAGCTCCAACACATAGGATGTCCTTCATGTGGGTCTTGGCCCTATTACTTGCCTGTGTGAGGGACATTGCAGAGGTGGTAGGCTACAGATTCACAGACAACAGGTGGGAATGCTTCACATGACAGGACATCTGGAAACAGCACAACAACATGGGGGACATATCTCCAGAATTCTGAACAGATTCTATGTCATCATCAATGCTGTTATACACATGGTGGGTTGATAGGTTGACAGGGTTTGTGTGGACATGCATTTAGTGAGTGACTTCATGTCAGACATTGATATGTCTCTGACATACCTCTCCACAGCCATGCTGTCCACAGACTAGCCACATATTTGCCTGTTATGTTTTGTCTGTTCCCCAGACAGTTGTTGTCCTTGGAAAATCAGTCAGGGACTCTGGGTAATGCAGTCAGTAAATACTAAAATCCATTGGTATTACTGCCTTCATATTCCTCATAAAGGATATGCTGCAACAAACCAAGTAACATCAGCAACTGTCTAAATGTCTGACAACAATATGTCTAATCTACACCTGCGTTTGTGCCTCTGTCTCCAAATGATGTCAGGCTTTGTCTAGATGTCATGCTCTATGAAGTGAGGCTCAGATGCACTTAGTAGCATTATTTCTTGACTTAGTTCCTTCTACCATCCCAGTGATGTAGTAGACCCACAGACATGTTACAGAGAAGAGGCCATAGATATCAGTCCTCAGCCTGTACATTCTGAGGTGAACTGTACATTTGAGAGGTCTGTGCATGTCTGGCCATTGTTGACAGACTGTTGGGATTGTGTACACATGTCATATGTGCATGTTATTTGGGCTGTGTATGGAGGGGGTAGATGTTAGTGTTATGGTTCCTTTTTTATCAGACTGTGCATGCTGCTCCAGTGTCTGCTGGTCCATTGGCTGTATGCCTTTGTAGCAGCAGACTGAGGCATGTCCTGTACCATGGTCAGGATTCAGACTACACTGAGAATTGGACCACTATATGTAGGGGTAGTGTGTGACTGGAAAACTATTATGTATTTCTTCACACAGTTTGTATACTCTACTGTTCATCTGACCTACCGGTATGTGACTATGACTCTGGTGGACTTGGTTGTGGGTATGCACTTGCACACTGGTGTCTGATTTTTGGTCCTGTAACATCCCTGTATTGCCTGAAATCCCAAAGGGGGATGATAACACATTTGCTGACATTGAGCTTAAGGCCATGGCTCTGACACCAGTCTGTTCTCAGTGAAGACTTTCTGTAGGATGTCAACATCACTTGGGTAGTTAATAGCTCCCAACTTGCAATCGTCTGCAAACATTGTCAGCCAGAGTCCCTTCATTTTGGTATGGACTTCAGAGAAGTTCATACCAAAGAGAAGAGGACCCAGGACTGAACCCTGTGGAACTCCACACATGACTGGTCGGCAGTCTGACTTGGTCTCAGCTACTTTCACACTGTGGCTTCTATATGTGAGGCAGTTTGTAACCCGCCTGCTGTTATAGGGGTTGATGTGTAGCTTAGTGAGTTTATCCATGAACCCTGAGTGGGGAATGTTATCAAAGGGCTTGGCCAGATTGACGTAGGCTGTATAAACCACCTTGCCTTCATCCACAGCTCTGGTGAGTGACTCAAAGAAGTCGACCAGGTTGATTGAACAGGCATGATCTACCCTTCACAAAAGCAAACTGTGTGGAATCCTGAGTCTGGAGATTCCCATATCCCTATTTCTTAGGTCCATTATGATGCTTTCCACAGCCTTGTCAAGATAATGTAGCGATACTTCCCAGGATCTGCAGCCACTCCTCCTGTGTGGAGAGGGATAACTGTAGCAGTGCACCTGTCAGTAGGGACAAAGCCTGAGTTGAGGCTGTGATTGAACAGGGCACACAGGTGAGGTGCCAGTTCACTCTGTAGTTCATGCAGAAGACAGACAGGGATATTGCCAGGCCCAATAGAAGCTGTATTCTTGGCCTTGGACAGTGGTGTGTTAACAAAAGCAGCAGTATTACTGGGTGCCTGGCAGTGTACTGGTATTCTAATTGGTCCTTTGTGGGTGAGGAGAGGGGGGTAAAGTTACCACTGAATCTGTGTGCCAGTATATTGACAATATCTGTTGGCTCAGTATAGGAGGTACCATTGTGCAGTAGCTCAGAGTACATGTTGGTATTTCATGGAGATTCTTTACACAACTATAGGAGGCCTTGTGGATGTCTTTACTGTGTGCTGCAATTCTGTTTTCACAGCTAGCTTTAGAGTATTTGATGAAGAATCTCATATTTTTGTTGAGGCTGATAGGGTTTTTTTCCAGTCTTAGGACTTCAACTTATTCCATATCAGTTTCCTCCTTCTGTTGTACAGTTTTTTTGGGCAGGGGTCCACCAGATTGGCTTCCCTTTTCTGGAGGGAAGCGTCTTGTTTCTATTGGGTATGGCAGAATCCATGCCTTTGTGTACATGTTCATACTGCATACTTAAATATGCCAACTCCAAGACTGCACTACATTGAAGTAAATGGAAATCTCCCCTTAGGGAGATTTCAATTTAACCGTTTGATGTTCTGCGCTTTCGCCATTTTCGTGCCGACAATATCATCTTCGATATTGTCAGTCTTCGAGAAAATAACATAGACCCTTGGCAACAGGAGAAACTATCTGTGACAGCGTGACACTTGAGAGGCTTGTATTGGCCAGACTATATAGTGTAGATGACTAGCCTGCTTCAATTTGTAGGACTGGGGCTGCTCAACAGAACATTTGTACACATTTCATACATATACCCATCATACCACTTCTGCAAATATTTCTTTACTTGTGGGGAAAATATCTGTTCACAATAGATTAGTGCTTCTACCAATATTAAAGTTTACAGCTGTAGAACTAGAAAGACATGTTAGGAGTATTCCTTGGATTCGAACTATGGTATGTGTGTGTGTGTGTGTGTGTGTGCTAAAGGGAGCTATAGCCTTATTCCTTATTAGATTAAGCTGTTGGGGAAGTGCTTTTTTACTTGAGTTATTTCTGTCTAGTATATACTTTTCTACACACTCTACTTTTTTATCAAATGCCTTTTTATTTATTTTCCATAATAATTACAACAAAAATCAGAACAAAAAAACTGTTGATGTTACTGTTTACAGAGTATGACCAAATTATTAAAACTAGATGTTTGGACATTTTAATAAAACATACTTCAATTTAGAATCAAGTCAACACACTCTACTTTTGCAGTCTACACCTGTTAGTGTCTCACACGTTCCTGTACATTCAGGACTATATACAGCTGAAATGCAAACGTTAACACAAGGCAATGCTGACAGGAACATAGTACAACACATTACTGAAGAAAATATTTACTTTTGCATTTTGTCAGTTATTTCAGATCCACATTCTAAACTATGCAGACAGTGCTAAATCACTTCACCCATGGGTGCCAGAACCATAGAGCAAGGGGTAGGGGGAGCCACCCCCCCATTTTTACAGCTGCAGGACCTGTCGTAAAAAAATAATGAAGTGGAGTTTTCACGCTAACATGGATTCATGCACGGAAGTTAAACTAACTAAACTAGCTGTTCTTGTTCTCTTATTGCTCTGTGTTACAGGAGTTATGCTGCCGCTGCTTTTTCGGTGCTGCCAGAATCAGGCCCAGTCTACTGCTGTGTGTGTGTGTGTGTGTGTGTGTGTGTGTGTGTGTGTGTGTGTGTGTGTGTGTGTGTGTGTGTGTGTATGTATGTGTGTGGGTATACCTGGTGGTTAGTGTTAATCAGGCTGAAACAAGAGCCTGAATTCTCTACCCATACCACCACCTGTGATTCAGGGAGGTGAGTCCATAGCTCTCAACTGTCCAGATTTTCACAGAATATTTGGCTCATACTTTTGGTCTGTTCCTCTTAAAATTTGTGGTTTTCTGGCAAAGCAGTGAGAACGGAATTTACGAAACAATGATAGCCCTTTAAGTTTCAGTCTTCCTATCTTTCAGGAAACATGGTAACACAAAACACTTTACTTTAGCAACTTTCTAAGATTATACAAGCAATATTTAAAATGTGCCCCTGGTTTTGGGCCTTTGTTCCCCCACCCCCCAAATAAATGTTGGCTTTTTCCAGACTTCTTGTTCTGCAAAGTTGAAAGATTTAGTTGAGTGTCAAGTGAAATTTTCCAGGAGCTATGAGCATCAGGGGGAAGAGAAGTTTAGTGCGACTAATTCTAAGCTGTTTGCATTGTTAGTAGCATAACAGGTAGTGTATTTGCTTTTGATGCAGAAGGCTGTGGGTTCTACTCCCACAGTATGCAGATGAATCACTGATACTGTGCTGTGATGTACTTTAAAGGGAGTGGGTGCTGCAGTCCTATGAATGTCCACCTTTGGAGGAGTTAACTAGTACCAACTTAGGAATCAGGTCAAACAACAAACAAAGCTTGATAAACAGAACTACTATCTAAATATCCAAAACAAACACTCCAACAACCCTCAAAAGTTCTGGCAAGCAATTAACACCCTACTAAAACCTGGTAAATCCACCACACCAGCTTCCCACCTCAACCTCCACGCATACAGATAGCAACATAGCCTCCAAATTCAACCATCACTTTACTGAATCCATTAGATCTCAATCTACTCAGCTATCCAAAAATAGCTACTCATCCCTGCCAACAGCTCCTAACCACTCAACTCCTTTTACTTTCTCACCTGTCCCAACCTCTATGATAAAAAGACACCTCTTAAAACTTAAACCTACTACTCTTGCAGCAGGTGGTTTACCAGCAAATTTCCTAAAAATGGCTGCCGATTCCATGTCCTATCCAGTCTCAATCCTTATTAACTGCTCTATACAGGAATCTATATCCCTAAACTATGGAAAATCTCCTACATTGTTCCACTTCATAAGGGTAGAAACTCCTATGATTTCTCAAACTACCTCCCCATTGCCATTTTGTCCCCTTTGTCAAAGATACAAAATGCAAACACTCCCAAGTCATGCATTTCCTAAATACAAACAATCTCCTCTCCCCTACACAACATGGTTTCCACCTACACCACAGCACAACCACTGCCCTTCTCTCCTTCACAAACATGGTTAACCAACATAGAAATAACAACAAATTTGTTTCTGCCATATTCTTGGACCTCTCAAAAGCATTTGATATGGTTTCTCACCCTATTCTAATAGATTATCTAACTTCGTTAGCCTTTACCCCTAACACTATTGCTTGGTTTGATAATTACCTATCAGACCGACAACAAGCTGTTCAGTGGCACGGAGTTCTATCCCCTTTACTCCCAACTACCGTTGGTGCACCTCAGGGTTCCATATTGGGTCCACTGCTCTTCTCTATCTTTACCAGTAACCTACATACCCCCACCCTGCAGGCCTCTTTAATGCAGTATGCAGATGATTCCACCCTCATCTGCTCGGCCCCATCTCTTACCACCCTACACCACCTGGCCCAAAAATCCTTTGGCTCTGTAGAAAGGTGGATCATTAATATTCAACTCATCCTAAATTCTAGTAAAACAAAACTACTTCTTTTCACTCCAAAAAAAGCAAAAACCTCTCCATTTTCCTTCTCTATCACATCCAATAATGGTACTGTCATTTCACTCTCCCCCCACACCAAGCTCCTTGGTGATGAAATAGATAACAACTTCCATTTTGACATCCATATCTCTCAAACTATAAAAAAGGTACACAAAAAATGGGTTCCCTATACAGACATAAACACTGTCTATCAGATCAGGCTAAGGTCACCCTAGCTCAAACTCACCTTCTTTCCACACTAATGTATGCAGCCCCAATTCTCACTTATATTAGAAAATCTGACCTAGACCAACTTGACTCTTGTTACAACAAAATCGCCAGGTTTGCTACTAATTCCCCATTTCGAACCCATCACTGTACACCTCTTAAACAACTTCACTGGCTTGAAATCCCACAGCTACTAATCTATCATCAACTTGTCATAGCTTAAAACAACCTAAAACAACCCAACAAAACTCCTGCTCTTAGCCAACTGCTGACTATCTACACACCAAATTGTCCATTCTGCTCTGTCAACAAGTCACTTCTCTCTGTCTCATCAGCTAACTACACAGCAAGCAAAGCTTTATTTTTCACATTGTATAGCAAAAGCCTGGAATAATCTGCCTCCATCTGTCACTTCTGCATCGAATGCCACACAATTCAAAAACTCCATGAAGGCCCACCTTTTAAGTTCTTGGCTCTGTCCATGTGTCACATAATCCCAACAACTGATACCTATACACTTTCTCTCTTTCTCTCATAGTATATGCCTTCAGTAAACATGCTTGGTACAAATGGTATCCCTCAACAAATATGGACTTGTAATCTCTGTCTGTAATTTTTTATAACATAAAGATTGTTTATATGTAGATATTGCTGATTTTAATTGCCTTTTCTTTTTTTCTTTTCTCACTAGATACTGCTTGTATAACAATATTTTTAACACTATGTATAATATTAGTATTGTTGCTATTTGTGTTTGTGAATTTATGTGGAGCTTTTCTCCCCGGGCCTCTGCCGTAAATGGACCTCGTCCAGTCGGACCATCCCGGTTAACAAAAGAAAAATAAAATAAATAAATAAACTATGTTCCTGTTATCAGTTTGCCATCCATTTCCCATTGCAAAATTACTACCTTATCATTTTTTAATGTAGCATAGGCAATTTATTCTTCAAGGGCAACAGACACTTTATTTGTAGATGAAATATAAAGTTGTTTACTAGCAGCAACCTCTTCATTAGTTACAGATGCCTTTAATGTGGAATTATTTAGAGGACGTACTTCTGCAGAGATTTTGCATATTTACTGATATTTGCGGATTGTAATGACAGAAGTTTGAGTGGCCTTTTATGGTAGAAATTTTCTGAAATGGGTAGTTTTGTCATTATTGGTTCATACATTTTTTTCATTGTGTTTTAGAAGACTGTTCCAAAATACAAATTTAAAACAAATTATAACAAGTGGTGCTGTACTACACAAGGAATATAATTTAATACAATCAGATTAATACAATTAGGAAGGTGAATCAAAGAATGCATACATGTATGCTTGCTCACAGGATGTAGGAGATCAAAATAGGGTAAGAGACCAGTCACCAATGGAGTCCCTAAGGGTTTGTTGCTGAGATGCTTTCTGTTTGGCATATACATCTCAAAAGCAGAAGGAAATACCAAAGGGCTTTGGCCAACTAAGTTTGACATGACTGCAAACTGGGAGCAGTTATTGAATCCCAAATTACTTAGCCATCATGCAGGAACGTTTGTCCCAAACAATAACTGGTGCCAGAATCATGAATTGAAACTAAACTCCAAGAAATACATTATCGTATCCTTTGGGAAGTCATCTATTCCAGAGAACTGCCAAATTGACAATGTCCACTGAGAACTGACCCAGTTGTTTGGCATTTGGGAACTTGTGTGTACAGTGACCTAACTTTTGACCAACATGTACCCAGAGTCATAAGAAAGTATTTCTATATTATACAGTTTTGAAACAAATTAATTTTGACTAGATCTAGTGATGTTATTGTCCCCCTTTACAAAGCCTTCATTAGGTGAATCATTTTGTATAATGCCCACCTTGGCATGTATCTCTCCAGACCTATGCAACAATTGAAATACCCACAGAGATACCTTACTAAAAGGATACAAGTCCTAAACAATCGGTCTTGCATGGACCACCTCAAAGATTTATCACTATAATCAGTATCCTACAAAGTGCTTAGAGGTGACATGTCTGTCATATAAGGCATCCTCTGACCTAGTACAGATGGACAAACTGAACATCAGCAAGTCAAATGGCATCAGAAATATTAAGTTCAGGTATCTAAACTGAATGTTGTGGAGAGATGGATATATATCACAGAGGCTACCTCTGTACCAGAACAGACTATCCATTCAAGGAAAACAAAGCCCATCCCTGTCCACATTAAAAAGCAACTTTGATCTAAGGATGGGTAATATAAAATGTACTCCAGGATTGCCCCTTATGCCACTAATGGATAAAGGTATTCCCTAAATGCTGCATCCCTTACATGGGTCCCCTCAAATTATCTATAGTATGATCACATTTATTCTCACTAGGGCTAATATACAATATCAGCCATGGGATAGGTAAGACCAATCAAGAAATGTTAATTCAAGCACCAACAGTGAAATTGGCTAAGCTTAAAATGTCCTCCAAGTGAACCTATGTTGCGGTAGTAAACAATTTTTAAAAAATTGCCTTTTTTAGATCAATAAGTGCCCCTCTCACCCACCGCCCCCCCCCCCAGTCTTCAACAGTTTCCGGCGCCTCTGACTTCACTTCAAGTTACCGCATGCTGCAGCAGTTACACAATTGTACTTTTCAGATACAAGGTAAGTGAAAGACAACAGCTTGTGGTAGTCAGATTTATTATTTTTGACATAAATACACTTTCTATAACTCAGAAATCCACAGTTAGTATTACTGCATGATCTGCACAGGATGACTGCTTCTGATTTGTGACTGTTACAGTAGCCTGACACAACAGTTTCTTAGCAGGTTCTTTCAGACAGCCTAATACATATCCTACTCTTCCTCTCCTCAATTGTACCTTGTTTGCTACAAACCTCTGTATTACACAGCAGCTGGCACTACCGAGTTCTAACACTGGCAGCCTGACACATGCATTTATTCAGTACAGTTAGAGCACAATTATATATACAGACACTACTACCTTTAAGATTTATGATTTATTACAGCAGATATTATAAATATTTCTGTACTCACCAAACTCTAGGCACAGTCAGGCCAAGTGCTGTGCATGGGCATCAATGTTTGTGGCCCTCTCAGCGACAGCTATATGGGGAAAGAACACACATTAAGTATGCCTGTATAGTAACATATACAATTTTGAAATAATTATTTACAAATACACAAACTGGATACTTACAAACTTCTGGGACCTCCTGCACTCATGCCTCTTGGATCCACTAGGCCAAGAGCTCACTCCCATATGCTTTAGGTCATCATAGTGATGACGCACCTGCTCACCAGTTTGGGAAATGCAAGTGGCACTGGTGAGATTGAGTACCAGTTGGTCGCAGGCCTCCACTTTGTCCTGGGAGCCCTGGTACTGGCCCTGCAGCAGTCTAGCATCATGGTCTTTGATAAGGAGCCTAACCATGACCCTGGACTCCTGGATGCCCCAGTGTTGCACCTGAAAGCAAACACCCTCTCCTAAGCCTGACATTGTTGCTGCCCTGATCAGACTCAAAGAGATATGACTGTATTCCTGCCTGTGCAGTTATAATAAGCCCATTTTCCCACACTTTTCTATATTTGGCTGAGATTCAAATATGTTAAGCTATGCTTAGCTCTGCGCAAATCTGCTTAACAAGGCTTAAACCAGAGTTGCTAAGGATTGCTTATATTTTCATGCTTAAGCAACATTAGCTAATTTTAGCAGAGCTGCAGCAGGCTTAGCTGGCCACAAACAATTATTTAAAAAAAAAAAAATAGAAACTTTTTTACATTTACATATGGCATACATGAGGCAAATGAGTTACAAATATCATTCCAATTCATAAAAATTAATTTACAACTGCTTCCACACATAAAATATAGTGGCTAGAGTTGAAATTCAAACTGTGCATGTCTTGCATGCTAAAAATCAGAGCTCTAACCACTATGCTACATCAGCAACAAGGATTTTTCCTTCACAATTCTATTTGACTCTCAAACAGCATTTAAGCTGGGCTGAGAAAAGTGCCGCAGCATGCAACCCTACTGCGCTTTGCTTAAACTTTCTTTTTTATTGTAAAAAAATAAAAAAAAAAATTTTAAATTATTACATATATTTATTAGCATGTGGGGCAGGGATCTGACCATTCCGGGGACAATCATGTACTGTGCGGGCTACTTCTTAGGAATTGTGTTCTTACTTTTTTTTATTATTTCAGTGTTCACAGACACTGACATGTCAGTTTTACATTTCATTGTCCGCAGACTCTAAAATTATGCATAATATTTGAGCCAGGTTTTAAAAGAGAAGAAAGACTGGACAAAAGTATGTTTAAGTCAGTAGGTTGTAATCTTGGGTTGTTTTGGTGGGGGATGGGATGTAAAAGTGCATTGATTTTAATATAAGTAGAACTGAAATGTTTTCTTTTACTTTTGCATTGGTGAATGTCAATATTAATGGCCTTGGCTTAATCTAATAATAACTTTTTTGTGAATACAAGTAGGTTTTAAATGGGAGACTGCAATGTAATAAATAGTTTACTTTATGCAAATAAATGTTCAGTACCATTTGAAAAATCCTGAGCTGAGGGCAGATCTACATCTTGTTCTCATGTTTTCATGGACTTTTAGTATGGATAATCTTAATTCTAGGTCAATTGATGCCTGTGAATGCAGCTGTTGATTTGGGACAACTGTTCTTATCAGAAGGGATAAAGTTCATTATTTGAAGATGTACATAGATGTGTATGTTTGTTTTAAGCAACTGGGATATTCTGTATGTGTGTGTGTGTGTGCATGTGTGTGTGTGTGTGTGTGTGTGTGTGTGTGTGTGTGTGTGTGTGTGTGTGTGTGTGTGTGTGTGTGTGTTTTGAGAGTTTTAATTAAAACAAGATATAAAGGATTAATCTAACAAACATTAGTGGGTGCATGTAACACAAAGTTGGAAATAGACATTAAAAAACTGTCATATATCATAGGTGGGAATAACAACATGTTATCATAATGGCTATACTGGACATATTGTTTTGGAACATGAATGGTCTCACAGGTATCGACAAAAAGGTAAAATTACTGAATTATATTAAAAATGCAGAATGCAAATAGCAATGCTACAGTAGAGACATTTGGAAAAAAAGTGAGCATGTGAATCTGATAAAGGAAAATCATTTCAGAATGGATATTCATCAGAATATCAAGGCCAAAGGAAAATGGGAGTACTTATACTAATTGCTAGAGCATCTCCAATAATGAAAAGTGATAGAAGACAGAAAGAAAAGAGTAATGGTAGAGTTTTCATAGTAAAAGGCTACTGGCAAAGGAAGAGCATTATGCTGGCATGTCTTTATATTACACCTGAAATTGTTAATATGGAGCTTTAGAAAATTTGGGGAGAGGGAATATTGCTTATGGATGAGAACTTGAATTGCAACAGTGAGGCTATGTCTGGGGCATCTAGAAGAGAAGATATAACAAACAATGGTAGATTTATGAAGAAAGTTATGAAGATATTTGTTATGTGAAATAAGTAGTAGGAACTCAGAGACAGTTTACATATTATTCCCCAATGTGCAATAACTGGACTAGATTAGACAGAAATTATATTTCACAGGAACTTGCATTTAAGTGGAAGATTCAACACACTTCCTATAACTATTTCAGATGGTCCGTCATTAACAACTAAAATAAGAATGCATGCTAATGATGAACAAATGAGACAATGTCACTGCCTCATCTACCTGGTAAAAAGGGAGGAATTTAAGGAATGGGTACTGGAAATTATTTGAGAGTTATTAGGGAAGACAGAAATGTCTTCAGAAATTATAACTAGTGAATGGGATAAAATGAAAGTGGAGTTTAAAAATAGGGTTGAAATAAAAGAAAAAGACATATGATTAAGAAGAAAGAAGAATTATTTAGAGGGTCTGACAGTACTGCAGAGTAAAGGGATCTCACAGAACATAAAGAGGTGTAAATGCAGTGTGCTAAACAAAAAATAAGGGAGTATCTGGATAACATGCATGAGTTTAGAAAACTTACTGTTAAGAAAGTGTTTTTATAATAACTCTAGAGCACAAAATCTTTAAGCACAACAATTTAGACAACATAAACTATTGAGGGTTATTGCAAAACACAGGGAGCCTATAATAACATAATAATAATAATAATAATAATAATAATAATAATAATAATAATAATAATAATAATAATAATTAGAGATCCTGTAGAGGTATTAGAGATATTTTGGAAATTGTAAGAAAATTTGTATAAAGCAGAGGAACATAGAAATCAAGAATAGCACACATGGAAATATTTATGGAAGACTTGGTATGTCAAGGTTAATGGTACATGAGGCTCAACAATTAGCAGTTAAGATAGGAGGAGATGAGATAAAAATGGTGATGTATAATCGATCTGTAGGAAAGTTTCCAGGAATAGATGGTATTCCTGTTGACATTTGGAATCTAGGATGGAAGAAAATGATAAAGAAGTGGAAGATTTTAACAGTACTTTAAAAAGAGGAGAAGCACTAACATCCTGAAAGAAAGTTGTGGTGGCTGCATTACATAAAGATGGTAAGGACCCATCAGACCCACCTTCATATAAACCCATTTCACTTTTAAATCAGGATTATAAACTATTTATGTCTATAAAAGCAAAAAGAATGGTGAAGGTGTTGTCAAAACTTAAGCTACCCTCTACTACCACAGAGTGCTGCCCTATTTTGTTACCACCTTACTAGTCCTTTTACAAGCTCCCTACCTATTCTCTTTTCTATGTACCTTTTACTCCATATACTGTTTCTTCTTTTTCTCTTTTACTCTATACTAGCTATAGTCATATACCTTAATACTCTCTTACCTCATATACTCACTTCAATTTTTCTTCCTTAATTCACCTATAACTGATCATACTTTGTTATTTACAAACATTTATGTATATGCCCATTTGACTGACTTTTCTCTGATGATACATCTCTGATTTAATTGTACTTTTGTTTTTGTTTTTTTTTTTTTTGTTTTTTTTTTTTTATCGAATGTGTTTCTTATGTAAAACTGATTCTAGTTATGTACGGTTTACCTTAGATACTCATTGTTTTATTTTATTTCTCCTTTAACGACTATGTTAATTAATGTTTACTAATGTAATATTGGAGCTTTTCTCCTCGGGTCTCTGCTGAAAAAGGACTTTGCCCAGTCAGACCAACCTAGTTGACAAATGTCAAATAAAACAATAAATAAAAATTGATAGATATAGATCACTGTGGTTTTGTGGAGGGGAGGCAAACGTCTGACAACCTTAACAGAACAATGATGATCCGGTGGGAAGCAGAATGTAAGAAAATATTGCTGTTGTTGGTAGGCCTTGATGCAGAGAAAGCATTTGATAGCGTTAGCTGTTATTTTATTGCTAGAGCAATGGAAGCATTTGCATTGCCTGATACAATAATAAAGTTAAAGAGGGTTTTTTGAGGGATGGGAAGCAAAAATTAAAGTAGGAGGGTTCCTTTCACATAAGTTGTATCTGAACAGAGGAACCAGGCTGGGGTGTCCTCATTTCTCTTTGCTTTTTGCAATATATTTAGAGTCACTGGCCAAGAAAATAAGGGACTCAGAAATTCAAGGATATAATTTGTATGGTAATCAAGAAAATATTATTTTATTTGCAGACAGTATTATTTTGCATCTGATAAAACCATAACAGGGCATCTGAGTGTTGTGGAAGATTCTGAGACAGTGTCACATTTTTTCAGGATATAAAATTAATGAAGACAAAACAAATACTATAGCTGTAAGCTATGTAACCATACATGGATTAGTTCAGTAATATGCATATTTAAGGGACATTATAAAATAAAGTATTTAGGAGTATGGGTTGAAAGGGATTCTGTTATGACAGCTAAGGATATGTGGAAAGAGTAATCCAAAAAAGAGCAAAAGGCACTAAACCAAACTAGTAAATAAACCAAACTAGTAAATAGAAAATAGGTACCAACCTACGATGAAACAATGAAGACACAGATCAAAATGTGGAAGATGTACTTTAATGAACACAATAGGCACTGCAAACTTGCATGAATAAAACAACAAGCACATAAGCTATCCACAGTTTGCATTTTCTATTCCAACACTTCTTCAGATGTGGGTTCTGGTGTGGTGTCTTGAGTCAATCAAGGTATTCCTCTGGCAGTAGGAGTGGTTAGAGGGATACTTTGATTGACTCAAGACACCACACCAGAGCCCACATCTGAAGAAGTGTTGGAAACGAAAACACAAACTATGGATACGTTTATGTGCTTGTTGTTTTATTCGTGTGAGTTTGCAGTGCCCATTGGGTTCATTAAAGTGCCTCACCTGCATTTTGATCTGTGGCTTCATTGTTTCATCGTGGGTTGGTACATATGTGGAAAGAGTCTGAACAAAAGAGAATACAAAAACTGAGAAACCGGAAGCTCTTGTTTATGGTTATGGATAGAAGATACAAGCAGTGAAAATATTTTTACTCCCTTTAGTTTTATATACAGGTGAGGCATATTTTATCAATCAGAAGAGAAGTTGTGGACAGTAACTAATAAAGAGAAGTAGATTTTATCTGAGAATGGAAGAGGTCAAAAGTCAAGCGGGATATGTTGATCCTTCCTATAGTACAATGTGGTTTAGGATTGCCTGATTTGGGAGTTGAAGGGATATTGTAGAGGTACACAGTTAAGGCTAATATACACAACACATGAAGGAAGCTATAATTCAAAGTGGAAATGGATCATGACGATAAAGCAGGGAGGAATGCAATAAATAAGGAGAAAGTGGGATTTTGGATGAAAATCCTTAAGGAGAATAACAACAGCTATACAGAATATTATATTTATAAAATATTTTAAGAAATAACCAACATGGGAATGCAGAAAGAATATTCTCCCAATAGGAATGATTCAATTAGGAGTACAGAGAATAGACAAGAGGAGGCTAGCATTTATTGGTGAAAACTGGCAAAGAAACTAATGTATTGGGAGCAAATAACTACAAAGGAAAAGGTAACAGAGTGGGAAGAGACTAGAAGATATTTGAAATGTAGGTGAAAGACTGATAGAGTATATAGGAATCAGTCAGAAGAAGTTAGAAAACAATGAGAAGAGAGATTGGATAAGCAATTCACAAATAATCAATGGGAAGACATGTTTAGCTCCCAAATATTCATCAAAGTCTAGAAGATTTAGGAGTTTTGCTTAGTAGTATTTGAATATTTTTTTTATACCCCAAGCAGTCTCCAAAGAATTTTTCCTCAGGTCAATGCCAAATGGTGGAGGTGGGATAAGGAAGAAAGAGATAACTGGGACCATACACTTTAGGAGAGAAATAAGTTGACAGACTTTAAAAATTCCCTACAAAGTACTCTGTCAGAAATATTGGGTGAGCAAATGGGTGTAAGTGATTATTTTTTTTTATTTAGCTGGGATATGGGATCTGGATTGTCTAGACATAGCAACGCCTTATTAAGTTTAGTTCTGGTGGCTGCCAAAACAAAAAAAAAAAAAAAAACAACTAATAGAAATGGAAATTAAAGTTGAAACCAGCTGTGTCTGAAGTCATAAATATTATGATAGCGATAAAATAACTGGAAGTGGGATTTTTAGAAAAGGGCAGTAGGAACAAATTACATAGGAAAAAAATGGAAATTGTTGGAAGCGTACATGCAGAATACTGTTTTGGATGAGCTGTTAGGTTTAAGGAAGGCAGGAATTGATCAATTTGTGTATTGTTGGATTGCTAATAATTGTACAAAATAATATAGGTGATATATAATGTTTGTAACTGTGACTATGATAACATGCTATCTTTTCATTTATATAAATGTATTTTACCTATGTCATAAGTGATAATTCAATAAAGGTGTTAAAAAAGCATAATAAAAATAAACCATGTACTACTGTTCAGAAGACAACTTGGTACATACCTCAAACATCAATATAAATGCTCTTGCTTCCCTAACCATGGCTAAGATACCCCTTCAACATCATGAACAATTTTCTCTAATGTATTTATTAATGCAGTCATTTAAAAGGTTAACACTTGAAATGTGCTAACTCTTTAAAAAAGTGTTGAGTTTGTAAATACAGCTTTGATTCCAGTGGGATGTAACTTCATGATAAATGATATGATTGTTTCAATTGTTAAAGTCTTTGTAAATGGTCTATGTTCACTTTGTGTCACTTATTATATTATGATTATTCATTGTGAGTACTCAGCAGTAATATATTCATTCTACCTACAACATGGATGTGCTGTACATATGCAGAAATGTATAATGTGCAAGGAATATATCGAGATATAGACTGAGTGGTAACAATAGGAAGGAAATTATCATTTGGTAGTGGATTACTAGTTTTAAATCAACATGGTCACCAAAAAGAACACATCTAAAAGTGAGATAAATCTCATAAACTCATTTTTAAGAAGGTAACTTTCCACTTCCAGAAGTTAGATACTTGGGATACTTCTAAGACACTATTTGTTATGCAGGAGCATTTTCAGAGTTACTTAATTTTCACACAATGTGGAAATGGCATGTCTATAATTTCCATTTGGAAGAACTTAGAAGCAAAATCTAGAATTACCTTTTGCCATCAGGAATGTACATTTGTAAATACTCAAATAAAATCTATTTTTTTATTCATGGTTTCATCTTTTAAGCGAAACACAGGAAAATAATATTAATTGTAGGCTGGTTTATTTGTGGTTTGGCTGAGTTAGATTGTAGAACCGAAATTAATTTTGTTGTCTACTTTGCAAATATATGGGTGGCCACGGTGGTGCAGTGGTTAGCATTGCCGCCTCACAGCAAGAGGTTCTCCGGTTTGATCCTCGGCTGGGGTGCCTTCTGTGCGGAGTCTGCATGTCCTCCCTGTGGTCGCGTGGGTTTCCTCCGGGTGCTCTGGTTTCCTCCCACATCCCAAAGACATGCTGCAGGTGGATTGGACACTCTAAATTGGCCCTAGGCGTGTGTGTGAGTGTGCCTTCTGTGGAAGGTTGGGCGCCGGGCTGGCAACTCGACACCGTAAAACTCCACTGCCAATCAATGTGCGGACAAGGTGATCCGCTGTGGCGACCCCTAACCGGGAAAAGCCGAAAGAAGAAGAAGTCTACTTTGCAAATATGTTTAAGGAGATTAGTAACAATAAGCACTACATCAAAACAGATTTTATGTAAATTATTAATAAGGACAGGAAGCATTTTTATATGTAGTATATGTGGGATTTTCATCATCAACATCATCAGGCCCACCTTTTCCCATTTTCTACATGGGGTTGGGGTCTCATATCAATTGTCACCATCATTCTCAACTCAATACCATTCTCTTATTTTCTTGGGCAGTTATGCCTTACTGTCATGGGTCTTCTCTCATCCCATCCATGTTTTGCTGAATGCCTGTGTTTCTTCTTCCTGTCTCTCTCTTAGATTTTCTTCACCAGATTGTCTTCTGCTTTCCTGCACATGTACTCAAACCACCATAATCTGTTTTCTTTGACCTTCTCTACAGTTGGAGCTACTTTGGCTTCTGATCTCAATTGCTCATTTCTTTGTCTGTCCCACAGTTTACATATTACCACAAATTTCAAGCATTTCATCTCCATCAGCATTAGCTTCCTTAACTGTTCTGCCTTCACCACCTACATTTCTGTACCACACAGTAATACTGGTTGCACCACTGTTTTATACCTCTTACTTTTCAGCTTCTTTGGCGTTCTTCTGTTACCCAGTAACCCTGATGCTATGTGCCAGTTGGCAGCAGCCCCTCTGATTCTAGTTTTTCCCTTATCATTCAAACTTGCATTCTTCTCCTTAACCATCCCTCCCAGGTCCTTGAATCTGTTCACCCTTTCCTCATGTTCCCTTCTATATCAGTTTTCAGCTTCTTCTGATTTTCTCCATTTGCTGTCATGCCAACTATCTTGCCTGTACTCAGTTTCATCTCATGTGCCTTCAGTTGTGTTTTAAAGTCCCCTATCATTTTCTGAAGTTCTTGCTCAGAGTCTGTCTGCAGTGCCACATCATCTGCATGCAGCTGCTTTGTTAGTCTGTCCCCTTCTGCCTGTTTGATAATGTAGTCCATTACCAGTATGAGTACCTGTGATCTCTGAGCTGAACCCTGATACACACTCAAACTCAGTGGGATGAGCTGAACCCTGATGTACACCCAAACACACTGGGAAGACCTGAACCCTGATGCACACCCAAACTCACTAGGGAAGAGCTGAACCCTGATGCACCTCCAAACTCACTGGGAAGAGCTGAATCCTGATGCACACCCAAACTCACTGGGAAGACCTGAACCATGATGCACACCCAAACTCACTAGAAAGATCTGAACCCTGATGCACACTGAAACTCACTAGAAAGAGCTAAACCCTGATGCACACCCAAACTCACTAGGGAAGAGGTGAACCCTGATTCACCTCCAAACTCACTGGGAAGAGCTGAACCCTGATGCACACCCAAACTCACTGGGAAGACCTGAACCCTGATGCACACCCAAACTCACTGGGCAAACCTGAACCCTGATGCACACCCAAACTCACTCTGAAGATCTGAACCCTGATGCACACTCAAACTCACTAGGAAGAGCTGAACCTTGATGCACACCCAAACCCACTGGGAAGACCTGAACCCTGATACATACCAACTCCCACTAGGAACCTCTCTGTGAGTCAAGCATTGCTTGCACTTGTGCTACTGGGTTCTTGTACATAGCCTGCACTAATTCTGTCAGTGTTTTTGAGACTTTGAACCTTTGCATAACTTTCATATGTTTTCTCCAAGTCTAGGAATTCCCAGTTGGATTATTTCATCATTCTTAGCTTCTTTTCAGCTATCTGTTTCACTGTAAAAGTAGGACAATGTGAGTTGGTGTTGATAAGAGGGAACTTGAATGCATATATTGAAACAGATAGACAGAACAGAATATGAAGACTGCCTGGTCCATATGGTTGGGTCAACAAGAATAAAGAAGGAGCAGCCATTCTAGACTTCTGTCTGACTAGTTATATACAGATTGAGAGGTGTATGGGTTTATGTTTGTAGGTGTGTGGGAGTACATATGTGTGTCTATTACATATAAAGACAGTTCAGAAAATCCAATTAAGTGGCATATTTTTAGGTTATAGAAAACTGTAGTAGGAAGACAAAAAATGAAAAATATGCCAAAAGGCAGAAAAAATGCAGACTCAACCCAGGTAAAGACTAAAATTTAAGGCAGAACCCCAGATCTTGGAACAGTAAGATATTAACATAAGCCACTGAGCCAGTATGCTGACTGTTAAACAATTAATAAGTATGAAGTAGTCCACAACATACTGGCTACTATACAAGATAGATATGCAGTCTGATAGCCAATATCCAGTGAATATAAAATGAAAAAGGAATGTAGGATAACGAAGCATGGTCATATTAAGAGAAGGACAGGACCACTATTCTGAGCCTCCAGGATATTTGGGAAAAGAAAGTCACATTTTAGATTGTCCCCGGGATTCATGAAGCTCGGCGTAAGGCCGGCGTAAGGGCTGCGCCGGCGGTGCAGTGAATAGCCGGCGTAGTAGCGTCATATGCATAGTAATGAGAGCGCGCCGCAACCACAGACACGTGCATAGTGTACGTGAGCGAGCACAAGTAGGATGCGTCCGGAGGCATGGCTAAGCCGGCAGGCGGTGAGCAAACTAATGTGCTGACTGCCACGGTCCGCCCATAATAGTAATGGCAGCAGCCAGGGCCCGTGCAGAATGAAACACACGTAGAGTATGCAACATAGTACCCGTCCCAACTAAACGGAGAAGCAAATACAACCCACGAAGCCCTAAGTGTACCCGTCCAAGGAGCAAAGGATACGCTTAAGACCGCGTTTGTCCCACAATGCACCGTCAGTGGTCATACCCAGAGAAGGTGTACCGCAGCATGTCAGCGCGCCGCACCGACATAGGAGTAGTGACTAAGGTTACCACCTGTCCCACTTTGCGAGGGGCAGTCCCTCTATGGGCAGTTGTGTCCCGATAAAAAATATTAAAAATGGCAAATGTGCTAAGATTGTAGGACATAATGATATCCCGTATTTAATGTAATGGTTGCATGAATTGGTTATTTCTGTAACTGAAATACCTAAATGTCACAAGAAACAGAATAAGCAACCAAACTGCCACAACAATAAACTTTTATTTAGGCAAACAAGTGAAGTTCTATGCTATATAGTGACCGTGTGTATGTGTCGGCCTGTAAAATCAGATGTGAGTCGAAAATATCCCACCTTGGCAACTGGAAAAGGTGGCAACCCCAGTAGCGACATGGGCATGGTCACCAGGGTTACCAGCTGTCCCAATTTGCCATGGACAGTCCCTCATTGGACAGTTGTGTCCCGGCAAAAATCGAAAAACTGGCAAATGACCTGAGATTCCCTGCCAAAAATATTCCCGCAATATACCTGTAATAGTAGCATAAAACATATATTTTGTATATGAAACACATACATGGCATAAGAAACTGAATAAGGAACCCAAATGCTAACAGAATAAGCGTATATTATGGCAAACAAGTGAAGTTCTGTCAACTCCACTTGCTGTGGGTATGTGTTGTCCTGCAAAATCCGATGTTTCCACAAAACATATCCCACTATGGGCATTGGAAAAGGTGTCAACCATAATGGTCACAAGCAGTAGTGAGAGTACATAGCCAGGTAGCTGTGTCGACATAACAACAGGAAGGAACCAAGATACCCTAAACACAGGCAAACATGTGCATAGCAACATATCCCACACCCAGCAACGTGTCTGTCGCATACACAGGATGGCGTATGTTTAAGTGTAATATCCAGAAGCAGAACCCATGCATGCAGATGTAATACACAATAGCCTCATTGTAGCATGTAAGTCCCACCCATGTACACCTGTGCACCCAAACCAGCTAGCATCCTTGTGCAGCTATACACCTACACACAATGTGCATACCTGAAATGTGGTAAGAAGTATGTGTTAGGCAGTGCCACGCGGGCAAATACGTACCCCACATGTCACCAACCCACCTCAGGTACAGATATGGAAATGGCTGCATGTGAATGTGTGTGCAGAATGTGTACATCCCGCATGTGGTATGTACCCGTCCAAACCATATAGGTTTGCACACGCCACGGTGCACATAACTGTACACATGTGGACAAGTCGGGTTGTTGAACCACTGCATCGATGATTAGCTATGCAGAGAAGTCAAACACATATAGCGGAACATGTGCCTACCAAACAGGACGTCCTAATAGGGTGCTACAGGCAAAGAAGGGGAAGGTGGGACATCACATGTGGAGAGTAGCGTTGCCGGACGGCCAAATACACACGGTCAAGGTAAAGGACGGAACAACATGCATATGGCCGGATGGATGTTGTTAGAAAATATATATAGAAACACATATGAAGTGCCAGTTTAGAATCAAAATACTATATAATGCATTGAATTGTACCGTACAATATGGCAGTAGAAATGATCATGCATGTAATTGGTGAAGCTAAGCTGTAGTGTGATCGAATTCTGACCCTGGCAGTAACCAGTACAGCAGGCTTATGTCTCTCAGCATTAATTATCTGCTGGGTTACAGAAAAATAAATGTATGTACATGCATAACATCACCCCTTCCCCTGAGGAGGATGGCCTTGTGAGCTCTATTGAAGATAAGAGTACAACTCCTTACCAGAGAGACAAAGGAACGTATTAAGAAATGAACTGACTACTGTATCGGAACAGTCCAGGGTCCTTGAAACAGCTACAATTACAGAAGGACACTGTAATTGACCAGGTGCCTTGCAAGGCTGTGTTATTCTCATGGGAAAACATTTTAAAAGCACGACCTCAGCACCCACGTATGTATAGACTATTGCGGACCATAGTGATGGAAATGCCCTGTGACCGACCACGTCAGTAAGGTGGGCAAAAGCTGATTGTAAACACTATATAAAGAAATTGCTTACTGTATAGAGTCAGACAAAACTCTCATACTTGGACTGTATATTATTTTGCCTGCCTGTGTACACTACTAAAACATTGTGAACCCGAGCTTCCTGTGTTATTGACTGTCACTTAGAAAAGCCTACTGATTACTACAGTCTGGTTTTAACAACTTATGTGACATTGTGGTCCTTCTTAGCCGGAATTCCCTTGGTACGCTACAGGTCAGAGTGCATGGGTGGTTAGACATCTGCGCAGGAGAATTTGCCTAAATGGTTCTTCTTGAATGAAAAGACCTCCGACTGAATTGTTGTGTGTAAAGAGGCTGTCCACTGTCTGATCTGTGGCTGAAAAGCGGAAAACTGGATCCCAAGAAGAAAACGTGCAGTCATAAACAGGAGGCTCAGGTAAGGAGGGTTTGCCTCTTTGTGTCTATTGTAGATCAGGGACCAGACTACATTGTATTTCTGTTAACAGTTGTGATAGCAGGTCGAAGACCAATCCAAATAGTGTTAAATCTGGACATAGATCAGGGGAACACAGAGTAGAGTAAATAGTCATTGTAGACACTACAGTGGATACAGGGAAGGAGATACCACGTGGTACGAGAGAAGGGTTACGTAACAGTCGTGTAGAGGATATGGGAGATTAGTGCACAAACAGATCATGTGATCCGCGTTTGACGGGTGACGTGAAGTATATGCAATCGCAGAGAGCACATAATGTGAGATATTCTGCAAAATGGGGTAATAAATATGACATTGATGGTATATTAGACAAAATATCGTTACTGAAACATTGGAATCTCTGAAAATGTGATGCAGATGTTCTAGGGTAACCACCTGTCCCACTCTGTGAGGGACAGTCCCTCTTTGGCCAGTTGTGTCCTGCAAACAAACTGAACAAATGGCAAATGTCCTGATATCTCAGGACAAAGATTTCTCAGATATCTTTTTAAATGGTAGCATAAAACAGTAATTTTGTATCTGGAACAACAAAATATCATAATAAACAGAATAAGCAACTGAAATGCTACAAGAATTGTTTGCTCTCCTGGCAAAAAGTGAATTGCTGTCCTATGTACTGGCCGTGGGTATGTTTATCCCTGGCAAATTACACGTTCCTAACACTAATGTCCCACATTGTGCATTTGAAAAGGTGGCAGCCCTAAGATGTGCAGGTGACAAAACAGCGACAATTGGGTATCCGTCAAGCACATAGGTGGATTGAGGTAGTGAACCGAAGAGAACAGAACACTAGAAATGCGAAAGCATCATACGTACACAAAGAAGATCATAATACAGTAGTAGCGACAGCCCCCCCACCCCCCTACCACCTCCGATACCACATCCAGGATATGAAGCGGGAGGGCAGGCTAGTCCCCTACACGTTATCCTGTGGCAACAGAGGTATCACAATGACCAAATGTAAGAGAAGCTATTGAAACCACATCCCGAACTTGTAACATACCTA
>NC_056725.1:1601536459-1601562918 GCF_019279795.1 Protopterus annectens | reverse complement strand
GCATCCTGCAGGCACATGGCATATGATGCATTTTGTCTGCCGCCGCCGTTATGCTACCTCTGTAATTGGCTGTGCTATTTCGGTTCTTTGCTCTTTGCATTTCTGCTACATCCCCTACTATCTTTGCATTCCTATGCCTCCCCTTTCCCGTTTTGCAGGAGTCTGCATGCAGAGTTGTCTGCTGCCGCCATTTGCCCTTCCTGGATTGATTGGTGTTGATTGTTCATTACGGCTCCAATTACACTGCTTCCGCATTTCCTCATATTCTCCGCATTACCTTCCTATATCCATGGTTGTTGACGTGGAGGCCGTTCCATGACTGAGTTGGGGAACGTAGTCATCCTCGTGCACATGCATCTGTGCGCGCATTATGTACTCTCAGCGCATCTATCTCCTCACACGCCGGTCCTGCTGCTGTGATGTGCATTGTACAGCCCATGTTTGCTGGCCTCCAATGTGCTTCCTCCTACAGTGGCACACCCCTCTGTGATTGACATGTATTCCGTGTAGGCCACTCTTTGGTGTAATACCGCTGCGCCGTTTGCTCCATCCTTACACCGGCGGCGGTTTTGCGATTCACTATTATCTGCCTCATTTGCATGGCATTGACTGCTAATACATGGTTACGGCGCGAACACTGCCGCCACTGCTGACAACCCTTGCGCTGGGGTTGAGGCTTTCCATACATACTATGGTGTGTGGTGGCTGTGCAGCTGATGTGTATTATACTGCTCTTTTAGGACATTATCATATTATTTCATTGTTTTGCACCGTCTGTGCACATGTCTGGGGGTTCTGCTGTGGTTTCTGCGTACATACCATTTATGTCATTATTTACATTTTGTGCATGTTTTCTTTGGACATTCTCTGTGCCTTTCGCCATTGGCATATTGCACCTGTATGATACCTGATGTTGACAGCCTTCCATTACCCCTTGGTCATGTTTGGGTAAATGTAAACCGTTTTTTTTTGGTTTACATTGCCGTGCCCTTACGCTACGCCTGCGCCACTTCGTGGATCGCTATTTGCCTTCATTTGCATGGTGCAATACCGCACACAGTGTGTTTAGCATACCTACGCCGGGGGCGGCAGAACCGCACGCCGGTAGTGCACGTGGGATTGGTTCATACCTGAATCGCTCGGTGGCCATATTTGGCTTTATAACGCCGATGCTATGCGGGCGCCTGGCGCAAGGTTCATGAATCCCGGGGTACATCAGGGTTTGTTGTTGAAGAAATTGTAGCTGAATGATATGAAAGGACAAAATAAGAAATTTAAGCCATAAATTTAAAGTTTCTTGTTTGTGAAAGTTAAGTGTTGATGCATATTGGGCACAAGTACTGGTAATGCTTTATTCTATGTGCCCAAGAAAGTGTTTGATTAAAATAAAGACAGAAGTTCAACAAATATATGTCTAAGAGCTGGAAATCAGATAGAGACCAGAGCTAGAATTTTAGTAACCTTTTGGTCCATGAATAAAATACGTCATCTATTTATAAAGCTTAGCCCACCCATCATTCCCTGGTCATTTGATTTCTGCAGAGTAATGACTCAAAAAGGAATACAAAAGTACTTCTTGAAGATTTTTCATTAGACAAGATGAGAAAGAAGTTGTAGTGAACTCAGGAAAGTGGACTCACAGTGTAAAGCAGAAAATGAACATGAAGAAAACTTTTGATTTGTTGAAAATTAGTAAGGCATACTCAATTAAGCATATAGATGGGTTGATGTAGACAGAAATATTGTAAATATATTTATTCTAAAAGAATGCTAATAAACTTAGAGGTTTTGGGTACTATAAATGACAATGTGCTCTAAGTATACACTTGATAAGATAACTATGCGAGACCACCTGTTAATTG
This sequence comes from Protopterus annectens, assembly GCF_019279795.1. Lineage (NCBI taxonomy): Eukaryota > Metazoa > Chordata > Ceratodontiformes > Protopteridae > Protopterus > Protopterus annectens. The sequence continues at coordinate 1,601,561,056 of NC_056725.1, read as the reverse complement.
CTGTTGATATGAAGTTGTAAAATGTTTGACATTCCGTGTTCATGAAAGCGGTTCAATAAGATGTCACTTTTGTGGTGCTCATTAGTTAGGCACAGTACATGCATCTTAAATATGGTCATGCCAAAATGTTAATCTTTGCCAAAAAAGGCAGTAAATGAAACAGGTATAATTTCTTACTTTTGTTATAAGACAATCAAGTGTAAACTGCAAATGTCAATTTCTTACTAGAGTTATAATGCAACTGGGTATGAACTGCAAACAAAATATTGTCTATATGTTTATCAGGCCTTTAAGAATGTGAAAATAAGGAACGAAAGGGGCAGAATAAAGAGGCTGACCATTTAATGCTGTCTAGATCATCTCAGCTAATGTAAGATAATTGTAACTCACACTGAATAGGGGGGAATTGGTGGGAGTATGACAGAGTTGAGCATGTGAAGGTTAGCTTCTCTACCCCTTGGAAAGAACAGAAGCTTGGGTGTTATGGACTCTCCCCTCTAATGATGGAGGCACATCTCTCAGTAGTGAACAAGAATGTATGCCATACACTTGTAATTGATGCACACTTTCTCAGACTGGAGTGAAGCACACTAGAGATTAAGTGATAGCAATTTTTACTACCTGTCAAAGGAAAAATATACTTTAATCTTACAGCAAGAAGACAAAAACGTGCTATTACAGAGTTTGTCTAACTAGAAACAGGAAATACTTTCATTTTTATACACTTTCTAATAAGACATTGCCTACCAAGCTGACGCAGCAAATTACAAGTCTTTTCATCATCACTTATTGACCATTAGTCTCATGATTTTCTGCTGATTTATCAATTTTTGTGAGACACTTCCTAAGAAAACAACATGGCCTTGGTTACCACCGGTTAGATACATGTTATGTTACCATTCAAGGTACTATGGCTAATTCAAGCACAAAGCTAGCAGTTCATTTCTCTAATAATCCTTTGTCTACATTATCTCTAAGCTGCTGCAGCTGTACATGTTCTCATACTTCGAACAGAGCTGATTGTTTAGAATCATTACATTTACAGAATATAACATTCTTCATTCATTCACTCCTGACCTAGCAGATAAGCACCTGCTTCTCAAGTACATTTCCAAAAAGGCATAAACATGAATATTGCTTTGCTAGCAATTATTAGGTCAGAGGGCATCTTTCAAATTTCAGAAAGCACACTGCAGTTTCAAAAAGCATCTTTTCAGTTCTCATATAAAACTCAATTTATATATAAAACAGTGCATATAAAATAGAATGAAAAACATGTTAACTCATTTAACTTCTAATTAGCATTAAGCATACACACATCAATACATATTTTTCTGACATTTCCCCCCTGTTAATACTTTTTAATTCTATTTTCAAAAAGAATAAACAGTTTGCTTCTTTTCCTAACCTCTTCCAATCAGGTTTTGCAGTTAAGAAAGTCATTCAGTTTAAACTTTATGAAAGTGTTTCACATTCTAGCAGCTCTTCAAATTCAGTACTCTGATAAATAGTCTCAGAAACTGATGTGTCTATAAATTCTTTGATTAATTTCTTCATGCAGGGGATTCCACAACAAACACAAACTCCTATTAGGAGTAATCCCACACCAATGGCAATCAAGATGTTCATTAGGATGGAACCCCACCCCCCAAACAAATTCTGGAAAAAGTCCGTCAGAGGGTTTGGGCCTGGTTTGGTCATGGCCGACACTTGCTGAATTACCTCAAGGTGGTCATTAATTTCATGCTGATGATCTGGTATAAATGCACAGCATTCTTCTTTGATTAAAGCGCATGTCCCACCCCTCGCCGCTAGGGTGAAGTCAAGAGCCGTTTGGTTCTGGAGCACTACAGTTCTCATTGCATTCAATTCATCAGTTATCAGTTCAAGAGCAGAGAAAGTTGCATTACTCATCACTTCGAGAAGTTTAGACAGTTTTCGCAGCTCCCAAATCGATTTAACTGTGCCATATGCAGGTAATATGCCTGCTCACGATATGACAGCATCACTCAAGTCCATGTGGTAAGTTTGGTACCCACAATATGACATTCTTTCCAGCCCGCCTCGATCTGTCCCATTGGATTCTCAGGTTTTTTAACAGTCTTCTTGGTCACATCCCGAGTGTTTCAAATATTTCCCTGAGGCATGACTGCAGTGTGTCGTATGGCTGGGACCAGGTATCCCAAAAAACAACTGCTGGACCAATTCTCAGGTAACCATTTATATACTTTTTTACCACACACAAAGTAACAGTCCTCTACTTTAGTGGTTACTTTGTTACGAAATGACTGCCCTGCATGAAACATTTTCCTATCTATAACAGATAAATGTTTAAAAAGTACAGGATTACGTTGCACTTGATCAAGAGTCTTATGCATGGATTTAAGAAATGAGTTATAATCTGTACTACAAGATCCACCCAGATTGTTTGCTTTTGTATAACATTTATATTGTATGGTCACATTACACTTGCTCCAACCCACTTGTATGGTATTCTTATAAAAACATACAATTCCCTTTTGTGTCACAGCAAATAGAGTGCTACCTTATCATATGCTTTAATAGATACTGTGTCAAAAAACAGATTTTCCTAGGTCTCATTGACCCCTAGGGGGATAGCAGTCATTAATAACCCAAGTATGCTGTTGGTATGGCTGTGCAGATCCAGCAGTTCGAAACATTAAAAGTCTCAGCATACACACATGTAATTGCCTGATAAGTGTTAAAGTTCAGGTGCCAGTCTATATTTGGGTCATCACGTTTGATCAGTTCAACTTTTGTGGCAGGAAAAAGGAAAGGCCACAACAAAAAGAACAATGTAATTAGCATAGCTATCAAAATGATCATGCAAGTTTTCTGAGGTTGCTAAATGTCTCTATTCACTCTATACCTGGCCATTTTGTTCTCGTTGCACAACAGTAATAAGGTTTTTGTCCAGTTCAAAGTTCTTAACCAGTTTACAGTGTGTCAAATGAATCCAGAATGCTCGCTCCGTGATCTTGACTGCAGTGGGTGTCGACAGTAGTACCTGGTACGGCCCTTCCCACTTTGGAGAACTCCAGTTCTTTTTCTTCACAATCTTCACCCAGACCCAGGTGCCCGGGGCTACTGCTGCTTCCGATTTTGGTTGCTCTTTATCTGAAACAGAATTTAACTGAAAAAGTTTGTTATTCAAAAATCGCCTCATATACCCTGCAAGTGAACTGTCAGCCTCCTGTTCTGCAGACATGAGAGGTTTCCATTGAGGTGTATAATATGCCCTCTCAAACAAACCTTCAAAAGGAGTTAATCCTTTGGCATTTGGAATGGTTCTCATGCTCAACAGTGTCAGAGGCAAACAGTGCACCCAGTTCTTCTGTGTCTCACTAATCAATTTCCTAAGCTTATTCTTCAACACCCCATTATGCTTCTCTACTAATCCTGCAGATTGGGGGTGGTATGCACAGTGGTTTTTCAACGATATCCCAAAATAGCGACTAAGTTGTTGTATTGTTTGGTTTACAAAATGTGTACCATTGTCACTATAAATCTTTTCCGATATGCCAAATCTAGGTATAATTTCTTTAACAAGAACCTTTGCAACAGTAGCTGCATCTGGATTTTTAGTTGGAAAAGCTTCCACCCATTTGGAAAACATATCTATAATGACAAGGCAGTACTTTTTATTTTCGCATTTGTTCAATTCTGTATAATCCATACAAATAGTATGAAATGGATACGGTGGTTTAGGGAAACTCCCTTGCTTAGGTTTCAATGCCCTTTGTGCATGATGCTTGTTACAAACATGGCATGCTGCACAAAAATTTTTTGTATAATTAGTAAATCCATACGTCGTAAACACTCGATTCACTAACTGTACCATCCCCCCTGTTGATACATGGCTCTGCCCATGGCTCAACAAAGCTGCATATCTAAACAAGTTAGATGGTAGAATTGGTTTCTTTTCTTTGGAGATGTACAGTCCCTTTTCAAGGATTGCTCCTCGTTTTACCCACTTTTGCTTTTCTACATTTGTAGTAAGTGTTTTTAACATTTCTAAATCTAAAATCTCAAAAGGTTGTAATTCCTCGCTCAAAAGAAAAACTTCTGAAGCTGAAGCTGCCTGTTTTGCAGCTGTATCAGCCCTCGCATTACCTTTTGAAATTCTATCCTGTTGCTTGGTATGAGCTACGCATTTGCAAATAGCTACTTTTTGAGGTAACTGAATAGAGTGTAACAAATCTAAAATAAATTGTGCATGATTAATTGGTTTACCAGTTGATGTTATCATTCCTCTATTTTTCCACTGCTGCGCAAAAACATGTACAGTAGAAAAAGCATACTGGCTGTCAGTAAAAATATTCACTTTCTTACCTTCTGCTAAGGTACATGCCCTCATCAAGGCAATCAACTCTGCTGCTTGTGCAGATAAGTTATGTGGTAAAGACTTTGCTTCTAAAATCTCGGTATCAGAAACTACTGCATACCCCAATAGATTCTGTCCTGTAGGACCCCTCCTGCACGAGCCGTCTACATAGTATGTCACCTCGGCATCATCCAAGGGAACATCTGTAAGGTCTTTCCTAGGTGGCGTCTTTTGCTCAATCTCCTGCGGGCAGCAGTATGGTTTTCCATCTGCAGGGGTCAGGAGCAAGGTTGACGGATTCAAAGTTGTGCATCGTTCAATTTTCATATGAGGTTGGCTCAACAGTATAGTCATACAGGAAAGATATCTAGCAGGAGAAAGATATGCTACTTTTTCTTGCAGTAAAATGCTTGTGACTGCATGAGGCACTCTCAATGTGAGAGGGTGGAACAACACTACTGAGGCTGAAGCCTGCACTGCCATTGCAGCTGCAACTACTGCTTGTACACAGTGGGGCAAGGATTGCGCCACTGGGTCTAACTGTGATGAATAGTAAGCTATGGGGTGTTGTTTGTCCCCATGCTACTGTGTCAACACTGATGTCATATAACCTTGCTTACAGTCTACAGTTTGGAAAAATCGCTTATGATAGTTTGGTAATCCTAAAACTAAGGAAGATGCTATCAGTTGTTTCAGTTTGCAGAAAGCTGCTTCTGCTTCTGGTGTCCACTGTAATAAATACGGTGCTGCTATCGGCTTTTTGAATATCAAATTAGTCAGCGGAGCAGATTCTAAAGCATAATTTGGTATCCAACTCCGACAAAAATTGGTAGTTCCCAGGAAGGACATCATTTCCTTCTTGGTAGTTGGTCTACGTGCTTGTAATATTGCTGTTTTCCTGTCTTCGTCTAATATTCTGCCCTCTTTGGATATCACATATCCCAGGTATTTAACTTGTTTTCTCCAAAGTTGCAGCTTGATTTTGTTCACCTTGTGTCCTTGAGTAGCTAAAATTGTAATAATGCTATGGTATCTTCTCTGCATTCTTGCTGGGTGGGGGCTGCCAGCAGAATGTCGTCTACATAAAGTAAAATCTGACTACCTTTCAGTGTTATAAATCCCGCCAGGTTACTTGCCATTTCTTGTACAAATATCATTGGGCTTTCACAATATCCCTGTGGTAATCTTGTATATGTATACCATTTCCCCTGAAATGTAAAGGCAAACCAATGTTGGCTGTCTGCGTGTATCTGTATTGACAAAAATGCATAGCTAATATCTACCACAGAAAAATACTTCTGCTGAGGTTTCAAATCATTCAATAAGGTGTGTGGATCTGGCACCGCTGGTGCCCTGGGTATAACTGCGTCATTTACAGCCTGTAGATCTTGGACCATACGCCATTCCCCGTTTGCTTTCCTAACAGGAAATAAGGGTGTATTACATGGTGAATCAGGAGATTCTATTAAGACTCCTTCCTTAAGTAAGGCTGCTATTATAGGTTTGATCCCTATCTCTGCATCCTTTCTCAAGGGATACTGACTTTTCTGAGGTCTAAATGCTGATTTTGGTGTAATAGTAACTGGTCCTGCTGTACGAATAAGTCCTACATCTGATTTCCCTGTCAACCAGAGAGTCTCTGGTATGTCTTGTAAGGCTTTTTACTCTTCCTCCAGTAAGAGTAATACTCAGCTATCCTCACTTGCCTGTGAGTGCACAGCTGGGTGTGTCTGTGTTATCCAATTCAATTTCTGCTTCTGTACTCCTTGTTCAGAGAGTTCTAACTCTGTCTGTTTTTCCCACCTCATGACTTTTTCTCTTAAGTCTGCCTACTTCAAATTTCTATTTTTAGTTAAGCTCACATGTGGCAATCGATTAGATTTGTAAAGTGCTAAAAATTCCTGGGGCAATGAACAGCTTATTACACTGTTTCCTTCTGTGTCCCAGTACAAATTTTGTAATACTAGCCTATTAGCATGGTTTTTAAACAACTCTTGTTCGTATTCTTTGTCAGGTCCTGGTCTATTACAGTAATATAAAGTACAATGCAACAAATGCTGTTTGTCGGTGTCATTGGAGGGGGATTTACTGATGGCTACGTTCATCAGTTCTTCAGTTACCGCTCCTGGACCAGTCGTAACTAAGTCCTGGCTGTACCAATAATATGTTTCACCCTCCGGTCGCACCACAAAAGTTTCCATTTGTCACTGTGCTTCCATACCCTGCATGGTTGGAAACACGGCTATGCCAAATATCTGCATTAAGTTTCTGCCCAAGAGATTTACTGGGCATTTTGCAGAAACAACAATTTTACTTTTCTGGGTCATTCCTGAAACGGGGTCAGTTATTGCTATGTCATGGGAGAGTGGCTCCCGATACAGCTGTCCATTAGCTGCTTTCACTAGTATGTAATCCGGTGATTCTGAATCTTCTGGTAGATTGGAAGGATGTATCAGGGTCCATGAAGCCCCTGAGTCACACAAAAATGTGACTTTCCTCCCCTCTACCAGAAGCGTAACTTCAGGTTTTGTGTCTGCTAAGTAGAGCTCTAGGCTCAATAATGCTAAGTCCAAAATTTCATTTTCTTCATCATCTATGAATTCATGTACATCCTCTACCCCTTCTGTCACATCCTCTACCTTTGCTACCACATTTGCATTTGTCTTTTCCTGTCTATTCTCATTCAATGATTCCTGACTATCATATAGTCATTCCTCACCTTCCTTATCTTCCGTTGTTACCTTTTTATTTAGCCTGCAATCCCTTGCCAAATGTCCTTTTTTCCCGCATTTAAAACATTCACCCCCTTTCTTTCTTTATTCAAAATCTCCTGATCATTTATCAGATTGTTTGTTTCCCTGGGTATTTTTCTTACCCTTTTTTCCGGTCTGTACTACAAAGACTTCTGACCCATCTTCTATTGCAAATACTTGTGCTTTCTTTTTCTTTTTGCTATTGCATATTCAAGTAATGACTGTAATCTACTTGTAGGATGATCTACCATGTGTTTTGTAATAAAGCTGCTAATGGGAGTAATACTGCCTTTTAAAAATGCATTCTTTAGCTGTTGCTCATATGGGGAATCATGTGTTTGATCTTCAGGTACCTGCATTCCACAATGGTTATTAAAACATTGTAATAATCTAGCATAATATCTATCAACTGTTTCACCTTCTTGTTGTATGCACTGATTAATGCAAGTCCAATCAGCCCTAGGCTTCCATTTTTCAGAGATTTGGTCTGTCAGACCTTTTACTCTGTTATCCAGTTCTGCATTACTATGTGGGAGTGGTCTGAGCTCTGCGTCACGGGGGATTCCAGTTGCCACTGATCATGTGCCAATCTGGATCTACAATTTGCCTAACTACTTTTTCTACTTCTTCTCCATTCAAATGGTAACTTAATCTCATGCCCTGTAAGTCTTCTAAGAACTTTCTAACATTAACTTTTGGATGGGGAATTCCCTCTGTGGCTTTCCGGATATCTTCCGGTGTCCATGGTCTATAAACTAAGAGAGTCAGATCCTGTTTTGCCTGTCCTGCCTATGGATTTCGTACTTCTATGAGTGGACATATCTCTTCCTCACTCATAGCTTGTGAATTTTTATTCATTTCATATAATTCAATTTCCCCTCTCAAGTTACTTGTTCGAGACCTAGTCTCGATAGGATCCCTGACAAATGGTTTTGATTTTGCAAGAACAGCTGGGTATAGCGGAGGTGGATCAGCTTGTCCACTCGCTTCATATTCTGGTAAGGGAAGCGGAGGGGGCGGAGGAGGGGCTGTTGCTATTACCAAGTTATTATCTTCTTTGTCTAAGAACATTGCTTTTGAATTTTTAATCTCTTGTTCTCTGCGATTTGCTTCCTCAAGCCACCTATGTGCTGAGGGACTCCTAATTGCCGTTGCTTTTTTAGCTGACCTTTTGCGTCTGTTTTAAGTTGTCTGATGAGTTTAATAAGTGAATATTTATCTAAATTACCATCAAATTTGTATTTATCAACCCATTTCGTATAGTACTTAACATTATCGGCACACTGTAATTGCATATATTTTGCATCTTCGGTTAGGGGCGGGTCTCGGGAAGTTTTCGTGCACTGATTTCCCATGTTGCCTTAGCTAAGCTGTAAATTGTTACATAACCCTTCTTATCACATGGTACCATGGTTTTCCACCTTTTCACAGTGTATCTAGAATAACTGTCTACCTATTCTGTTTCCCTGATCTATGACAAGACAGTAACCTTTTTGTCCCTGATCTGCACATGCAAATCTTCCTGACAAAAAACAGTTCTGCAAATAGTCCCTGATCTAAAACAGAAAAAGGTAAATTCCTCCTTACCTGACCCTCCATGAGTTGATCCACCGGATTGTTGACTCATCCTCCAATCCCAGATCAGAAACAGTGGCTGGCCTCTTTCAAACGACAATTCAGTCAGAGGTCTTTCAAAACAGAAGAGCCGATTTGGCTGCTTCTCCATACGGGTACATGCCACCGGGCCCAATTCTGATCTAGGCCTAGAGTGAGAGGTACTTTCCGGCTTGAAGGACCAAACTGTCAAAGGAAAAATATACTTTAAAAATGATCAAAACACTGTAGGTTCAGGTTAAGGCACTTTAATCTTGCAGCAAGGAGACAAAAACGTGCTATTACAGAGTTTGTCTAACTAGAAACAGGAAATACTTTCATTTTTATACACTTTTTAATAAGACATTGCCTAACAAGCTGACGTAGCAAATTACAAGTCTTTTCATCATCACTTATTGAACATTAGTCTCATGATTTTCTGCTGATTTATCAATTGTTGTGAGAAACTTCCTAAGAAAACAACATGGCCTTGGTTACCACCGGTTAGATACATGTTATGGTACCATTCAAGGTACTATGGCTAATTCAAGCACAAAGCTAGCAGTTCATTTCTCTAATAATCCTTTGTCTACATTATCTCTAAGCTGCTGCAGCTGTACATGTTCTCATACTTCGAACAGAGCTGATTGTTTAGAATCATTACATTTACAGAATATAACATTGTTCATTCATTCACTCCTGACCTAGCAGATAAGCACCTGCTTCTCAAGTACATTTCCAAAAAGGCATAAACATGAATATTGCTGCGCTAGTGATTACTAGGTCAGAGGGCATCTTGCAAGTTTCAGAAAGCACACTGCAGTTTCAAAAAGCATCTTTTCAGTTCTCATATGAAACTCAATTTATATATAAAATAGTGCATATAAAATAGAATGAAAAACGTATTAACTCATTTAACTTCTAATTAGCATTAAGCATGCACACATCAATACATATTTTTCTGACACTACCATCATTTTCTAACATTGCATTGTGAGTCCTGATAACCAGAAGTACAGTTTGGCCGAAAACAAATATTTTATAAGGCATGCCTTCAGCAATGTTAGTTGGCTACAAAAGTTCCATCTCATGCTAGCGATAACAGTTTTTAACCAGGGTTGCTGTCGACAAAGATTTTATTTTTTATCCAAAGTGCAGCAGTCTCATTGGTAGTTAATTTAAATTAGGGATGGGGTGGTCAGAACTTTTGTCATGAGATGGGGCAGGGCATACAAGAACAATTTCCTTCCATGTTAAAAAGTTGAAAATAAAGTAATGTTGCCTATATTCCATATTTACTAATTTCTATTCGTTTAATGCTGTAAGCATCAGCAAATCAGACACTAGCAAAGTGATTTTCAGTTGCTCTGCACTTTATGAGATATCTCTGATCTTTAGTAAAATGTAATATTCCAAATTAAGGTCATAAAATAAGCCTGTGCATCTACTAATTGTTATATTTTAGAAAAAAGTAGCCAAGGGGAAAGATGGTGCAAGTACAATCCAACAAGTGTAATACAGGTGAAAGTCAACACAGACAAAAACTGATCATTGTTATGATAAAATACAATGGTTTCCAGAATGTCTAATTCTACAAACTTTGTAAAAGAGATGAATGCCAGTTGTTCCAAAATCTGTGCAAAGCTCCTGCCAGGCAGTCATAATAATCACTCTCTTTTAATTCAGCACTAAAACTAATGACTTATAGAAGCCTTAAATTTGTCCTCAAGCTGAACTAATTTGAATTTAATTCAGAATGCTGCTTGCAGATATGCAAATTAATTTGGCAAGAGCAGTCGACTGACTTATATGAAAAACAAGACTTACAGAGGGTTGAGCAGAGGCCAAATTCAGTTTATTTCTGAACACAATTTTAGTAATGCCATTAAATGGGCATGCTTCACTGATAATATTATTTTTCTTTGAAAAGGCACTTAGGATGCATAAGTTTATATTACAGCTACTCTATAAAACCTTCAACTTGAGAATCACACATATGGCATATAGCAGGAAAAATGACTACTTTGAGTAGGACACTTAAGTTACTTTGTTGCAGACAGATATCATGTACCAGTTTTACAACCTAGCAATTCTACAACAAATCTTTTAAAGTTTCTTATTATCAATTTATCGGTTATAAAATATTTCTTCTAAAGCAGAAACTTTAAAGTAACATGGGATAAAAACATTGCTTTTGCAGTTATATCAGCTGCTACTTTGAGATTGCAAGACTACACACAATAAAAAAATCTGATGTCATTACTGAATGACATGAGAAAATCAGGTAAACAGTACTGCATTCCATGTGCTGTAAGTCCTAGTACAATGCTAATGATTTTTACACCACTGATTTGCTAAAATTTAGTATGCTGTACACAGTGTAGTAGAATGGGACCTTTAGATGATACCTTAAACGGAGGCCTTCATCTGCTTGAGTTAGTGGTAACTTAGGTAGATGTAAAAGATTCCACAGCGCAAATCAAAATGAGTAAGGGAAGTCTCCCTCCATGCCCATGCTAAATTTATCCTAGTCATTATGAATTCCACCTCAGGTCTCTTCTGAAAAGAGGCCATTGGCCTAATGGGATTAACTTGGTCAACAGATTGTAAATACAAAACAATAAAATGAATCACATAACATAAATTGAATAGTTTGGGTAATAATCAATGATAAAATATTGTGGTCCCCATGGCTTAGGTAATGAAGCCCTGACTGCGATCCAGCCAGCTCATGCATAGTTAGCAGCATGGATAAGGGACTGCTCAAGCAGAATGGGGGTGAGTAACCAATACCAGAACACCTATCCTAGGAGAGGACGTGCTGTTTTGCTTGCTACATTGGCAGCATCTATCAAAGGGTAAGTGATCACCTACTGAACAAGTTTTTGCAAGCTCACACTGCTGGTGATTGCATGTCAGTAAGCCAGGATGCATGTACAGTTGTGTGTTTCCATTAACCTATGAGACAGTACAAGGTGGAGTTGGCAAGCTGATACAAGGAGGGAGACAGACATGCTCGCAGGAATGGCAATACTGGCTCTCCCCCTAAACCCTGACTCTTACCTCTGAGGGGGGAACAAATTGGATCATTAGGCTGTTTTCAGGGAATGAATAAGCTGTATAGTTGTCACACATACTGAATATGCCTCGCTCTTGACCACTTACAAGGAACAAATTAGTTGATGCAGTGTATGTGTGTGTGGGGGGGGGGGGCATTGAGCAAATCCTCTGGGGGAATGTCATAAAAATAAACAATACTCAAACTGCTCTTATCCCCATCAAAGTAAATTAATGGTTAAGCTTATGCTATTCATTCAAGTGATGGAATGCACTTTCTGCAATGTGACATATTAAATAGAAAGCTTAAAATCTACAGAATTCTCTGTGATGATGAACATGATTCAGACATTTTAAAGATGTGAATTTGGAATTCCTGGCAATTTCATGGCATTGTTTCCTTGGTCGCTAGTGATGACGAAGGATTTAGGAATATGGTTAATGTAATGTTATGCCTGTAAATGGCCTATTGTGAACAAAGTGCTACCCTGGTGAACAAACTAATTAAATAATAAACAATATGATAATTTCTATTTAACCAAGAAGCTTTAAAACTGGATAAGTGATCTACAGAGTTTGTAAACAACAGGTATAGTATGCTTTTATGTGATGTTCAATGCATGGGCCTATAAGAGACTTTTTTGTCTGTTGTAAGCAGTAGGTATTACGACCATGGGTGCTCCCCAGTCATTACATTGTTAAAAACAAAGGCAAAAGCAGATGCAAACACTAGTTTTAGGATCATATGAGGAACCAGATGCTTCATCTAGGTAATTTTTCCCAAGATGAAAATAAGTTTTATCCTTGACTGCTAACTTCATTGGCTCATTATTCCAAGTGCAATATATTACTGCAGTGACAGAAAATAGTTCCAAGTATTTCAACATAAATTGCTAGTACAATAAGCAGAAGTAAGTCATAATGGGAAGTGGATTGATGTTTCAGCTAGCCGGTGCTCATGTGGTAGCATGACTCTAGATCTCTCTAGCCTTCGACTAGCACTACATTTCAAGAATACAGTAATAGTCACTGAGTAACACTATGGCAGCTGGTGAGAGTTATAGCAAGCCTGACATTTATTTGCCTTTTGGAGAAGTTCTACATGAAGTGCTGTTATGAATTACATGGACCACCAGCCGGGGATTGAAGACCCAACAAATGGTGGCCCTACAAGACATCAGTCCTGCTGTGCATCTGAATGATAAGATGGTCAGAATCACTGACTTATTAAACAAGGTCCTTGTGGACAACTTAGATTTAAAGTCTATTACACATAAGGACAGCAACAGTATGTGCAATTACATAGCGAAAAAGGCATTGATGGATTCAGCAGTCTCTATTAAGGCTTCTTATAGTCAGTAAATGCATGCAACAGTAAGGGTGCACCCACTGGCAGATTATTATCATAGGGGTGAAATGGGTGGTTGCCTGAGGGTCACAAATTTTACAGGTGCCCATGGCCATACTTCTCAATGTCCAGATTTTCACAAAATGTCCACATTTTTGGCTCATATTTTTGGTTTGGTCCTCATAAAATTTGTGGTTATCTGGTAAATCACTGGGATGATCGGAGGACTGAAGTCACTAAACGATTACATACATTTGAGTTTCAGACTTCAAATCCTTCAGAAAATGTGTCTTAAAACAAACCCTATTACTCTAGCGACGTTTTTAAGTTTATAAGAGCAACATTAAAAATATGTCCCTATTTTTGGTCTTTGCCCCTATTTTGTTGGGCTTTGTCCAGATTTTTTGTATTAAGAAGTTGAGAGGTATGCCCATGGCTAGTGAATAAATACAGCCCAATGCTAAAAAATTAACAGTATAAATTACTAAAATTTTCTCTTCTCAGCCCTAAAATATAATGTAAAATCACTATTAGCCTTGCTGATTGTAGCTAGGAGGTCTCACCCCACACAAGCAGCAGGCAGTGCCAATAGTTGTGCATGCAGGGCAATGCAGCCAAATTTATTTTTGAAGTACAGAGAAAACACAGAGCATTTGCAGTGCAGATTATTTATTGAAGTCAGTGTGAGAATTTTACTTGAATAGAGTGCTGTACTATTTATTTTATTGCAGCCAGCCATTTCATTTACTTGGAGTGGATAATATTTTGAAGCACAGGACACTTTCAGGAACAAATTATTTATTTTTGAAAGCAAGCCTGCCAATTTATTTTCATTTGTATATGCATTTTCTGTGTGTCTGTGTGTAAAGCCCTAGGTAGATAGCACTGTCTTGTTAAAGTATGTAGACAGACTCAAACCCTGTAGCTTAGCTATAGGAATCAGGAGCCTTAATTTTATTTATTTTATTTAACATTTGTTTGCCAGGATAGTCCGATTGGACAACAAGTGTCCGTTTTCAGCGGAGTCCTGGGGAGAAAAAAAACATAAGTTTACAGAGAGAAAAAAAATTTACAAGAGAGACATTACAGAGTAGTAGCATACAGATGGTAGACTTCACAGTAGTTAGTAAACAATAAGAGGATATTCCCTTTTTTGGTTAAAAATACAAGTGTACAGAATATACAGTGAGAGCAGATAAGAACCTGGTAGAGCATTGCAAGCCATTTCACAATTGAATAAGAGTATATAAATGTTTAAGTTTTCCATATATACATTCAAGCAAATATACATGCAAGAGTATACATACATATATATGCATATACACACACACACACACACACACAATATATATATATATATATATATATATATATATATATATATATATATATATATATATATATATATACATATACATAAACATAAATATAATCTATATACACACACACACATACATACTTATACACATACGCACACAAGCACACACACACACACACACACACACACATATATATATATATATATATATATAAAATATATATATATATATATATATATATATATATATATACACACACACACACACACACACACACACACACACACACACACACACATACACACACTCACATACATACACTCATATATAGGTTATTGCTCACACATGGATAGGTATAGTTAGATGGTGGCATTTGGGTGTTTGTGTTGTCCAGGACAGATGGGGTGTAGAAATAGTAAGTGGACGAGGCTTCAAGGAGTCAATTACAGGTGCATAGATGGTTGGTGAAGAGGTATGTTTTAAGTATGCTTTTGAAGGAGGGTGTGGAGTTTTGTAGTCTGAGGTCAGGGGGAAGGTTGTGCCATATTTTTGCTATTCATGGGGAAATAGTGATTCCTCGGAGTTGTTTTTGCATGTGATGGTTTTGATTAAGGCTTTGTTGGAGGACCGAAGCCATCTATTTGAATTGTAAAAGTTCAGCATGCCAGTCAGGTCAGGTTTTTTCTCGGGATAGTACAGAATTAGATGAGCTAGACTGAGTTGATGGTACCTTAATAGGTTCGGAAATTCAAACCAGTGCAAGGTCTGTAGGGAAAGGCAGTGGTGGGATCATGATTTGGCATTGGTAGTGAATCTAGCAATTTTGTTGTAACAGATGGAAAGTTTATTAAGGTCAGTTTTGTAAAGATTAATTAGAATTGGGGATGCATACAGTAGAGTAGATAGGAGGTGGGTCCTGACTACTGCAATTTGAGATTCGGGTTATATAACTTTTACAGCGATAGAGGGAACCTAGCTTTTTGTGGACTTTAGTGATGGTTGTTGATTTGTGCTTTGTGAATTTGAGTTGCTGGTCAATGGTAACTCCTAGGAGTTTAGCCTCAGTGACAGGGGTGATCCTCAGTGACAGGGGTGATTTGGGTTTTGCTGGTGGAGAGTATAGAGAAGGTAAAGTTGCTCGTTTTAGTAGAGTGGAAGGGTTCCTATTAGTTCGTCAAAACTTCAGCAGTTTGACCACCATATGTTCAAACTGTGAAGTTTGAAAACTGATTATCACGAAGCCAAAGAACACCAAATTCTTTCCCAGGGAAAGAATTTGGTTGGCCATTTCTGCAGCTTCGCAATTTTCAGCACTGTGGTGGAAAGTTACGGGTTGGGTTCAGGTAAGTGTGTGATTGTGTGGATGTTAGGGTTAGGGCACAGGTTAGGTGAGTTAGGGTTAGGGCGTGGGTGAGGTGGGTATGCGATAGTGCAGACTTTAGGGTTAGGGTGGGATAGGTGAGTTAGGGTTAGGGCATGGGTTAGGTGAGTTAAGGTTAGGGCAAGGATGAGGTGGGTGTGCGATAGTGACAGACTTTATGGTTAGGGCGGGACAGGTGAGTTAGGGATAGGGCACGGGTCAGGTGAGTGTGTGATAGTGACGGACCTTAGCATTAGGGCTTGGGTTTAGGTAAGTGGATAAATAGTAGTGTATGTACAGTTTAGTGTAGCGTTAGATGTAGGAATTTGTGTGGATTGCTGTTTTTTTAGTGTGCTTGTGTTGTGTGTGTGTTTCTTGGAACAGCGATTTTTTTTCCCTGGGGAAAAAAAAAATCGCTGTTCTAAGCCTTCGATGGTTTTGTACTTCGAGGTTAGAAGTTTAAACATATGGTGTTCAAACTTCTGCCATTTCATCGAAGTGATATAGACCAGAGTGGAATAGCATTAGTTGTGTTTTCTTGGGATTTAGTATGAGTTGTGAGTTGTTAAGCCAGTTCTCTAGTTCAGAGAAGGGTTCTAGCACTTTTTTTTGGAGAAGTTGGATGTTTGGTGCAGAGCATTTGACAGTTGTGTCATCAGCATATTGGACTATGTCGGCTTTAGAGGTAGCTGTGTGGAGTTGGTTTGTGAAGGTATTAAAAAGAAGGGGTCCTAGGATTGATCCTTGCAGCACGCCTAAGGAGATTGGGAGTGGGGGGGGGGTAGAGAGTTATGCCATTTGACGGATTGTTGGCGGTTATCTAAATAGCTTTTAAACCAGAGGAGGGTGGGATTGTTAAAGTTGAGGTCAGAGATCCTTAACACCTACTGCCAGACTTCCATTATTTTTTTTTTTGGGGGGGGGGGTCAATGCCAATCATTAGAGTTTTATAGTCTTTCTGGTTCATAAAATACATATTGATCTAAAACCTGCTAATCTATTAACTTGAATTCAGTGATTTATAGTAGTCTGCTGTTATCTGTTGCCAGTTTTGTAGAACATCTCTCATTTTACCTCATATTTATGCCGTATATTTGAGCAAGTAACTTAACCAGAACATGCGTTGGGACAACTGGAAATATGGTCTAGACTCCTCAAGTACAGTAACTACCTATGGATCAGAGAAGTTATGGTGCAAAGGAAGGAAGTGGATTGTAAGGAGCATCACCATATGAGCCATGTTCTTTGAGTATGATGATTGGTTTCTTTGTTCTACTGAATGTAGACTGAGTGCAATTTAATGTGGAATTATTAAGATGACTTCTTAATATTTAACTATGAATACATTTTTAATTTAGCTTGTGTTTTGTAGGCACACAGATGTGAAATGCACTGTCTGGGCAACAACAGTTTGCCAATAACTAAATACAGATGAGTAAGGCTATGAGCTGTTAAAGAACTATTTGTTGTAGTACAGTGTTTGATTCCCACAACCTTCATCTGTCTTTTATGTGAAACTGACCAAGTTACCTCAACAGATACAACTCCAGGGCTGCTCCTGTAAAAAGACATGTCCAGTGGGCTGTCCCTGGCTGTTAGCAAACACATTACACATTTGTCATTTGAATTCCTGCTTTTTTCACATATCCAAATATTTGTAGTTCATGATATGCTATTTAAGTATGAATCCCAGCAGATCTATTATAATTGGTTGCCACATACACTTTCACTAAAAGGTGCACTTCATGGTTAGAGAAGTTTACTATTTATTATGCTAAAATCTATTTTCAACATGAGGGTGTTTTGTTCTCTTTAGACAATCCCCAGGATTCACAAGCTCTGCACGGTGCGCAGGAATAGTGCAAGAGCTGCTGCATGCAATATGGCCGATGAGCGATCCAGGAACAAGGTCCTGGGATATGCATGAGCGCTCCTACACTATTCCTGCATGAACACAGCTCCTGTATGCTAATTACCCCATTTGCAGGTGAAAACCATGCAAATGAGGTGAATTAGTGAAACAGGAAGCAGGCAGGCATCTGTGCATTAATAGTGTAACCTGCAGAAAAGTATTTGGCTACTAACCAAATACATTTCAGTAAATTACAAAACAGAGGCATGACAGCTCCAAAGTTAGCATGAATTCAATGTAGTAGACATGCCAATGGCCAAATATACGACCATTGGCATGGTAAATAGTTGCAAAAATATAAATAAAATAACTTTTTTTGGCTGATTACATCCGTTTAAGCATAGGGCAGCAGAGCACAAATGGGATTGACCCAAAAATAAGAAAAAAGTTGGAAATAAGCTTTTAAACCAGTCAGCATTCTGACATAATAGTCAATGGCATGCATACGACAACAATACCATGGAATAGTGGTTGCTAAGGGGGAAGGCTGAGTGTCAGTTTTGTAACCATGCATTAGCAGTCAGTTTTATGCATATGAGGGGATTGATACTGAATTACAGACTTCCCCTCACTGTTAGCTTGCACCCAACCATGTAGGTGTAGCAACACCATAGTATAAGCATAAGAGGTAGATGACCTCATAAGGGGAAGTGTCATGCATGCTGTAAGCTTATTGGAGCACCGTGGCCATGTTTGCCCTTAGCTAAGCACAGCTAAGGAAGGGGGGTGTTTGAGGCTGCCTAGCAGTGTTTGCACTGCCTAAACGGGTGTACGTGCCAGGTTTTAACCGAAAAAATCAGGAAATAGCAGCTTGTTCACATATGAGCACTGGGTATGCGTGTCATGCCTTTGGGCTTAAACAGAAGGCAATGGGAAGGGAAAACAGCAGTAGGAAAGCAATCAAGGCGAACTAGCATAGCTGGCAGGTGAAATGTATCAGAACCAGCCAATTACACAGGCAGCAGCCCAGCTCAGCCCAGCCCAGTACACTACTCTAAATTATGCAAACACCTTTCACTCTGGTTTGTTCCACAAACTCTACACCACTGGTGTACACAGACAGGGAAATTTTACCTGACAAAATAAACAACATCATAGGGGCTGCTGTTGCTCTCATACATCAATATGTGGAAGAGCCTGAGGGTGGTAAGGATGGGAATGCTGATGACCAACCCACAGTGAAATAGGAGAAGAGTGCACAGACCCAGGGTAACCTACCAGGGGCTACATGAGCTAGAGATAGTGAAGTGCTATAGGGTGGACAGGGACATCCTACAGCAAATTGTTGAGCTGTGCCGGCCACTCCTCACACACAGAACCAACAGAGGGGAGCCCATACCAGTGGATGCCAAGGTATGTGTAGGCTTAAGAATACTAGCTACAAGTACCTTCCAAAGGCCAACTAGGGATATCATGGGGATATCACAGGCATCAGCATCCAGGGTACTCCACCAGTTTCTGGATGCCATGTCAGCACATGCCAGTGAGCACATATATTTCCTCAACACCCATGAGGTGTTGACCAGCAATATGCATCTCTTCCACCAAATAGTAGAATGCCCTGAAGTAGTGGGTGCTATAGACTGCCACACATACACATCAAAGCACCACCTGGCAAGTAGGTTACCGTCTACATAAACTGCAACAGCTTCCCCTCCATCAACTGCCAGATCATGTGCGATGCCCAGGGCATTATAATGAATGTGTGTGCCCGCAGCACTGGAAGCCATCATGACTCCCACATCTGGCATATAACACAGCTGTACCAGAGATTTGCCAGTGGGGAGATCCCATATGGCCAACTAGTGAGAGATGCTGTTTACGCACTGGAGCCGTGGCTGATGAGACCCATCAGAAATGCACACACACACCCGAACAAGAACTCCATAATGAGGAACATGCACAAACTAGAATCATAATAGAGCATGTGTTTGGGATGCTCATGTCATGATTCCAGTGCCTGGACATATCCGGTGCAGCCTTGCAGTATTCTCCAGCTATATGTGCACACATTTTCATTGTATGTGCCTTGCTACACAATATAATCCAGCAGAAACAGCTGCAGCAGGAAAAGCACGGGGCAGGGCAAAACAGCCCCCCACCATTGCCAAGTCTAGCACAGGCAAAGAGTGACTCAGAGGAGGAACAAACTGAGGCTGCCCATGTAGGCAGAAGGAGGCATGCCCAGTATGTCTAGGCTTTGGAAAAGAGGCAACACATAACATATACACTGACATGGTAGGAACCCAGGGAATGACACCTCTCTCTGACTCACACATACAGTAAAAGGGATGCAAAACATGACACTAACTGTGCTTTACAATGTATACGGGGTGTATTATGTGCCTCCAACATAGTCAGCCCTCCAGCACCATCCTCAATACTGGCACAGCCACAAGGTAAATCACTGTTCCTATAAATTGCTGAATGGAGTAGTATGTTCAGCTAGTTGTATCTATGGTATGGATGTGATCATGGAAGGGAATTGGGTGGCTGAATGGGATGGCAGCAGATAGTGGACACCTATATGGGCAACATGAAATCCATAATAAATACAGGTGTCAACAAAGTAGGCAGTACTAGACAAGGTGACAAATCTCAATGCAGTACATGTGGTGGCCCAAATGTGTGTTCATAGGACACACACATGCATGCTAGTGAGACTCACATACCAAACAACAGCCTCAGCCAGCATGAAAGGTATAGATGGCCATAAAGAAAGGCTGTGCTAAGGTCTCCAATTAATGGCAATGGATAACAGATGCACTCCAGACCTAAACAGACAGACTACTACATGTCAGGCAGTTGTATGTTAGTTCTGAAGGGTAAGAAGTCTGAAACTTCTGTAGGTGGGTCAATAAAACATAAGATCTGTTCTCTACTGATATGCCTCTAGTCTGCATGATAGGTCAGAATACAACATGAAATGGAAGCCAACAGAGTACCTGAAATGCCAGTACAGTCATAGCAAATGTTTACAGTTGTCAGGTGTGCCCCCCACCAAATCCTATGTAGAAATGCAGTAACATGTACATGTGGGTTTACCAACAGTGGAGCACAGATTACCTGAGCTGGCCCAATATGCAGGATAGATTGCTGCATGTGTACAATATGCAGGGCTCTGTGTGTTAGGTTGTTGTGTGTTGTATATTGTGTGGAAGTGGTCAGCATGTAGGCATGGAGGGTTGTGTCCTAGTGACCTATGGCCAGTACTGTCGATGACAGGGCCATGTTCTGACAACTGTAGTGCCAACCACAATGCATCTCAGCAAGACCCAATTCAGCAGTCATCCATACTCATTGTTCAGATGTCAATATCTGTCATTATCTGAAAGATGGACATGCCATAAATGTGGGTCCAAACATAGACACAGTACACAGGTGGAAGTACTCTAGACAGAGTACATAAAATGTAACTGTCAGCTACACACACCTTTGGAACTGTACATACAGGTTAGCAGCATATTAGTTGTATGTGCAGTATGGAATACTGATGTAGTCTGGCCAGTCAGTGGCAGACCCCAAAAGGCACAGTTAATAAGTAATGAGAAACTGTCTATCTCCTCACACAAGGCAGCATAAGAGGAATGTCCCAGGTATATCCGTGAGTCAGCTGCAAGAAGCTTCCATATCACACATGCCCTCAGCTCACTGCAGCATCAGCCACAGGTTTATCACAGGTCATATACTTGCTGTTGGGAATGAGTACAGTATGATCCCCACTTCTGTATGGGAATACCCACAGAATGCAACATTCTGAAGAGGTGTCCCATGCAGGTGCGTCCCTAGCTGTAAGCAGCACCCTGCCAACAGCCAGAACAATTAATTAATATCGACAGGAGCTATTGCCATTAACACCTCACACACTTACCCTGTCACCCCAGGGGAATCCAGTGGCTCGCAGCCTGGGACTATAGGAGTGGTATAATGCACTGGCCTGCTACAGATGGCCTACATCACTACCAAATGCCCTACAGTCCTCTGTCAAAGGCCTGTGCCTCACCCATACTGCCAATGTATGTTATCTCATGGGGTCCCAACTAACAACATAACACAGTCCACAGAACACAAATGCAAGGCCATGCCAACAAATCCCAGTAGCATGCCCACATGTCCTACTGCATGAACTGAGAACCAACCCCTAAATACCGCTGGGATGAACGGGCAACTATAGGAATACTTCTCAGATATCACTCGCATATATTAGGAAGAGGATAGAATAACAGTGTGGGGGGTGTAGAAGCATAGACGCCATGGAGTGTGTGAAGTCTGAAACTCTGATTTGTGCCCATACTACCCTGTCTGCAAACCCAGTAATGGGTGGCTACAAACCTGCTCGTAAGCCACAATGTGAAGGGGAACTGACCAGATATATAAGCCCTGCCTCTGGGTAACCTGGGTGAATCTGTATAGTTGAGAGTTATGGCCACAGCAGGATATGGCCTTTCTGTTATGTTGATAGATGTACAAGCAGAGGATCCTCAGCCACCACAGTACCAAGATGCTGCACCATTTACAAAGACCCATCAGCAAGTGTCTGCAGCTACCCCTCCAGAATGGCATGAGTGAGCAAGAATATGTAGGCTGCAGACCACAATACTGGATACAGCTTCATTCATATTGTATTTCCTAGGAAATAACTGTGAGCAAATAAGTATATCTGTCTGTAGTTGATGACATAATACATCACAGTGTAAAACAGTACATATGTCTGAAAATCTCTGCTAACACCAACCATGTAACACAAGCAGCACAGACAAAATAGTTACAGTATCTCACTATCTTTCACCCCTTGTGACTCCATATTGTCAACCTATCTACAGATATCCTGCAGAAACAGGTTGCTAGCTGTAGGTGTAGAACACAGAATCCTGCACTGGAGTACAATGTACCTAGAATGGATTTACACACTCAGTACAGAAGGTCATATTGGGCATACTACTACACTTAGAGAAATTAAGCCCATGTTTGACAACAACAGTGAACCATATATATATCTGTCAATCACAGATGTCTCTGCACACACACCACATTTCACACCATTCATGCTTTGCACACACATTGGATAGGAACACCCACACATATCAAAGGCCAACACACTATAATAGGTCAAACATACACACACAGAAATGTGGGGAACAGAGAGGCAAACAGTGATAAAGAGATTGCCATCATGAGACCTGTCCAGGCCACCACACATCGAAATGGCCAATATCACATGATGTGCCGATGTCAATCACTGTAAACATTTACTTTTGGTAGCCCTCAGCCCTATAGTGTCTGTGGTGCTTGTGATAACTGTGTAACATGATAGTACAAATCAGTATTCATCTAGCATTTGTATACCCAGTCCTGTAAAATGTAAAATTGTGTGTGACTTGAGTGTTGTGTGTGTGTTTCCAGAGGAATGGTTTATGGCCCATTTATACACACTGCACTTCTCATAGCCCATGTTAGCACTCATGCTGATGTCAGTCACCTTGAAATAACCCTCTGGCCAATTTTCAGCCCCATAATCTCCATGGCACTTGCAATAGCTGTGTAATGCTATAGTGTAACATGCTAGTTAGGTAGGAGTTCTAATCCCAGACATGGCAACTGTAAAACATTGTGTGTGTGTACTGATTAATGGTTTTGAGGCCATTCATAGTTACTAGACCTCACATTGCCCTATGTTAGCAAGTCTGCAGATGTCAGTCACGTTAAAATACCCCTTCGGAGAAGGGCCAGCCCTTTAAGATCTGTGGCATGTGCAATAACAGTGTAATGCTATAGTATAACATACTAGTAAGGTAGGAGGTCTAATGTTAGACATGGCAACTGTGAAACTCTGTGTGTGTGTGTGTGTGTGTGTGTGTGTGTGTGTGTGTGTGTGTGTGTGTGTGTGTGTGTGTGTGTGTGTGCGTGTGTGTGTGTATGTGTGTGTGTTGAGATTAATGATTTTGAGGCCATTCACAGTCACTACACCTCCCATTGCCCTACTTTAGCAAGCCTGCTGATATCAGTCACCTTGAAATAACCCTTTTGCTCTGTAACAGCCATATAAGCTCTGTGGGGCTTGAGATAACTGCATAATACTGTAGTGTAGCAAACTAGTTAGGTAAGAGTTCAAATGTTGATACTGCCAACTGTGATAATGTGTGTTTTACCTGAAAGAGTGCGTGTGTGTGTGTTTGTGTGTGTGTGTGTGTTTGTGTGTGTGTCTTCGTTAACACCTGCTTTTGTGGACATTCACACTTACTACACTTCCCTTATTCCTCCTTTAGCAGTGTTGCTGATATGACTCACCTTCAAAGCTACCTTTGAACAGCTCTCTAAAATGTAAGCTCCGTGGCACATGCAATAAGTGTGTAACACTATAATAGCCATACATAGTCAGGTAGGGGTTTGAAACTCTGTACTGGTAAGTGTGTGTTTGTCTGTGTGTGTCATCAGTATTCTGTGTGGGTGTTGGGGTTATTGTGTAATGACAGGGTCCATTGAAGTGTGGGATTTGCTACCATCATTATATCGAGGACCTATATGTCCCATTGTCCACATTACAAGGCCAACACTTTTCAAACACTGTAGATGATGTTGCTGTAGACAATACTCAGCCATAAATGTGTACAGCCATGTGCAATTATTATGTGATAGTATGGATTAGTAAACAATATAGGCAGCTGTTATAATACCCATATACCTCTCCCACCCACAGATCATACACAAACACTCTTGGATCTTACTTTCTTACTACCTTCTTTTCTTACTTTGTTTCTGTCACTGTCTTTCTCTCTCTCTCTCCCCCTCTCTGGTAGATGTGGAAAAGTACATCTGCTTTGCATGGGCAGCTGCTTGAGTTTTGTAAATAAAGCTCAGGATCAACTGACAGCCTGAGCATGAATTGCAGTCCCCCACTTGCTAAGTGTAT